>NC_133337.1:75667256-76000589 GCF_030506205.2 Paramisgurnus dabryanus | reverse complement strand
TTAGCATCATGCTAGCTTCATGCTAATTCATGTTAGCATCATGCTAGCTTCATGCTAATTCATGTTAGCATCATGCTAGCTTCATGCTAATTCATGTTAGCATCATGCTAGCTTCATGCTAATTCATGTTAGCATCATGCTAGCTTCATGCTAATTCATGTTAGCATCATGCTAGCTTCATGCTAATTCATGTTAGCATCATGCTAGCTTCATGCTAATTCATGTTAGCATCATGCTAGCTTCATGCTAATTCATGTTAGCATCATGCTAGCTTCATGCTAATTCATGTTAGCATCATGCTAATTCATGTTAACATCATGCTAGCTTCATGCTAATTCATGTTAGCATCATGCTAATTCATGTTAGCATCATGCTAGCTTCATGCTAATTCATGTTAGCATCATGCTAGCTTCATGCTAATTCATGTTAGCATCATGCTAGCTTCATGCTAATTCATGTTAGCATCATGCTAATTCATGTTAGCTTCATGCTAATTCATGTTAGCATCATGCTAGCTTCATGCTAATTCATGTTAGCATCATGCTAGCTTCATGCTAATTCATGTTAGCATCATGCTAGCTTCATGCTAATTCATGTTAGCATCATGCTAACTTAGTGCTAAACATGCTAACATGGAAACTTTTGGTATCATGTTTACGGAAAGTTATAATACTAAACTAAACTTGTTTTAAATTTCTCTCAATCTGTTTTAAACGTTCAGGCTAGGCTTTGTCAAGCCAACATAAAGTTTGTCTTCAAACTTTTCTATCTAGTTATTATTATTCTTCTGTTCATACTTTTTACCAATTGTAACTCCTCCTAGAGCTTTCAAGCTACACCCACAAAACTTTACAAAACTTTTAAGACTGGTCCGTAGATTGGTGCTATGACTTTTCTAACTGATGGGACCTACCGAATTCCTAAACGGGGCGCTCAAACACCCCAAATTTTCCATTGACTTAACATTGCGACAAACTTTGACGGGTCATAGCTGCAAGCGAGAAATTTGTAGAAACTTGTGGGTTACCACATTTGAAGAAGCTGGCAGACTGTGTAAGAACATACATCACATTGGGGTGTAAGTTTCACCCCTGGGGCGTAAGGACCACCCAAATTTCCCCATTGACTTATAATGGGGGAGGGAACATGCCCATATAAGGGAATAAAAGCGTCCCAGATGGAATATCTTCACTTTAGAGTGTCTTAGAGACATGGGGGTGGGCTCAATTTAGTCAGGCATCCAATCAGTCTCTCAGGATCGCCCCATAGCTATTAAGCCACGCCCCTAGCAACCATTTTTGGGCACCCTAGCAACATATCCCATAGACTGCCATTATAAAATGCCCAGATGGATATCTTTGCAGCACAGTGTCACAGAGACATGGGGGTGGGCTCATTTTACTCAGGCATCCAATCAGTCTCGGAGGATTCTTATTAAGGTATTAAGCCACGCCCCTAGCAACCAAATATGAGCACCCTAGCAACATAATAAACAAAGCCTTATATCTCTGGATCCGAACATCATAGAGACATGGGGGTTAGGTCTTTTGGTCATGTTAGCCTTATGCTAGCTCCATGCTAAGTCATACTAGCTTCATGCTAGTTTCGTGCTAGCTTTATGCTAATTTCATAATAAATCATCCTAACATCATGCTAGCTTCATGCTAATTCATGTTAGCTTCGTGCTAGCTTCATGCTAATTCATGTTAGCATCGTGCTAGCTTCATGCTAATTCATGTTAGCATCGTGCTAGCTTCATGCTAATTCATGTTAGCATCGTGCTAGCTTCATGCTAATTCATGGTTAA
Source organism: Paramisgurnus dabryanus (assembly GCF_030506205.2). Classification (NCBI taxonomy): domain Eukaryota; kingdom Metazoa; phylum Chordata; class Actinopteri; order Cypriniformes; family Cobitidae; genus Paramisgurnus; species Paramisgurnus dabryanus. The sequence goes on along the minus strand of NC_133337.1, from coordinate 75,998,782 downwards.
CGTTGTGCTAGCTTCATGCTAATTCATGTTAGCGTCTTGCTAGCTTCATGCTAATTCATGTTAACGTCGTGCTAGCTTCATGCTAATTCATGTTAGCGTCGTGCTAGCTTCATGCTAATTCATGTTAGCGTCGTGCTAGCTTCATGCTAATTTATGTTAGCGTCGTGCTAGCTTCATGCTAATTCATGTTAGCGTCGTGCTAGCTTCATGCTAATTCATGTTAGCGTCGTGCTAGCTTCATGCTAATTCATGTTAGCGTCGTGCTAGCTTCATGCTAATTCATGTTAGCGTCGTGCTAGCTTCATGCTAATTCATGTTAGCGTCGTGCTAGCTTCATGCTAATTCATGTTAGCGTCGTGCTAGCTTCATGCTAATTCATGTTAGCGTCGTGCTAGCTTCATGCTAATTCATGTTAGCGTCGTGCTAGCTTCATGCTAATTCATGTTAGCTTCATGCTAATCATGCTAATCATGCTAGCTTCCTGCTAATCATGCTAGCATCATGCTAGCTTCGTGCTAATCATGCTAGCATCAATCTAGCTTCATGCTAATTAATGTTAGCATCATGCTAGCTTCATGTTAATTCATGTTAGCATCATGCTCGCTTCATGCTAATTCATATTAGCATCATGCTAGCTTCATGCTAATTCATGTTAGCATCATGTTAGCTTCATGCTAATTCATATTAGCATCATGCTAGCTTCATGCTAATTCATGTTAGCATCATGCTAGCTTCATGCTAATTCATGTTAGCATCATGCTAGCTTCATGCTAATTCATGTTAACATCATGCTAGCTTCATGCTAATTCATGTTAGCATAATGCTAATTCATGTTAGCATAATGCTAATTCATGTTAGCATCATGCTAATTCATGTTAGCGTCATGCTAACTTCATGCTAATTCATGTTAGCACAATGCTAATTCATGTTAGCATCATGCTAGCTTCTTGCTAATTCATGTTAGCATCATGCTAGCTTCATGCTAATTCATGTTACCATCATGCTAGCTTCATGCTAATTCATGTTAGCATCATGCTAGCTTCATGGTAATTCATGTTAGCATCATGCTAGCTTCATGCTAATTCATGTTAGCATCATGTTAGCTTCATGCTAATTCATGTTAGCATCATGCTAGCTTCATGCTAATTCATGTTAGCATCATGCTAGCTTCATGCTAATTCATGTTAGCATCATGCTAGCTTCATGCTAATTCATGTTAACATCATGCTAGCTTCATGCTAATTCATGTTAACATCATGCTAGCTTCATGCTAATTTATGTTAGCATCACGCTAGCTTCATGCTAATTCATGTTAGCTTCATGCTAATTCATGTTAGCATCATGCTAGCTTCATGCTAATTCATGTTAGCATCATGCTAGCTTCATGCTAATTCATGTTAGCATCATGCTAACTTAGTGCTAAACATGCTAACATGGTAACTTTTGGTATCATGTTTACGGAAAGTTATAATACTAAACTAAACTTGTTTTAAATTTCTCTCAATCTGTTTTAAACGTTCAGGCTAGGCTTTGTCAAGCCAACATAAAGTTTGTCTTCAAACTTTTCTATCTAGTTATATTTTATTCTTACATCTGCACGTTTTTTCGGCACCTAACTCGTCCCGCACGGTTTGTCGTAGACCCATGAAAGAGGGCTCAAATCGACCGGCTTATTGAGGAGAGGTGTGCTATGACTTTTATAAGCGATCGGGTGCAGGATTTCCGAAAGGGGGGCGAAAAACCACCCGAAAAATCCCATTGACTTAACATTGCGCCCAACTTTGACGAGTCATAGCTCCGCTCGAGGATTTTGTAGAAACATGTGGGTTACAACATTTGAAGAGGGTGGTAGGCTCTGTAAGAACATGGATCACAATGGGGTGTAAGTTGTACCCCTGGGGTGTAAGAGGCGCCCAAAAGTGCCCCAATGAAAAGTCAATGGGGGAAAATCCCATAGACTTAACATTGCAAAAACTTTGACGGGTCATAGGTACGAGTGAGGATTTTGTAAAAACATGTGGGTTACATTATTTGAAGAGGGTGGTAGACTCTGTAAGAACATGGATCACAATGGGGTGTAAGTTGTACCCCTGGGGTGTAAGAGGCACCCGAATTTTCCCATTGACTTATAATGGGGCAGGAAACATGCCCATATAAGGGAATAAAAAAGTTCCAGATGGGATATCTTTGCTTTACAATGTCGTAAAGACAAGGGGGTGGGCTCATTTTACTCAGACATCCAATCAGTCTATCAGGATATTCCCAAAGCTTTTAAGCCACGCCCCTAGCAACCACTTTTGAGCACCCTAGCAACATAAAATTCAAACAGTTATATCTCTGCATCAGAACATCGTAGAGACATGGGGGTTGGACCGTTTGACTAGTGACTCGGCGTGTAATCATTATGGGATGCCAATTTTTTCCCTAGCAACCAAATACCGTACCCTAGCAACAGAGTAAACAAAGCCTTATATCTCCACATCAGAACAACGTAGTGACACGGGGGTTGCACCGTTTGACTCGTGACTCGGAGGGTAATCACTATGGGATGTCAAAATTTTCCCTAGCAACCAAATACAGTACCCTAGCAACCGAATAAACAAAGCCTTATATCTCTGCATCAGAACATCGTAGAGACATGGGGGTTGGACCGTTTGACTAGTGACTCGGCGTGTAATCATTATGGGATGCCAATTTTTTCCCTAGCAACCAAATACCGTACCCTAGCAACAGAGTAAACAAAGCCTTATATCTCCGCATCAGAACATCGTAGAGACACGGGGGTTGGACCGTTTGACTCGTGACTCGGAGTGTAATCATTATGGGATGCCATTTTTTTCCCTAGCAACCAAATACAGTACCCTAGCAACAGAGTAAACAAAGCCTTATATCTCCGCATAAGAACATCGTAGAGACACGGGGGTTGGACCGTTTCACTAGTGACTCGGCGTGTAATCATTATGGGATGCCAATTTTTTCCCTAGCAACCAAATACAGTACCCTAGCAACAGAGTAAACAAAGCCTTATATCTCCGCATCAGAACATCATAGAGACACGGGGGTTGGACCGTTTGACTCGTGACTCGGCGGGTAATCACTATGGGATGTCAAATTTTTCCCTAGCAACCAAATACAGTACCCTAGCAACAGAGTAAACAAAGCCTTATATCTCCACATCAGAACAACGTAGTGACACGGGGGTTGCACCGTTTGACTCGTGACTCGGAGGGTAATCACTATGGGATGTCAAAATTTTCCCTAGCAACCAAATACAGTACCCTAGCAACCGAATAAACAAAGCCTTATATCTCTGCATCAGAACATCGTAGAGACACGGGGGTTGGACCGTATGACTCGTGACTCAGAGTGTAATCATTATGGGATGCCAAATTTTTCCCTAGCAACCAAATACAGTACCCTAGCAACCGGATAAACACAGCCTTATATCTCCACATCAGAACATCGTACAGACACGGGAGTTGGACCGTTTGACTCGTGACTCAGAGTGTAATCATTATGGGATGTCAAAATTTTCCCTAGCAACCAAATACAGTACCCTAGCAACCGAATAAACAAAGCCTTATATCTCTGCTTCAGAACATCGTAGAGACACGGGGGTTGGACCGTATGACCCGTGACTCAGAGTGTAATCATTATGGGATGCCAAATTTTTCCCTAGCAACCAAATACAGTACCCTAGCAACCGGATAAACACAGCCTTATATCTCCACATCAGAACATCGTACAGACACGGGAGTTGGACCGTTTGACTCGTGACTCAGAGTGTAATCATTATGGGATGCCATTTTTTTCCCTAGCAACCAAATACAGTACCCTAGCAACAGAGTAAACAAAGCCTTATATCTCCGCATCAGAACATCGTAGAGACACGGGGGTTGGACCGTTTGACTCGTGACTCAGAGTGTAATCATTATGGGATGCCAATTTTTTCCCTAGCAACCAAATACAGTACCCTAGCAACAGAGTAAACAAAGCCTTATATCTCCGCATCAGAACATCATAGAGACACGGGGGTTGGACCGTTTGACTCGTGACTCGGCGGGTAATCACTATGGGATGTCAAATTTTTCCCTAGCAACCAAATACAGTACCCTAGCAACAGAGTAAACAAAGCCTTATATCTCCACATCAGAACATCGTAGTGACACGGGGGTTGCACCGTTTGACTCGTGACTCGGAGGGTAATCACTATGGGATGTCAAAATTTTCCCTAGCAACCAAATACAGTACCCTAGCAACCGAATAAACAAAGCCTTATATCTCTGCATCAGAACATCGTAGAGACACGGGGGTTGGACCGTATGACTCGTGACTCAGAGTGTAATCATTATGGGATGCCAAATTTTTCCCTAGCAACCAAATACAGTACCCTAGCAACCGGATAAACACAGCCTTATATCTCCACATCAGAACATCGTACAGACACGGGAGTTGGACCGTTTGACTTGTGACTCAGAGTGTAATCATTATGGGATGTCAAAATTTTCCCTAGCAACCAAATACAGTACCCTAGCAACCGAATAAACAAAGCCTTATATCTCTGCTTCAGAACATCGTAGAGACACGGGGGTTGGACCGTATGACCCGTGACTCAGAGTGTAATCATTATGGGATGCCAAATTTTTCCCTAGCAACCAATTACAGTACCCTAGCAACCGGATAAACACAGCCTTATATCTCCACATCAGAACATCGTACAGACACGGGAGTTGGACCGTTTGACTCGTGACTCAGAGTGTAATCATTATGGGATGCCATTTTTTTCCCTAGCAACCAAATACAGTACCCTAGCAACAGAGTTAACAAAGCCTTATATCTCCGCATCAGAACTTCGTAGAGACACGGGGGTTGGACCGTTTGACTCGTGACTCAGAGTGTAATCATTATGGGATGCCATATTTTTCCCTAGCAACCAAATACAGTACCCTAGCAACAGAGTAAACAAAGCCTTATATCTCCGCATCAGAACATCGTAGAGACACGGGGGTTGGACCGTTTGACTCGTGACTCAGAGTGTAATCATTATGGGATGCCATTTTTTTCCCTAGCAACCAAATACAGTACCCTAGCAACAGAGTAAACAAAGCCTTATATCTCCGCATCAGAACATCGTAGAGACACGGGGGTTGGACCGTTTGACTCGTGACTCGGAGGGTAATCACTAGTGGATGCCACTTTTTCCCCTAGCAACCAAATACAGTACCCTAGAAACAGAGTAAACAAAGCCTTATATCTCCGCATCAGATAATCGTAGAGACACGGGGGTTGGACCGTTTGACTCGTGACTCAGAGTGTAATCACTATGGGATGCCAATTTTTTCCCTAGCAACCAAATACAGTACCTTAGCAACAGAGTAAACAAAGCCTTATATCTCCGCATCAGAACATCGTAGAGACACGGGGGTTGGACCGTTTGACTCGTGACTCAGAGTGTAATCATTATGGGATGTCAAAATTTTCCCTAGCAACCAAATACAGTACCCTAGCAACCGGATAAACACAGCCTTATATCTCCACATCAGAACATCGTACAGACACGGGAGTTGGACCGTTTGACTCGTGACTCAGAGTGTAATCATTATGGGATGTCAAAATTTTCCCTAGCAACCAAATACAGTACCCTAGCAACCGAATAAACAAAGCCTTATATCTCTGCTTCAGAACATCGTAGAGACACGGGGGTTGGACCGTATGACCCGTGACTCAGAGTGTAATCATTATGGGATGCCAAATTTTTCCCTAGCAACCAAATACAGTACCCTAGCAACCGGATAAACACAGCCTTATATCTCCACATCAGAACATCGTACAGACACGGGAGTTGGACCGTTTGACTCGTGACTCAGAGTGTAATCATTATGGGATGCCATTTTTTTCCCTAGCAACCAAATACAGTACCCTAGCAACAGAGTTAACAAAGCCTTATATCTCCGCATCAGAACTTCGTAGAGACACGGGGGTTGGACCGTTTGACTCGTGACTCAGAGTGTAATCATTATGGGATGCCATATTTTTCCCTAGCAACCAAATACAGTACCCTAGCAACAGAGTAAACAAAGCCTTATATCTCCGCATCAGAACATCGTAGAGACACGGGGGTTGGACCGTTTGACTCGTGACTCAGAGTGTAATCATTATGGGATGCCATATTTTTCCCTAGCAACCAAATACAGTACCCTAGCAACAGAGTAAACAAAGCCTTATATCTCCGCATCAGAACATCGTAGAGACACGGGGGTTGGACCGTTTGACTCGTGACTCAGAGTGTAATCATTATGGGATGCCAATTTTTTCCCTAGCAACCAAATACAGTACCCTAGCAACAGAGTAAACAAAGCCTTATATCTCCGCATCAGAACATCATAGAGACACGGGGGTTGGACCGTTTGACTCGTGACTCGGCGGGTAATCACTATGGGATGTCAAATTTTTCCCTAGCAACCAAATACAGTACCCTAGCAACAGAGTAAACAAAGCCTTATATCTCCACATCAGAACATCGTAGTGACACGGGGGTTGCACCGTTTGACTCGTGACTCGGAGGGTAATCACTATGGGATGTCGAAATTTTCCCTAGCAACCAAATACAGTACCCTAGCAACCGAATAAACAAAGCCTTATATCTCTGCATCAGAACATCGTAGAGACACGGGGGTTGGACCGTATGACTCGTGACTCAGAGTGTAATCATTATGGGATGCCAAATTTTTCCCTAGCAACCAAATACAGTACCCTAGCAACCGGATAAACACAGCCTTATATCTCCACATCAGAACATCGTACAGACACGGGAGTTGGACCGTTTGACTCGTGACTCAGAGTGTAATCATTATGGGATGTCAAAATTTTCCCTAGCAACCAAATACAGTACCCTAGCAACCGAATAAACAAAGCCTTATATCTCTGCTTCAGAACATCGTAGAGACACGGGGGTTGGACCGTATGACCCGTGACTCAGAGTGTAATCATTATGGGATGCCAAATTTTTCCCTAGCAACCAAATACAGTACCCTAGCAACCGGATAAACACAGCCTTATATCTCCACATCAGAACATCGTACAGACAGGGGAGTTGGACCGTTTGACTCGTGACTCAGAGTGTAATCATTATGGGATGCCATTTTTTTCCCTAGCAACCAAATACAGTACCCTAGCAACAGAGTTAACAAAGCCTTATATCTCCGCATCAGAACTTCGTAGAGACACGGGGGTTGGACCGTTTGACTCGTGACTCAGAGTGTAATCATTATGGGATGCCATATTTTTCCCTAGCAACCAAATACAGTACCCTAGCAACAGAGTAAACAAAGCCTTATATCTCCGCATCAGAACATCGTAGAGACACGGGGGTTGGACCGTTTGACTCGTGACTCAGAGTGTAATCATTATGGGATGCCATTTTTTTCCCTAGCAACCAAATACAGTACCCTAGCAACAGAGTAAACAAAGCCTTATATCTCCGCATCAGAACATCGTAGAGACACGGGGGTTGGACCGTTTGACTCGTGACTCGGAGGGTAATCACTAGTGGATGCCACTTTTTCCCCTAGCAACCAAATACAGTACCCTAGCAACAGAGTAAACAAAGCCTTATATCTCCGCATCAGATAATCGTAGAGACACGGGGGTTGGACCGTTTGACTTGTGACTCAGAGTGTAATCACTATGGGATGCCAATTTTTTCCCTAGCAACCAAATACAGTACCTTAGCAACAGAGTAAACAAAGCCTTATATCTCCGCATCAGAACATCGTAGAGACACGGGGGTCGGACCGTTTGACTTGTGACTTGGAGTGTAATCACCAGTGGATGCCAATTTTTTCCCTAGCAACCAAATACAGTACTCTAGCAACAGCGTAAACAAAGGCTTATATCTCCGCATCAGAACATCGTAGAGACACGGGAGTTGGATCGTTTTACTTTTGGCTTGGAGTATAATCATGTATGGTCCCCAGAATTTTGCCACGGCAAGCACCACTCACATTTTCTTCAGGAAATGTACCTATCTAGTTATTATTATTATTATTTTTCTTCTGATCCCCAAAATTTCTGACTGTAACTCCTCCTAGAGCTTTCAAGCTACATTCACCAAACTTTCCAAAAGTCTTCAGACTGGTCTGACTTAGCGTGCTATGACTTTTCTAACTGATGGGACTTACCGAATTCCTAAACGGGGCGCTCAAACACCCCAAATTTTCCATTGACTTAACATTGCGACAAACTTTGACGGGTCATAGCTGAGAGCGAGAAATTTGTAGAAACTTCTGGGTTACCACATTTGAAGAGGCTGGCAGGCACTGTGAGAACATACCTCACATTGGGGTGTAAGTTTCACCCCTGGGGCGTAAGAGCCACCCAAAAATCCCCATTGACTTATAACGGGGCAGGAAACATGCCCATATAAGGGAATAAAAGCGTCCCAGATGGAATATCTTCGCTTTACAGTGTCATAGAGACATGGGGGTGGACTCATTTTACTCAGGCATCCAATCAGTCTCTCAGGATCGCCCCATAGCTATTAAGCCACGCCCCTAGCAACCATTTTTGGGCACCCTAGCAACATATCCCATAGACTGCCATTATAAAATGCCCAGATGGATATCTTTGCAGCACAGTGTCACAGAGACATGGGGGTGGGCTCATTTTACTCAGGCATCCAATCAGTCTCGGAGGATTCTTATTGAGGTATTAAGCCACGCCCCTAGCAACCAAATATGAGCACCCTAGCAACATAATAAACAAAGCCTTATATCTCTGGATCCGAAAATCATAGAGACATGGGGGTTGGGTCTTTTGGTCATGTTAGCCTTATGCTAGCTCCATGCTAAGTCATACTAGCTTCATGCTAGTTTCGTGCTAGCTTTATGCTAATTTCATAATAAATCATGCTAGCTTCATGCTAATTCATGTTAGCTTCATGCTAGCTTCATGCTAATTCATGTTAGCATCGTGCTAGCTTCATGCTAATTCATGTTAGCATCGTGCTAGCTTCATGCTAATTCATGTTAGCATCGTGTTAGCTTCATGCTAATTCATGTTAACATCGTGCTAGCTTCATGCTAATTCATGTTAGCATCGTGCTAGCTTCATGCTAATTCATGTTAGCATCGTGCTAGCTTCATGCTAATTCATGTTAGCATCGTGCTAGCTTCATGCTAATTCATGTTAGCATCATGCTAGCTTCATGCTAATTCATGTTAGCATCGTGCTAGCTTCATGCTAATTCATGTTAGCATCGTGTTAGCTTCATGCTAATTCATGTTAGCACAATGCTAATTCATGTTAGCATCATGCTAGCTTCATGCTAATTCATGTTAGCATCATGCTAGCTTCATGCTAATTCATGTTAGCATCATGCTAGCTTCATGCTAATTCATGTTAGCATCATGCTAGCTTCATGCTAATTCATGTTAGCATCATGCTAGCTTCATGCTAATTCATGTTAGCATCATGCTAGCTTCATGCTAATTCATGTTAGCATCATGTTAGCTTCATGCTAATTTATGTTAGCATCATGCTAGCTTCATGCTAATTCATGTTAGCATCATGCTAGCTTCATGCTAATTCATGTTAGCATCATGCTAGCTTCATGCTAATTCATGTTAGCATCATGCTAGCTTCATGCTAATTCATGTTTGCATCATGCTAGCTTCATGCTAATTCATGTTAGCATCATGCTAACTTAGTGCTAAACATGCTAACATGGTAACTTTTGGTATCATGTTTACGGAAAGTTATAATCCTAAACTAAACTTGTTTTAAATTTCTCTCAATCTGTTTTAAACGTTCAGGCTAGGCTTTGTCAAGCCAACATAAAGTTTGTCTTCAAACTTTTCTATCTAGTTAGTGGTGCTTGCATTTATGCAAGGCATCACTATTATTATTGCTCATACTTATTATTTATTTATTTATTATTCTTATATCTGGACACTTTTTCGGCGCGTAACTCGTCCCGCACGGTTTGTCGTAGACCAATGAAACAGTGCTCAAAACGACCGGCTAATTGAGGACACGTCTGCTATGACTTTTATAAGCGATCGGGTGCAAGGTTTTCGAAAGGGGGGCGAAAAACCACCCAAAAAATCCCATTGACTTAACATTACGCCCAACTTTGACAGGTCATAGCTCCGCTAGAGGATTTTGTAGAAACATGTGGGTTACAACATTTGAAGAGGGTGGTAGACTCTGTAAGAACATGGATCACAATGGGGTGTAAGTTGTACCCCTGGGGTGTAAGCGACACCCGAAAATTCCCATTGACTTATAATGGGGCAGGAAACATGCCCATATAAGGGAATAAAAAAGTTCCAGATGGGATATCTTCGCTTTACAATGTCGTAGAGACACGGGGGTTGGACCGTTTTACTCATGACTCAGAGTGTAATCATTATGGGATGCCAATTTTTTCCCTAGCAACCAAATACAGGACCCTAGCAACAGAGTAAACAAAGCCTTATATCTCCGCACCAGAACATCGTAGAGACACGGGGGTTGGACCGTTTGACTAGTGACTCAGAGTGTAATCATTATGGGATGCCAATTTTTTCCCTAGCAACCAAATACAGTACCCTAGCAACAGAGTAAACAAAGCCTTATATCTCCGCATCAGAACATCGTAGAGACACGGGGGTTGGACCGTTTGACTAGTGACTCAGAGTGTAATCATTATGGGATGCCAATGTTTTCCCTAGCAACCAAATACAGTACCCTAGCAACAGAGTAAACAAAGCCTTATATCTCCGCATCAGAACATCGTAGAGACACGGGGGTTGGACCGTTTGACTCGTGACTCAGAGTGTAATCATTATGGGATGCCATTTTTTTCCCTAGCAACCAAATACAGTACCCTAGCAACAGAGTAAACAAAGCCTTATATCTCCGCATCAGAACATCGTACAGACACGGGGGTTGGACCTTTTGACTTGTGACTGGAGTGTAATCATTATGGGATGCCATTTTTTTCCCTAGCAACCAAATACAGTACCCTAGCAACAGAGTAAACAAAGCCTTATATCTCCGCACCAGAACATCGTAGAGACACGGGGGTTGGACCGTTTGACTAGTGACTCAGAGTGTAATCATTATGGGATGCCAATTTTTTCCCTAGCAACCAAATACAGTACCCTAGCAACAGAGTAAACAAAGCCTTATATCTCCGCATCAGAACATCGTAGAGACACGGGGGTTGGACCGTTTGACTTGTGACTCAGAGTGTAATCAGTATGGGATGCCAATTTTTTTCCCTAGCAACCAAATACAGTACCCTAGCAACAGAGTAAACAAAGCCTTATATCTCCGCATCAGAACATCGTAGAGACACGGGGGTTGGACCGTTTGACTAGTGACTCAGAGTGTAATCATTATGGGATGCCAATTTTTTCCCTAGCAACCAAATACAGTACCCTAGCAACAGAGTAAACAAAGCCTTATATCTCCGCATCAGAACATCGTAGAGACACGGGGGTTGGACCGTTTGACTCGTGACTCAGAGTGTAATCATTATGGGATGCCATTTTTTTCCCTAGCAACCAAATACAGTACCCTAGCAACAGAGTAAACAAAGCCTTATATCTCCGCACCAGAACATCGTAGAGACACGGGGGTTGGACCGTTTGACTAGTGACTCAGAGTGTAATCATTATGGGATGCCAATTTTTTCCCTAGCAACCAAATACAGTACCCTAGCAACAGAGTAAACAAAGCCTTATATCTCGGCATCAGAACATCGTAGAGACATGGGGTTTGGACCGTTTGACTCATGACTCGGAGTGTAATCACTAGTGGATGCCATTTTTTCCCCTAGCAACCAAATACAGTACCCTAGCAACAGAGTAAACAAAGCCTTATATCTCCGCATCAGAACATCGTAGAGACACGGGGGTTGGACCGTTTGACTCGTGACTCAGAGTGTAATCATTATGGGATGCCATTTTTTCCCTAGCAACCAAATACAGTACCCTAGCAACAGAGTAAACAAAGCCTTATATCTCCGCACCAGAACATCGTAGAGACACGGGGGTTGGACCGTTTGACTAGTGACTCAGAGTGTAATCATTATGGGATGCCAATTTTTTCCCTAGCAACCAAATACAGTACCCTAGCAACAGAGTAAACAAAGCCTTATATCTCCGCATCAGAACATCGTAGAGACACGGGGGTTGGACCGTTTGACTCGTGACTCAGAGTGTAATCAGTGTGGGATGCCAATTTTTTTCCCTAGCAACCAAATACAGTACCCTAGCAACAGAGTAAACAAAGCCTTATATCTCCGCATCAGAACATCGTAGAGACACGGGGGTTGGACCGTTTGACTAGTGACTCAGAGTGTAATCATTATGGGATGCCAATTTTTTCCCTAGCAACCAAATACAGTACCCTAGCAACAGAGTAAACAAAGCCTTATATCTCCGCATCAGAACATCGTAGAGACACGGGGGTTGGACCGTTTGACTCGTGACTCAGAGTGTAATCATTATGGGATGCCATTTTTTTCCCTAGCAACCAAATACAGTACCCTAGCAACAGAGTAAACAAAGCCTTATATCTCCGCATCAGAACATCGTAGAGACATGGGGTTTGGACCGTTTGACTCGTGACTCGGAGGGTAATCACTAGTGGATGCCATTTTTTCCCCTAGCAACCAAATACAGTACCCTAGCAACAGAGTAAACAAAGCCTTATATCTCCGCATCAGAACATCGTAGAGACACGGGGGTTGGACCGTTTGACTCGTGACTCGGAGGGTAATCACTAGTGGATGCAATTTTTTTCCCTAGCAACCAAATACAGTACCCTAGCAACAGAGTAAACAAAGCCTTATATCTCCGCATCAGAACATCGTAGAGACACGGGGGTTGGACCGTTTGACTCGTGACTCGGAGGGTAATCACTAGTGGATGCCATTTTTTTCCCTAGCAACCAAATACAGTACCCTAGCAACAGAGTAAACAAAGCCTTATATCTCCGCATCAGAACATCGTAGAGACACGGGGGTTGGACCGTTTGACTCGTGACTCGGAGGGTAATCACTAGTGGATGCCATTTTTTCCCCTAGCAACCAAATACAGTACCCTAGCAACAGAGTAAACAAAGCCTTATATCTCCGCATCAGAACATCGTAGAGACACGGGGGTTTGACCGTTTGACTCGTGACTCGGAGTGTAATCACTAGTGGATGCCAATTTTCTCCCTAGCAACCAAATACAGTACCCTAGCAACCGAATAAACAAAGCCTTATATCTTCGCATCAGAATATCGTAGAGACATGTGGGTTGAATTGTTTTACTTTTGGCTTGGAGTATAATCATATATTGTCCCCCGAAATTTGCCACGGCAAGCACCACTTCACATTTTCTTCAGGAAATGTACCTATCTAGTTATATCTTATTCTTATGTCTGCACATTTTTCGGCGCGTAACTCGTCCCGCACGGTTTGCCACAGTCCCATGAAAGAGGGCTCAAATCGACCTGATTATTAAGGAGAGGTGTGCTATGACTTTTATAAGCGATCGGGTGCAGGATTTTCGAAAGGGGGGCGAAAAACCACCCGAAAAATCCCATTGACTTAACATTGGGCCGAACTTTGACGGGTCATAGCTCCGCTTGAGGATTTTGTAGAAACATGTAGGTTACAACATTTGAAGAAGGTGATAGACTCTGTAAGAACATACATCACATAGGGGTGTAAGCTGTACCCCTGGGGTGTAAGAGGCACCCGAAAATTCCCATTGACTTATAATGGGGCAGGAAACATGCCCATATAAGGGAATAAAAAAGTTCCAGATGGGATATCTTCGCTTTACAATGTCGTAGAGACATGGGGGTGGGCTCATTTTACTCAGACATCCAATCAATTTATCAGGATAGTCCCAGAGCTATTAAGCCACGCCCCTAGCAACCACTTTTAAGCACCCTAGCAACATAAAATTCAAACAGTTATATCTTGACATCAGAACATCGTAGAGACACGGGGGTTGGACCGTTTGACTAGTGACTCAGAGTGTAATCATTATGGGATGCCATTTTTTTCCCTAGCAACCAAATACAGTACCCTAGCAACAGAGTAAACAAAGCCTTATATCTCCGCATCAGAACATCGTAGAGACACGGGGGTTGGACCGTTTGACTTGTGACTCAGAGTGTAATCATTATGGGATGCCATTTTTTTCCCTAGCAACCAAATACAGTACCCTAGCAACAGAGTAAACAAAGCCTTATATCTCCGCATCAGAACATCGTACAGACACGGGGGTTGGACCGTTTGACTCGTGACTCGGAGTGTAATCATTATGGGATGCCAATTTTTTCCCTAGCAACCAAATACAGTACCCTAGCAACAGAGTAAACAAAACCTTATATCTCCGCATCAGAACATCGTAGAGACACGGGGGTTGGACCGTTTGACTCGTGACTCAGAGTGTAATCATTATGGGATGCCAATTTTTTCCCTAGCAACCAAATACAGTACCCTAGCAACAGAGTAAACAAAGCCTTATATCTCCGCATCAGAACATCGTAGAGACACGGGGGTTGGACCGTTTGACTCGTGACTCAGAGTGTAATCATTATGGGATGCCATTTTTTTCCCTAGCAACCAAATACAGTACCCTAGCAACAGAGTAAACAAAGCCTTATATCTCCGCATCAGAACATCGTAGAGACACGGGGGTTGGACCGTTTGACTCGTGAATCAGAGTGTAATCACTAGTGGATGCCAATTTTTTCCCTAGCAACCAAATACAGTACCCTAGCAACAGTGTAAACAAAGCCTTATATCTCCGCATCAGAACATCGTAGAGACACGGGGGTTGGACCGTTTTACCCGTGACTCGGCATGTAATCACTAGTGGATGCCAATTTTTTCCCTAGCAACCAAATACAGTACCCTAGCAACAGAGTAAACAAAGCCTTATATCTCCGCATCAGAACATCGTAGAGACACGAGGGTTGGATCGTTTGACTCGTGACTCGGAGGGTAATCACTAGTGGATGCCATTTTTTTCCTTAGCAACCAAATACAGTACCCTAGCAACAGAGTAAACAAAGCCTTATATCTCCGCATCAGAACATCGTAGAGACACGGGGGTTGGACCGTTTGACTCATGACTCGGAGGGTAATCACTAGTGGATGCCATTTTTTTCCCTAGCAACCAAATACAGTACCCTAGCAACAGAGTAAACAAAGCCTTATATCTCCGCATCAGAACATCGTAGAGACACGGGGGTTGGACCGTTTGACTCATGACTCGGAGGGTAATCACTAGTGGATGCAATTTTTTTCCCTAGCAACCAAATACAGTACCCTAGCAACAGAGTAAACAAAGCCTTATATCTCCGCATCAGAACATTGTAGAGACACGGGGGTTGGACCGTTTGACTCGTGACTCGGAGGGTAATCACTAGTGGATGCCATTTTTTTCCCTAGCAACCAAATACAGTACCCTAGCAACAGAGTAAACAAAGCCTTATATCTCCGCATCAGAACATCGTAGAGACACGGGGGTTGGACCGTTTGACTCGTGACTCGGAGGGTAATCACTAGTGGATGCCATTTTTTTCCCTAGCAACCAAATACAGTACCCCAGCAACCGAATAAACAAAGCCTTATATCTTCGCATCAGAACATCGTAGAGACACGGGGGTTGGACCGTTTTACTTGTGACTAGGGGTGTAACAATTGGGCACATCATTGGCCACTCCCAAGCCACGCCCCTAGCAACCAAATTTGAGCACCCTAGCAACCGAATAAACAAAGCCTTATATCTCTGCATCAGAACATCGTAGAGACACGGGGTTTGGACCGTTTTACTTGTGACTCCGAGTGTAATCACTGGGCACATCATTGGCCACTCCCAAGCCACGCCCCTAGCAACCAAATACAGTACCCTAGCAACAGAGTAAACAAAGCCTTATATCTCCGCATCAGAACATCGTAGAGACACGGGGGGTGGACCGTTTTACTTGTGACTCGGAGTGTAATCACTGGGCACATAATTGGCCACTCCCAAGCCACGCCCCCAGCAACCAAATACAGTACCCTAGCAACAGAGTAAACAAAGCCTTATATCTCCGCA
The DNA here is from genome assembly GCF_030506205.2 of Paramisgurnus dabryanus. Lineage (NCBI taxonomy): Eukaryota > Metazoa > Chordata > Actinopteri > Cypriniformes > Cobitidae > Paramisgurnus > Paramisgurnus dabryanus. Next base: position 75,982,688 of record NC_133337.1, on the reverse strand, counting down.
TCAGAACATCGTAGAGACACGGGGGTTGGACCGTTTTACTTGTGACTCGGAGTGTAATCACTGGGCACATCATTGGCCACTCCCAAGCCACGCCCCTAGCAACCAAATACAGTACCCTAGCAACAGAGTAAACAAAGCCTTATATCTCCACATCAGAACATCGTAGAGACACGGGGGTTGGACCGTTTGACTCATGACTCGGAGGGTAATCACTAGTGGATGCCATTTTTTTCCCTAGCAACCAAATACAGTACCCTAGCAACAGAGTAAACAAAGCCTTATATCTCCGCATCAGAACATCGTAGAGACATGGGGTTTGGACCGTTTGACTCGTGACTCGGAGGGTAATCACTAGTGGATGCCATTTTTTTCCCTAGCAACCAAATACAGTACCCTAGCAACAGAGTAAACAAAGCCTTATATCTCCGCATCAGAACATCGTAGAGACACGGGGGTTGGACCGTTTGACTCGTGACTCGGAGGGTAATCACTAGTGGATGCCATTTTTTTCCCTAGCAACCAAATACAGTACCCTAGCAACAGAGTAAACAAAGCCTTATATCTCCGCATCAGAACATCGTAGAGACATGGGGTTTGGACCGTTTGACTCGTGACTCGGAGGGTAATCACTAGTGGATGCCATTTTTTTCCCTAGCAACCAAATACAGTACCCTAGCAACAGAGTAAACAAAGCCTTATATCTCCGCATCAGAACATCGTAGAGACATGGGGGTTGGACCGTTTGACTCATGACTCGGAGGGTAATCACTAGTGGATGCCATTTTTTTCCCTAGCAACCAAATACATTACCCTAGCAACAGAGTAAACAAAGCCTTATATCTCCGCATCAGAACATTGTAGAGACATGGGGTTTGGACCGTTTGACTCGTGACTCGGAGGGTAATCACTAGTGGATGCCATTTTTTCCCCTAGCAACCAAATACAGTACCCTAGCAACAGAGTAAACAAAGCCTTATATCTCCGCATCAGAACATCGTAGAGACACGGGGGTTGGACCGTTTTACTTCTGCCTTGGAGTGTAATCACAAGAGGGTGCCAACTTTTTCCCTAGCAACCAAATACAGTACCCTAGCAACAGAGTAAACAAAACCTTATATCTCCGCATCAGAACATCGTAGAGACACGGGGGTTGGACCGTTTAACTCGTGGCTCTGAGTGTAATCACTAGTGGATGCCAAATTTTTCCATAGCAACCAAATACAGTACCCTAGCAACCGAATAAACAAAGCCTTATATCTCTGCATCAAAACATCATAGAGACACGGGGGTTGGAACGTTTTACTTTTGGGTTGGAGTATAATCATAAATTGTCCCGAGAATTTTGCCACGGCAAGCACCACTTCACATTTTCTTCAGGAAATGTACCTATCTAGTTATTATTATTATATTTTATTCTTACATCTGCACGTTTTTTCGGCACCTAACTCGTCCCGCACGGTTTGTCGTAGACCCATGAAAGAGGGCTCAAATCGACGGGCTTATTAAGGACACGACTGCTATGACTTTTATAAACGATCGGGTGCAGGATTTTCGAAAGGGGGGCGAAAAACCACCCCAAAAATCCCATTGACTTAACATTGAGCCCAACTTTGACGAGTCATAGCTCCGCTCGAGGATTTTGTAGAAACATGTAGGTTACAACATTTGGAGAGGGTGGTAAACTCTGTAAGAACATATATCACATTGGGGTGTAAGTTGTACCCCTGGGGTGTAAGAGGCGCCCAAAAGTGCCCCAATGAAAAGTCAATGGGGCGAAAATCCCATAGACTTAACATTGCAAATACTTTGACGGGTCATAGGTACGAGCGAGGATTTCGTAGAAACATGTGGGTTGCTAAAATTAAAGAGGGTGTTAGACTCTGTCAGGACGTCCCCCACAATGGGGTGTAAGGTTACCCTAGCAACCATTTTGGGCACCCTAGCAACCTATCCCATAGACTGCCATTATAAAATGCCCAGATGGATATCTTTGCACCACAGTGTCACAGAGACATGGGGGTGGGCTCATTTTACTCAGGCATCCAATCAGTCTCTCAGGATCCTTACAGACTTACTAAGCCACGCCCCTAGCAACCACTTTTGAGCACCCTAGCAACATAAAATTCAAACAGTTATATCTCGGCATCAGAACATCGTAGAGACACGGGGGTTGGACCGTTTTACTTGTGACTAGGGGTGTAACAATTGGGCACATCATTGGCCACTCCCAAGCCACGCCCCTAGCAACCAAATTTGAGCACCCTAGCAACCGAATAAACAAAGCCTTATATCTCCGCATCAGAACATCGTAGAGACACAGGGTTTGGACCGTTTTACTTGTGACTCGGAGTGTAATCACTGGGCACATCATTGGCCACTTCCAAGCCACGCCCCTAGCAACCAAATACAGTACCCTAGCAACAGAGTAAACAAAGCCTTATATCTCCGCATCAGAACATCGTAGAGACACGGGGGTTGGACCGTTTTACTTGTGACTCGGAGTGTAATCACTGGGCACATAATTGGCCACTCCCAAGCCACGCCCCTAGCAACCAAATACAGTACCCTAGCAACAGAGTAAACAAAGCCTTATATCTCCGCATCAGAACATCGTAGAGACACGGGGTTTGGACCGTTTTACTTGTGACTCGGAGTGTAATCACTGGGCACATCATTGGCCACTCCCAAGCCACGCCCCTAGCAACCAAATACAGTACCCTAGCAACAGAGTAAACAAAGCCTTATATCTCCGCATCAGAACATCGTAGAGACACGGGGGTTGGACCGTTTTACTTGTGACTCGGAGTGTAATCACTGGGCACATAATTGGCCACTCCCAAGCCACGCCCCTAGCAACCAAATACAGTACCCTAGCAACAGAGTAAACAAAGCCTTATATCTCCGCATCAGAATATCGTAGAGACACGGGGGTTGGACAGTTTTACTTGTGACTCGGAGTGTAATCACTGGGCACATCATTGGCCACTCCCAAGCCACTAAATACAGTACCCTAGCAACAGAGTAAACAAAGCCTTATATCTCCACATCAGAACATCGTAGAGACATGGGGGTTGGACCGTTTGACTCGTGACTCGGAGGGTAATCACTAGTGGATGCAATTTTTTTCCCTAGCAACCAAATACAGTACCTTAGCAACAGAGTAAACAAAGCCTTATATCTCCGCATCAGAACATCGTAGAGACATGGGGTTTGGACCGTTTGACTCGTGACTCGGAGGGTAATCACTAGTGGATGCCATTTTTTTCCCTAGCAACCAAATACAGTACCCTAGCAACAGAGTAAACAAAGCCTTATATCTCCGCATCAGAACATCGTAGAGACACGGGGGTTGGACCGTTTGACTCGTGACTCGGAGGGTAATCACTAGTGGATGCCATTTTTTTCCCTAGCAACCAAATACAGTACCCTAGCAACAGAGTAAACAAAGCCTTATATCTCTGCATCAGAACATCGTAGAGACACGGGGGTTGGATCGTTTGACTCGTGACTCGAAGGGTAATCACTAGTGGATGCCATTTTTTCCCTTAGCAACCAAATACAGTACCCTAGCAACAGACTAAACAAAGCCTTATATCTCCGCATCAGAACATCGTAGAGACACAGGGGTTGGACCGTTTGACTCATGACTCGGAGGGTAATCACTAGTGGATGCCATTTTTTCCCTAGCAACCAAATACAGTACCCTAGCAACAGAGTAAACAAACCCTTATATCTCCGCATCAGAACATCGTAGAGACACGGGGTTTGGACCGTTTGACTCGTGACTCGGAGTGTAATCACTAGTGGATGCCAATTTTCTCCCTAGCAACCAAATACATTACCCTAGCAACAGAGTAAACAAAGCCTTTTATCTCCACATCAGAACATCACAGAGGCACGGGGGTTGGACCGTTTGACTCGTATCTCGGAGTGTAATCACTAGTGGATGCCAATTTTTTCCCTAGCAACCAAATACAGTACCCTAGCAACAGAGTAAACAAAGCCTTATATCTCCGCATCAGAACATCGTAGAGACACGGGGGTTTGACCGTTTGACTCGTGACTCGGAGTGTAATCACTAGTGGATGCCAATTTTCTCCCTAGCAACCAAATACAGTACCCTAGCAACCGAATAAACAAAGCCTTATATCTTCGCATCAGAATATCGTAGAGACATGTGGGTTGAATTGTTTTACTTTTGGCTTGGAGTATAATCATATATTCTCCCCCGAAATTTGCCACGGCAAGCACCACTTCACATTTTCTTCAGGAAATATACCTATCTAGTTATTATTATTATTCTTCTTTTTCAGGACACTTTTTCGGCGCGTAACTCGTCCCGCACGCTTTGTCGTAGACCCATAAATTAGGGCTCAAATCGACCGGCTTATTGAGGAGAGGTGTGCTATGACTTTTATAAGCGATCGGGTGCCGGATTTCCGAAAGGGGGGCGAAAAACCACCCCAAAAATCCCATTGACTTAACATTGCGCCCAACTTTGACGAGTCATAGCTCCGCTCGAGGATTTTGTAGAAACATGTGGGTTACAACATTTGAAGAGGGTGGTAGGCTCTGTAAGAACATGGATCACAATGGGGTGTAAGTTGTACCCCTGGGGTGTAAGAGGTGCCCAAAAGTGCCCCAATGAAAAGTCAATGGGGCAAAATCCCATAGACTTACCATTGCAAAAATTTTGCCGGGTCATAGGTCCGAGCCAGGATTTCATAGAAACATGTGGGTTACTAAATTTGAAGAGGGTGCTAGACTCTGTCAGGACGTCCCCCACAATGGGGTGTAAGGTTACCATAGCAACCATTTTGGGCACCCTAGCAACCTATACCATAGACTGCCATTATAAAATGCCCGGATGGATACCTTTGCACCACAGTGTCATAGAGACATGGGGGTGGGCTCATTTTACTCAGGCATCCAATCAGTCTCTCAGGATCCTTACAGACTTACAAAGCCACGCCCCTAGCAACCACTTTTGAGCACCCTAGCAACATAAAATACAAACAGTTATATCTCGGCATCAGAACATCGTAGAGACACGGGGGTTGGACCGTTTTACTTGTGACTAGGGGTGTAACAATTGGGCACATCATTGGCCACTCCCAAGCCACGCCCCTAGCAACCAAATTTGAGCACCCTAGCAATCGAATAAACAAAGCCTTATATCTCCGCATCAGAACATCGTAGAGACACGGGGTTTGGACCGTTTTACTTGTGACTCGGAGTGTAATCACTGGGCACATCATTGGCCACTCCCAAGCCACGCCCCTAGCAACCAAATACAGTACCCTAGCAACAGAGTAAACAAAGCCTTATATCTCCGCATCAGAACATCGTAGAGACACGGGGGTTGGACCGTTTTACTTGTGACTTGGAGTGTAATCACTGGGCACATAATTGGCCACTCCCAAGCCACGCCCCTAGCAACCAAATACAGTACCCTAGCAACAGAGTAAACAAAGCCTTATATCTCCGCATCAGAACATCGTAGAGACACGGGGGTTGGACCGTTTTACTTGTGACTCGGAGTGTAATCACTGGGCACATCATTGGCCACTCCCAAGCCACGCCCCTAGCAACCAAATACAGTACCCTAGCAACAGAGTAAACAAAGGCTTATATCTCCGCATCAGAACATCGTAGAGACACGGGGGTTGGACCGTTTGACTCGTGACTCGGAGGGTAATCACTAGTGGATGCCATTTTTTTCCCTAGCAACCAAATACATTACCCTAGCAACAGAGTAAACAAAGCCTTTTATCTCCACATCAGAACATCGCAGAGACACGGGGGTTGGACCGTTTGACTCGTATCTCGGAGTGTAATCACTAGTGGATGCCAATTTTTTCCCTAGCAACCAAATACAGTACCCTAGCAACAGAGTAAACAAAGCCTTATATCTCCGCATCAGAACATCGTAGAGACACGGGGGTTTGACCGTTTGACTCGTGACTCGGAGTGTAATCACTAGTGGATGCCAATTTTCTCCCTAGCAACCAAATACAGTACCCTAGCAACCGAATAAACAAAGCCTTATATCTTCGCATCAGAATATCGTAGAGACATGTGGGTTGAATTGTTTTACTTTTGGCTTGGAGTATAATCATATATTGTCCCCCGAAATTTGCCACGGCAAGCACCACTTCACATTTTCTTCAGGAAATGTACCTATCTAGTTATTATTATTCTTTTTCTGGACACTTTTTTGGAGCGTAACTCGTCCCGCACGCTTTGTCGTAGACCCATAAATTAGGGCTCAAATCGACCGGCTTATTGAGGAGAGGTCTGCTATGACTTTTATAAGCGATCGGGTGCAGGATTTCCGAAAGGGGGGCGAAAAACCACCCAAAAAATCCCATTGACTTAACATTGCGCCCAACTTTGACGAGTCATAGCTCTGCTCGAGGATTTTGTAGAAACATGTGGGTTATAACATTTGAAGAGGGTGGTAGGCTCTGTAAGAACATGGATCACAATGGGGTGTAAGTTGTACCCCTGGGGTGTAAGAGGTGCCCAAAAGTGCCCCAATGAAAAGTCAATGGGGCAAAATCCCATAGACTTACCATTGCAAAAATTTTGACGGGTCATAGGTCCGAGCCAGGATTTCATAGAAACATGTGGGTTACTAAATTTGAAGAGGGTGCTAGACTCTGTCAGGACGTCCCCCACAATGGGGTGTAAGGTTACCATAGCAACCATTTTGGGCACCCTAGCAACCTATACCATAGACTGCCATTATAAAATGCCCGGATGGATATCTTTGCACCACAGTGTCATAGAGACATGGGGGTGGGCTCATTTTACTCAGGCATCCAATCAGTCTCTCAGGATCCTTACAGACTTACTAAGCCACCCCCCTAGCAACCACTTTTGAGCACCCTAGCAACATAAAATACAAACAGTTATATCTCGGCATCAGAACATCGTAGAGACACGGGGGTTGGACCGTTTTACTTGTGACTAGGGGTGTAACAATTGGGCACATCATTGGCCACTCCCAAGCCACGCCCCTAGCAACCAAATTTGAGCACCCTAGCAACCGAATAAACAAAGCCTTATATCTCCGCATCAGAACATCGTAGAGACACGGGGTTTGGACCGTTTTACTTGTGACTCGGAGTGTAATCACTTGGCACATCATTGGCCACTCCCAAGCCACGCCCCTAGCAACCAAATACAGTACCCTAGCAACAGAGTAAACAAAGCCTTATATCTCCGCATCAGAACATCGTAGAGACACAGGGGTTGGACCGTTTTACTTGTGACTCAAAGTGTAATCACTGGGCACATAATTGGCCACTCCCAAGCCACGCCCCTAGCAACCAAATACAGTACCCTAGCAACGGAGTAAACAAAGCCTTATATCTCCGCATCAGAACATCGTAGAGACACGGGGGTTGGACCGTTTTACTTGTGACTCGGAGTGTAATCACTGGGCACATTTTTGGCCACTCCCAAGCCACGCCCCTAGCAACCAAATACAGTACCCTAGCAACAGAGTAAACAAAGCCTTATATCTCCACATCAGAACATCGTAGAGACATGGGGGTTGGACCGTTTGACTCATGACTCGGAGGGTAATCACTAGTGGATGCCATTTTTTTCCCTAGCAACCAAATACAGTACCCTAGCAACAGAATAAACAAAGCCTTATATCTCCGCATCAGAACATCGTAGAGACATGGGGTTTGGACCGTTTGACTCGTGACTCGGAGGGTAATCACTAGTGGATGCCATTTTTTTCCCCTAGCAACCAAATACAGTACCCTAGCAACAGAGTAAACAAAGCCTTATATCTCCGCATCAGAACATCGTAGAGACATGGGGTTTGGACCGTTTGACTCGTGACTCGGAGGGTAATCACTAGTGGATGCCATTTTTTTTCCCTAGCAACCAAATACAGTACCCTAGCAACAGAGTAAACAAAGCCTTATATCTCCGCATCAGAACATCGTAGAGACACGGGGGTTTGACCGTTTGACTCGTGACTCGGAGTGTAATCACTAGTGGATGCCAATTTTCTCCCTAGCAACCAAATACAGTACCCTAGCAACCGAATAAACAAAGCCTTATATCTTCGCATCAGAATATCGTAGAGACATGTGGGTTGAATTGTTTTACTTTTGGCTTGGAGTATAATCATATATTGTCCCCCGAAATTTGCCACGGCAAGCACCACTTCACATTTTCTTCAGGAAATGTACCTATCTAGTTATTATTATTATTCTTCTTTTTCTGGACACTTTTTTGGCGCGTAACTCATCCCGCACGCTTTGTCGTAGAACCATAAATTAGGGCTCAAATCGACCGGCTTATTGAGGAGAGGTGTGCTATGACTTTTATAAGCGATCGGGTGAAGGATTTCCGAAAGGGGGGCGAAAAACCACCCAAAAAATCCCATTGACTTAACATTGCGCCCAACTTTGACGAGTCATAGCTCCGCTCGAGGATTTTGTAGAAACATGTGGGTTACAACATTTGAAGAGGGTGGTAGGCTCTGTAAGAACATGGATCACAATGGGGTGTAAGTTGTACCCCTGGGGTGTAAGAGGTGCCCAAAAGTCCCCAATGAAAAGTCAATGGGGCAAAATCCCATAGACTTACCATTGCAAAAATTTTGACGGTCATAGGTCCGAGCCAGGATTTCATAGAAACATGTGGGTTACTAAATTTGAAGAGGGTGCTAGACTCTGTCAGGACGTCCCCCACAATGGGGTGTAAGGTTACCATAGCAACCATTTTGGGCACCCTAGCAACCTATACCATAGACTGCCATTATAAAATGCCCGGATGGATATCTTTGCACCACAGTGTCATAGAGACATGGGGGTGGGCTCATTTTACTCAGGCATCCAATCAGTCTCTCAGGATCCTTACAGACCTACTAAGCCACGCCCCTAGCAACCACTTTTGAGCACCCTAGCAACATAAAATACAAACAGTTATATCTCGGCATCAGAACATCGTAGAGACACGGGGGTTGGACCGTTTTACTTGTGACTAGGGGTGTAACAATTGGGCACATCATTGGCCACTCCCAAGCCACGCCCCTAGCAACCAAATTTGAGCACCCTAGCAACCGAATAAACAAAGCGTTATATCTCCGCATCAGAACATCGTAGAGACACGGGGTTTGGACCGTTTTACTTGTGACTCGGAGTGTAATCACTGGGCACATCATTGGCCACTCCCAAGCCACGCCCCTAGCAACCAAATACAGTACCCTAGCAACAGAGTAAACAAAGCCTTATATCTCCGCATCAGAACATCGTAGAGACACGGGGGTTGGACCGTTTTACTTGTGACTCGGAGTGTAATCACTGGGCACATCATTGGCCACTCCCAAGCCACGCCCCTAGCAACCAAATACAGTACCCTAGCAACAGAGTAAACAAAGCCTTATATCTCCGCATCAGAACATCGTAGAGACACGGGGGTTGGACCGTTTAACTTGTGACTCGGAGTGTAATCACTGGGCACATAATTGGCCACTCCCAAGCCACGCCCCTAGCAACCAAATACAGTACCCTAGCAACAGAGTAAACAAAGCCTTATATCTCCGCATCAGAACATCGTAGAGACACGGGGGTTGGACCGTTTTACTTGTGACTCGGAGTGTAATCACTGGGCACATGATTGGCCACTCCCAAGCCACGCCCCTAGCAACCAAATACAGTACCCTAGCAACAGAGTAAACAAAGCCTTATATCTCCACATCAGAACATCGTAGAGACATGGGGGTTGGACCGTTTGACTCATGACTCGGAGGGTATTCACTAGTGGATGCCATTTTTTTCCCTAGCAACCAAATACAGTACCCTAGCAACCGAATAAACAAAGCCTTATATCTCCGCATCAGAACATCGTAGAGACATGGGGTTTGGACCGTTTGACTCGTGACTCGGAGGGTAATCACTAGTGGATGCCATTTTTTTCCCTAGCAACCAAATACAGTACCCTAGCAACAGAGTAAACAAAGCCTTATATCTCCGCATCAGAACATCGTAGAGACACGGGGGTTGGACCGTTTGACTCATGACTCGGAGGGTAATCACTAGTGGATGCAATTTTTTTCCCTAGCAACCAAATACAGTACCCTAGCAACAGAGTAAACAAAGCCTTATATCTCCGCATCAGAACATCGTAGAGACACGGGGGTTGGACCGTTTGACTCGTGACTCGGAGGGTAATCACTAGTGGATGCCATTTTTTTCCCTAGCAACCAAATACAGTACCCTAGCAACAGAGTAAACAAAGCCTTATATCTCCGCATCAGAACATCGTAGAGACACGGGGTTTGGACCGTTTGACTCGTGACTCGGAGGGTAATCACTAGTGGATGCCATTTTTTCCCCTAGCAACCAAATACAGTACCCTAGCAACAGAGTAAACAAAGCCTTATATCTCCGCATCAGAACATCGTAGAGACACGGGGTTTGGACCGTTTGACTCGTGACTCGGAGGGTAATCACTAGTGGATGCCATTTTTTTCCCTAGCAACCAAATACAGTACCCTAGCAACAGAGTAAACAAAGCCTTATATCTCCGCATCAGAACATCGTAGAGACACGGGAGTTGGATCGTTTTACTTTTGGCTTGGAGTATAATCATATATGATCTCCAGAATTTTGCTACGGCAAGCACCACTCACATTTTCTTCAGGAAATGTACCTATCTAGTTATTATTATTATTATTCTTTTTCTGGACACTTTTTCGGCGCGTAACTCGTCCCGCACGGTTTAACATAGTCCCATGAAAGAAGGCTCAAATCCACCGGATTATTGAGGAGAGGTGTGCTATGACTTTTATAGGCGATCGGGTGCAGGATTTCTGAAAGGGGGGCGAAAAACCACCCGAAAAATCCCATTGACTTAACATTGCGCCCAACTTTGACGAGTCATAGCTCCACTCGAGGATTTTGTAGAAACATGTGGGTTAGAACATTTGAAGAGGGTGGTAGGCTCTGTAAGAACATACATGACATTGGGGTGTAAGTTGTACCCCTGGGGTGTAAGAGGCACCCGAAAATTCCCATTGACTTAAAATGGGGCAGGAAACATGCCCATATAAGGGATTAAAGCAGTTCCAGATGGAATATCTTTGCTTTACAGTGTCGTAGAGATAAGTGGGTGGTCTCATTTTACTCGGCCATCCAATCAGTCTCTCAGGATCATCCCAGAGCTATTAAGCCACGCCCCTAGCAACAATTTTGGGCACCCTAGCAACATCTCCCATAGACTGCCATTATAAAATGCCCAGATGGATATCTTTGCACCACAGTTTCATAGAGACATGGGGGAGGACTCATTTTACTCAGGCATCCAATCAGTCCCTCAGGATCCTTTCATAGGTAATAAGCCACGCCCCTAGCAACCACTTTTGAGCACCCTAGCAACATAATAAACAAAGCCTTATATCTCTGGATCCGAACATCATAGAGACATGGGGGTTGGGTGTTTGGGTCATGTTAGCTTCATGCTAGCTTCATGCTAGGTAATACTAGCTTCATGCTAGTTTCATGCTAGCTTTATGCTAATTTCATAATATATCTTGCTAACTTCATGCTAAATAATGTTAGCATCATGCTAGCTTGATGCTTATTTGTGTTAGCATCATGCTAGCTTCATGCTTCTTCATTTTAGCATTGTGCTAGCTTCATGCTAATTCATGTTAGCATCGTGCTAGCTTCATGCTAATTCATGTTAGCATCGTGCTAGCTTCATGCTAATTCATGTTAGCATCGTGCCAGCTTCATGCTAATTCATGTTAACATCATGCTAGCTTTATGCTAATTCATGTTAGCATCATGCTAACTTCATGCTTATTCATGTTAGCTTCATGCTAATTCATGTTAGTATCATGGTAGCTTCATGCTAATTCATGCTAGCTTCATGCTAATTCATGTTAGCATCATGCTAGCTTCATGCTAATTCATGTTAGCATCATGCTAGCTTCATGCTAATTCATGTTAGCATCATGCTAGCTTCATGCTAATCATGCTAGCTTCATGTTAGCTTCATGCTAATCATGTTAGCTTCATGCTAATCATGCTAGCTTCATGTTAGCATCATGCTAATCATACTAGCTTCATGCTAATCATGCTAATTCATGTTAGCATCATGCTAGCTTCATGCTAATCATGCTAGCTTCATGTTAGCTTCATGCTAATCATGTTAGCTTCATGCTAGTCATGTTAGCTTCATGCTAATCATGCTAGCTTCATGTTAGCATCATGCTAATCATACTAGCTTCATGCTAATCATGCTAACATCATGCTAGCTTCATGCTAATCATGCTAGCATCATGCTAGCTTCATGCTAATCATGCTAGCATCATGCTAATCATGCTAGCATCATGCTAGCTTCATGCTAATCATGCTAGCATCATGCTAGCTTCATGCTAATCATGCTAGCTTCATGCTAGCTTCATGCTAATCATGGTAGCATCATGCTAGCTTCATGCAAATCATGCTAACTTCATGCTAGCTTCATGCTAATCATGCTAACATCATGCTAGCTTCATGCTAATCATGTTAGCTTCATGCTAATCATGCTAGCTTCATGTTAGCATCATGCTAATCATGCTAGCTTCATGCTAATCATGCTAACATCATGCTAGCTTCATGCTAATCATGCTAGCATCATGCTAGCTTCATGCTAATCATGTTAGCTTCATGCTAATCATGCTAACTTCATGCTAATAATGCTAGCATCATGCTAGCTTCATGCTAATCATGTTAGCATCATGCTACCTTCATGCTAATCATGCTAGCTTCATGCTAGCTTCATGCTAATCATGGTAGCTTCATGTTAGCTTCATGCTAATCATGCTAGCATCATGCTAGCTTCATGCAAATCATGCTAGCATCATGCTAGCTTCATGCTAACTTCATGCTAATCATGCTAGCTTCATGCTAGCTTCATGCTAATCATGGTAGCTTCATGTTAGCTTCATGCTAATCATGCTAGCATCATGCTAGCTTCATGCAAATCATGCTAGCATCATGCTAGCTTCATGCTAACTTCATGCTAATCATGATAGCTTCATGTTAACTTCATGGTAATCATGCTAACTTCATGCTAACTTCATGTTAACTTCATGGTAATCATGCTAATGTTAATCATGCTTAATGTTAATCATGCTAGCTTCATGTTAGCTTCATGGTAATCATGCTAACTTCATGCTAACTTCATGCTAATCATGCTAGCTTCATGCTAATCATGCTCGCTTCATGCTAATCATGCTAGCTTCATTATCTCCGCATCAGAACATCGTAGAGACACGGGGGTTGGACCGTTTGACTCGTGACTCGGAGTGTAATCATTATGGAATGCCTATTTTTTCCCTAGCAACCAAATACAGTACCCTAGCAACAGAGTAAACAAAGCCTTATATCTCCGTATCAGAACGTCGTAGAGACACGGGGGTTGGACCGTTTGACTCGTGACTCGGATGGTAATCATTATGGGATGCCAATTTTTTACCTAGCAACCAAACACAGTACCCTAGCAACAGAGTAAACAAAGCCTTATATCTCCGCATCAGGTCATCATATAGACATGAGGGTTGGACCGTTTGACTTTTGCCTTGGAGTATAATCATAAATTGTCCCCCGAAATTTGCCACGGCAAGCACCACTCACATTTTCTTCAGGAAATGTACCTATCTAGTTATTATTATTATTATTCTTTTTCTGAGACCAAAATTACGAACACTAACTCGTCCTAGAGCTTTCAAGCTACATGCACCAAATTTTCCACGGACCTTCAGACTGGTCTGACGGAGTGTGCTATATCTTTTCTAACTGATGGGACCTTCCGAATTCCTAAACGGGGGGCTCGAACACCCCAAAATTTCCATTGACTTAACATTGAGACAAACTTTGACGGGTCATAGCTGTGAGTGAGAAACTTGTAGAAACTTGTGGCTTACCACATTTAAGGACGCTGACAGGCTGTGTAAGAACATACATCACAATGGGGTGTAAGCTATACCCCTGGGGTGTAAGAGGCCCCCAAAATTTCCCATTGACTTATAATGGGGCAGGAAACATGCCCATAAAAGGGAATAAAAGCTTAACAGATGGAATATCTTCACTTTAGAGTGTCTTAGAGACATGGGGGTGGGCTCATTATACTCAGTCATCCAATCAGTCTCTTAGGATCACCCCAGAGCTATTAAGCCACGCCCCTAGCAACAATTCTGGGTACCCTAGCAACATCTCCCATAGACTACCATTATAAATAGCCCAGATGGATATCTTTACACCAGAGTGTCATAGAGACATAGGGGTGGGCTCATTTTACTCAGGCATCCAATCAGTCTTAATAGGATTCTTATTGAGGCATTAAGCCACGCCCCTAGCAACCAAATTTGAGCACCCTAGCAACATAATAAACAAAGCCTTATATCTCTTGTTCTGAACATCATAGAGACATGGGGGTTGGGTCATTGGGTCATGTTAGCTTCATGCTAGCTCCATGCTAAGTCATACTAGCTTCATGCTAGTTTCATGCTAGCTTTATGCTAATTTCATAATAAATCTTGCTAACTTCATGCTAAATCATGCTAACTTCATGTTAAATCTTGTTAGCTGCACGCTAAATAGTGTTAGCGTCATGCTAATCATGTTAGCATCATGCTAATCATGCTAACTTTACGTTAAATCATGCAAGCTTCATGCTAATCATGCTAACCTCATGCTTACTTCATGCTAATCATGCTAGCCTCATGCTACCTTCATGCTAATCATGCTAACATCATGCTAGCTTCATGCTAATCATGCTAGAATCATGCTAGCTTCATGCTAATCATGCTAGAATCATGCTAGCTTCATGCTAATCATGCTAGAATCATGCTAGCTTCATGCTAATCATGCTAACATCATGTTAGCTTCATGCTAATCATGCTAGCAACATGCTAGCTTTATGCTAATCATGCTAGCATCATGCTAATCATGCTAGCAACATGCTAGCTTTATGCTAATCATGCTACCATCATGCTAACTTCATGCTAGCTTCATGTTAATCATGCTAGCATCATGCTAGCTTCATGCTAATCATGCTAACATCATGCTAACTTCATGCTAGCTTCATGCTTATCATGTTAGCATCATGCTAGCTTCATGCTAATCATGCTAGCTTCATGCTAATCATGCTAACATCATGTTAGCTTCATGCTAATCATGTTAGCTTCATGCTAATCATGCTAGCATCATGCTAGCTTCATGCTAATCATGCTAGCATCATGCTAGCTTCATGCTAATCATGCTAGCAACATGCTAGCTTTATGCTAGCATTATGCTAGCTTCATGCTAATCATGCTAGCAACATGCTAGCTTTATGCTAGCATTATGCTAGCTTCATGCTAATCATGCTAGCATCATGCTAACATCATGCTAATCATGCTAGCTTCATGCTAATCATGCTACCATCATGCTAACTTCATGCTAGCTTCATGTTAATCATGCTAGAATCATGCTAGCTTCATGCTAATCATGCTAGAATCATGCTAGCTTCATGCTAATCATGCTAGAATCATGCTAACATCGTGTTAGCTTCATGGTAATCATGCTAGCAACATGCTAGCTTTATGCTAATCATGCTAGCATCATGCTAATCATGCTAGCAACATGCTAGCTTCATGCTAATCATGCTACCATCATGCTAACTTCATGCTAGCTTCATGCTAATCATGCTAACATCATGCTAGCTTCATGCTAATCATGTTAACATCATGCTAACTTCATGTTAGCTTCATGCTTATCATGTTAGCATCATGCTAGCTTCATGCTAATCATGCTAGCTTCATGCTAATCATGCTAGCTTCATGCTAATCATGCTAACATCATGTTAGCTTCATGCTAATCATGTTAGCTTCATGCTAATCATGCTAGCATCATGCTAGCTTCATGCTAATCATGCTAGCATCATGCTAGCTTCATGCTAATCATGCTAGCATCATGCTAGCTTCATGCTAATCATGCTAGCAACATGCTAGCTTTATGCTAGCATTATGCTAGCTTCATGCTAATCATGCTAGCAACATGCTAGCTTTATGCTAGCATTTTGCTAGCTTCATGCTAATCATGCTAGCATCATGCTAATCATGCTAGCAACATGCTAGCTTCATGCTAATCATGCTACCATCATGCTAACTTCATGCTAGCTTCATGTTAATCATGCTAGAATCATGCTAGCTTCATGCTAATCATGTTAGCTTCATGCTGATCATGTTAGCATCATGCTAGCTTCATGCTAATCATGCTAGCATCATGCTAGCTTCATGCTAATCATGCTAACATCATGCTAGCATTATGTTAATCATGCTAGCATCATGCTAATCATCCTAGCTTCATGTTTATCATGTTGGCATAATGATAAATCATGCTAAATCATGCTACCTTCATACCTAAACATACCAACAGCCAGATAGCCTACTAAACTAAACTTCTGTCAAACCGTTTTAAACGTTCAGGCTACGCTTTTTCAAGCCAACATAAAGTTTGTCTTCAAACTTTAATATCTAGTTATTATTATTATTCTTTTTCTTCTGAGACTAAAATTTCTAACTCTAACTCGCCCTAGAGCTTTCAAGCTACAGCCATCAAACTTTGGACAGACCTTCGGTCTGATCTGACGAGGTGTGCTATATCTTTTCTAACTGATGGGACCTTCCGAATTCCTAAACGGGGCGCTGAAACACCCCAAAATTTCCATTGACTTAACATTGAGACAAACTTTGACGGGTCATAGCTGTGAGTGAGAAACTTGTAGAAACTTGTGGCTTTCCACATTTAAGGAGGCTGACAGGCTGTGTAAGAACATACCTCACAATGGGGTGTAAGCTGTACCAATGTGGTGTAAGAGGCCCCCAAAATTTCCCATTGACTTATAATGGGGCAGGAAACATGCCCATAAAAGGGAATAAAAGCGTCCCAGATGGAATATCTTCACTTTAGAGTGTCTTAAAGACATGGGGGTGGGCTCATTTTACTCAAGCATCGAATCAGTCTCTTAGGATCACCCCAGAGCTATTAAGCCACGCCCCTAGCAACAATTTTGGGTACCCTAGCAACATCTCCCATAGACTACCATTATAAAAAGCCCAGATGGATATCTTTGCACCAGAGTGTCATAGAGACATAGGGGTGGGCTCATTTTACTCAGGCATCCAATCAGTCTCTTAGGATTCTTATTGAGGTATTAAGCCACGCCCCTAGCAACAAAATATGAAGACCCTAGCAACATAATAAACAAAGCCTTATATCTCTGGATCTGAACATCGTAGAGACACATGGGTTGGACCATTTTACTTGTGGCTTGAAGTGTAATCATTATGGGATGCCAATTTTCTCCCTAGCAACCAAACTTAGTACCCTAGCAACGGAATAAACAAAGCCTTATATCTCCGCATCAGAACATTGTAGAGACACGGGGGTTGGACCGTTTTACTTGTGGCTTGAAGTGTGATCATTATGGTATGCAATTTTCTCCCTAGCAACCAAACTTAGTACCCTAGCAACGCAATAAATGTTAGCTTCATGCTAGCTTCCTGCTAATCATGCTAGCTTCATGCTAGCTTCATGCTAATCATGCTAACATCATGCTAGCTTCATGCTAATCATGCTAACATCATGCTAGCTTCATGCTAATCATGCTAACATCATGCTAGCTTCATGCTAATCATAATGCTAGCATCATGCTAGCTTCATGCTAACTTCATGCTAATCATGCTAGCTTCATGTTAGCTTCATGCTAATCATGCTAGGATCATGCTAGCTTCATGCTAATCATGCTAGCATCATGCTAGCTTCATGCTAATCATGCTAGCATCATGTTAGCTTCATGCTAATCATGCTAGCATCATGTTAGCTTCATGCTAATCATGCTAGCATCATGCTAGCTTCATGCTAATCATGCTAGCATCATGCTAGCTTCATGTTAATCATGCTAGCATCATGCTAGCTTCATGTTAATCATTCTAGCATCATGTTAGCTTCATGCTAATCATGCTAGCATCAAGCTAGCTTCATGCTAATCATGCTAGCATAATGCGAGCTTCATGCTAATCATGCTAACATCATGCTAATCATGCTAGCATCATGCTAGCTTCATGCTAATCATGCTAACATCATGCTAGCTTCATGCAAATCATGTTAGCATCATGCTAGCTTCATGCTAATCATGCTAGCATCATGCTAGCTTCATGCTAATCATGCTAGCATCATGCTAGCTTCATGCTAATCATGCTAGCATCATGTTGGCTTCATGCTAATCATGCTAGCATCATGCTAGCTTCATGGTAATCATGCTAGCATCATGCTAGCTTCATGTTAATCATGCTAGAATCATGCTAGCTTCATGCTTATCATGCTAGCATCAAGCTAGCTTCATGCTAATCATGCTAGCATCATGCGAGCTTCATGCTAATCATGCTAGCATCATGCTAATCATGCTAACATCATGCTAGCTTCATGCAAATCATGCTACCATCATGCTAGCTTCATGCTAATCATGCTAGCATCATGCTAGCTTCATGCTAATCATGCTAGCATCATGCTATCTTCATGCTAATCATGCTAGCATCATGCTAGCTTCATGCTAATCATGCTAGCTTCATGCTAATCATGCTAGCATCATGCTAGCTTCATGCTAATCATGCTAGCTTCATGCTAATCATGCTAGCATCAAGCTAGCTTCATGCTAATCATGCTAGCATCATGCTAGCTGCATGCTAATCATGCTAACATCATGCTAGCTTCATGGTAAATCATGCTACCTTCATACTTAAAAATACTAACAGCCAGATAGCCTACTAAACAAAACTTATGTCAAACCGTTTTAAACGTTCAGGCTACGCTTTCTCAAGCCAACATAAAGTTTGTCTTCAAACTTTACTATCTTTATTCTTCTTCTTCTTCTTCTTCTTCTTCTTCTTCTTCTTCTTCTTCTGAGACTAAAATTTCTGCGGCTAACTCGTCCCACAGCTTTCAAGCTACATCCACGAAATTTTCCACGGACATTCTGACTGGTCTAAAGAAGTGTGCTATATCTTTTTGACGGGATCCGACTTACAGAATTCCTAAAACGGGACATTAATCTTCGGAAAAGTCCCATTTACTTAACATTGTGACAAACTTTGATGGGTCATAGCTGCAAGCGAGAAATTTGTAGAAACTTGTGGGTTACCACTTTTCAAGAGGCTGGCAGGCACTGTGAGAACATACCTCACATTGGGGTGTAAGCCGTACCCCTTGGGTGTAAGAGGCCCCCAAAATTCCCCATTGACTTATAACGGGGCCGGAAACATGCCCATATAAGGGAATAAAAGCGTCCCAGATGGAATATCTTCGCTTTACAGTGTCATAGAGACATGGGGGTGGACTCATTTTACTCAGGCATCCAATCAGTCTCTCAGGATCGCCCCATAGCTATTAAGCCACGCCCCTAGCAACCATTTTTGGGCACCCTAGCAACATATCCCATAGACTGCCATTATGAAATGCCCAGATGGATATCTTTGCAGCACAGTGTCACAGAGACATGGGGGTGGGCTCATTTTACTCAGGCATCCAATCAGTCTCGGAGGATTCTTATTGAGGTATTAAGCCACGCCCCTAGCAACCAAATATAAGCACCCTAGCAACATAAAAAACAAAGCCTTATATCTCTGGATCCGAACATCATAGAGACATGGGGGTTGGGTCTTTTGGTCATGTTAGCCTTATGCTAGCTCCATGCTGAGTCATACTAGCTTCATGCTAGTTTCGTGCTAGCTTTATGCTAATTTCATAATAAATCTTGCTAACTTCATGCTCATCATGCTAGCTTCATACTAATTCATGTTAGCATCATGCTAGCTTCATGCTAATTCATGTTAGCTTCGTGCTATCTTCATGCTAATCATGCTAGCATCATGCTAGCTTCATGCTAATCATGCTAGCTTCATGCTAATCATGCTAGCATCATGCTAGCTTCATGCTAATCATGCTAGCTTCATGCTAATCATGCTAGCATCAAGCTAGCTTCATGCTAATCATGCTAGCATCATGCTAGCTGCATGCTAATCATGCTAACATCATGCTAGCTTCATGGTAAATCATGCTACCTTCATACTTAAAAATACTAACAGCCAGATAGCCTACTAAACAAAACTTATGTCAAACCGTTTTAAACGTTCAGGCTACGCTTTCTCAAGCCAACATAAAGTTTGTCTTCAAACTTTACTATCTTTATTCTTCTTCTTCTTCTTCTTCTTCTTCTTCTTCTTCTTCTTCTTCTGAGACTAAAATTTCTGCGGCTAACTCGTCCCACAGCTTTCAAGCTACATCCACGAAATTTTCCACGGACATTCTGACTGGTCTAAAGAAGTGTGCTATATCTTTTTGACGGGATCCGACTTACAGAATTCCTAAAACGGGACATTAATCTTCGGAAAAGTCCCATTTACTTAACATTGTGACAAACTTTGATGGGTCATAGCTGCAAGCGAGAAATTTGTAGAAACTTGTGGGTTACCACTTTTCAAGAGGCTGGCAGGCACTGTGAGAACATACCTCACATTGGGGTGTAAGCCGTACCCCTTGGGTGTAAGAGGCCCCCAAAATTCCCCATTGACTTATAACGGGGCCGGAAACATGCCCATATAAGGGAATAAAAGCGTCCCAGATGGAATATCTTCGCTTTACAGTGTCATAGAGACATGGGGGTGGACTCATTTTACTCAGGCATCCAATCAGTCTCTCAGGATCGCCCCATAGCTATTAAGCCACGCCCCTAGCAACCATTTTTGGGCACCCTAGCAACATATCCCATAGACTGCCATTATGAAATGCCCAGATGGATATCTTTGCAGCACAGTGTCACAGAGACATGGGGGTGGGCTCATTTTACTCAGGCATCCAATCAGTCTCGGAGGATTCTTATTGAGGTATTAAGCCACGCCCCTAGCAACCAAATATAAGCACCCTAGCAACATAAAAAACAAAGCCTTATATCTCTGGATCCGAACATCATAGAGACATGGGGGTTGGGTCTTTTGGTCATGTTAGCCTTATGCTAGCTCCATGCTGAGTCATACTAGCTTCATGCTAGTTTCGTGCTAGCTTTATGCTAATTTCATAATAAATCTTGCTAACTTCATGCTCATCATGCTAGCTTCATACTAATTCATGTTAGCGTCCTGCTAGCTTCATGCTAATTCATGTTAGCTTCGTGCTAGCTTCATGCTAATTCATGTTAACGTTGTGCTAGCTTCATGCTAATTCATGTTAGCGTCGTGCTAGCTTCATGCTAATTCATGTTAGCGTCGTGCTAGCTTCATGCTAATTCATGTTAGCTTCATGTTAGCTTAATGCTAATTCATGTTAGCGTCGTGCTAGCTTCATGCTAATTCATGTTAGCGTCGTGCTAGCTTAATGCTAATTCATGTTAGCTTCATGCTAATCATGCTAGCATCATGCTAGCTTCCTGCTAATCATGCTAGCATCATGCTAGCTTCATGCTAATCATGCTAGCATCATGCTAGCTTCATGCTAATTCATGTTAGCATCATGCTAGCTTCATGCTAATTCATGTTAGCATCATGCTAGCTTCATGCTAATTCATGTTAGCATCATGCTAGCTTCATGCTAATTCATGTTAGCATCATGCTAGCTTCATGCTAATTCATGTTAGCATCATGCTAGCTTCATGCTAATTCATATTAGCATCATGCTAGCTTCATGCTAATTCATGTTAGCATCATGCTAGCTTCATGCTTATTCATGTTAGCATCATGCTAGCATCATGCTAATTCATGTTAGCATCATGCTAGCTTCATGCTAATTCATGTTAGCATCATGCTAGCTTCATGCTAATTCATGTTAGCATCATGCTAGCTTCATGCTAATTCATGTTAGCATCATGCTAGCTTCATGCTAATTCATGTTAACATCATGCTAGCTTCATGCTAATTCATGTTAGCATCATGCTAACTTAGTGCTAAACATGCTAACATGGTAACTTTTGGTATCATGTTTACGGAAAGTTATAATCCTAAACTAAACTTGTTTTAAATTTCTTTCAATCTGTTTTAAACGTTCAGGCTAGGCTTTGTCAAGCCAACATAAAGTTTGTCTTCAAACTTTTCTATCTAGTTAGTGGTGCTTGCATTTATGCAAGGCATCACTATTACTATTGCTCATACTTATTCTTATTATTCTTATTCTGGACACTTTTTTCGGCGCGTAACTCGTCCCGCACGGTTTGTCATAGACCCATGAAAGATAGCTCAAAATGACCGGTTTATTGAGGAGAGGTGTGCTATGACTTTTATAAGGGATCGGGTGCAGGATTTTCGAATGGGGGGCGAAAAACCACCCGAAAAATCCCATTGACTTAACATTGCGCCCAACTTTGACGGGTCATAGCTGAGCTCGAGGATTTGGTAGAAACTTGTGGGTTACAACATTTGAAGAGGGTGGTAGACTCTGTAAGAACATACATCACAATGGGGTGAAAGTTGTACCCCTGGGGTGTAGGAGGCGCCCAAAAGTGCCCCATTGACTTATAATGGGTCACGGAACATGCCCATATAAGGGAATAAGAATTTTCCTGATGGGATATCTTCGAATTACAGTGTCGTAGAATCAAGGGGGTGGGCTTATTTTACTCAGGCATCCAATCAGTCTCTCAGGAGAGTCCCAGAGCTATTAAGCCACGCCCCTAGCAACCATTTTGGGCACCCTAGCAACATCTCCCATAGACTGCCATTATAAAATGCCCAGATGGATATCTTTGTAGCACAGTGTCATAGAGACATGGGGGTGGGCTCATTTTACTCAGGCATCCAATCAGTCTCTCGGGATCCTTAAAGACTTACCAAGCCACGCCCCTAGCAACCACTTTTGAGCACCCTAGCAACATAAAATTCAAACAGTTATATCTCGGCATCAGAACATCGTAGAGACACGGGGGTTGGACCGTTTTACTTGTGACTAGGGGTGTAACAATTGGGCACATAATTGGCCACTCCCAAGGCACGCCCCTAGCAACCAAATTTGAGCACCCTAGCAACAGAGTAAACAAAGCCTTATATCTCCGCATCAGAACATCGTAGTGACACGGGGGTTGGACCGTTTGACTCATGACTCAGAGGGTAATCACTAGTGGATGCCATTTTTTTCCCTAGCAACCAAATACAGTACCCTAGCAACAGAGTAAACAAAGCTGTATATCTCCGCATCAGAACATCGTAGAGACACGGGGTTTGGACCGTTTGACTCGTGACTCGGAGTGTAATCACTAGTGGATGCCAATTTTCTCCCTAACAAACAAATACATTACCCTAGCAACAGAGTAAACAAAGCCTTATATCTCGGCATCAGAACATCGTAAAGACAAGGGGGTTAGACCGTTAGACTCGTGACTCGGAGTGTAATCACTAGTGGATGCCAATTTTCTCCCTAGCAACCAAATACATTACCCTAGCAACAGAGTAAACAAAGCCTTATATCTCGGCATCAGAAAATCGTAGAGACACGGGGGTTGGACCGGTAGACTCGTGACTCGGAGTGTAATCACTATTGGATACCAATTTTCTCCCTAGCAACCAAATACATTACCCTAGCAACAGAGTAAACAAAGCCTTATATCTCGGCATCAGAAAATCGTAGTGACACGGGTGTTGGACCGGTAGACTCGTGACTCGGAGTGTAATCACTATTGGATACCAATTTTCTCCCTAGCAACCAAATACATTACCCTAGCAACAGAGTAAACAAAGCCTTATATCTCGCCTTCAGAACATCGTAGAGACATGGGGGTTGGACCGTTTTACTTGTGACTTGAAGTGTAATCACTGGCCACATCATTGGCCACTCCCAAGCCACGCCCCTAGCAACCAAATACAGTACCCTAGCAACCAAATAAACAAAGCCTTATATCTCTGCATCAGAACATCGTAGAGACACAGGGGTTGGACCATTTTACTTTTGCCTTGGAGTATAATCATAAATTGTCCCCCGAAATTTGCCACGGCAAGCACCACTCACATTTTCTTCAGGAAATGTACCTATCTAGTTATTATTATTATATCTTATTCTTATGTCTGCACATTTTTCGGCGCGTAACTCGTCCCGCACGGTTTGCCACAGTCCCATGAAAGAGGGCTCAAATCGACCGGATTATTAAGGAGAGGTGTGCTATGACTTTTATAAGCAATCGGGTGAAGGATTTTCGAAAGGGGGGCGAAAAACCACCCGAAAAATCCCATTGACTTAACATTGGGCCGAACTTTGACGGGTCATAGCTCCGCTTGAGGATTTTGTAGAAACATGTAGGTTACAACATTTGAAGAGGGTGATAGACTCTGTAAGAACATACATCACATAGGGGTGTAAGCTGTACCCCTGGGGTGTAAAAGGCACCCGAAAATGCCCATTGACTTATAATGGGGCAGGAAACATGCCCATATAAGGGAATAAAAAAGTTCCAGATGGGATATCTTCGCTTTACAATGTCGTAGAGACACGGGGGTTGGACCGTTTTACTCATGACTCAGAGTGTAATCATTATGGGATGCCAATTTTTTCCCTAGCAACCAAATACAGTACCCTAGCAACAGAGTAAACAAAGCCTTATATCTCCGCACCAGAACATCATAGAGATACGGGGGTTGGACCTTTTGACTTGTGACTCGGAGTGTAATCATTATGGGATGCCATTTTTTTCCCTAGCAACCAAATACAGTACCCTAGCAACAGAGTAAACAAAGCCTTATATCTCCGCACCAGAACATCGTAGAGACACGGGGGTTGGACCGTTTGACTAGTGACTCAGAGTGTAATCATTATGGGATGCCATTTTTTCCCCTAGCAACCAAATACAGTACCCTAGCAACAGAGTAAACAAAGCCTTATATCTCCGCATCAGAACATCGTAGAGACACGGGGGTTGGACCGTTTGACTCGTGACTCGGAGTGTAATCATTATGGGATGCCAATTTTTTCCCTAGCAACCAAATACAGTACCCTAGCAACAGAGTAAACAAAACCTTATATCTCCGCATCAGAACATCGTAGAGACACGGGGGTTGGACCGTTTGACTCGTGACTCAGAGTGTAATCATTATGGGATGCCAATTTTTTCCCTAGCAACCAAATACAGTACCCTAGCAACAGAGTAAACAAAGCCTTATATCTCCGCATCAGAACATCGTAGAGACACGGGGGTTGGACCGTTTGACTCATGACTCAGAGTGTAATCATTATGGGATGCCAATTTTTTCTCTAGCAACCAAATACAGTACCCTAGCAACAGAGTAAACAAAACCTTATATCTCCGCATCAGAACATCGTAGAGACACGGGGGTTGGACCGTTTGACTCGTGACTCAGAGTGTAATCATTATGGGATGCCAATTTTTTCCCTAGCAACCAAATACAGTACCCTAGCAACAGAGTAAACAAAGCCTTATATCTCCGCATCAGAACATCGTAGAGACACAGGGGTTGGACCGTTTGACTCGTGACTCAGAGTGTAATCATTATGGGATGCCAATTTTTTCCCTAGCAACCAAAAACAGTACCCTAGCAACAGAGTAAACAAAGCCTTATATCTCCGCATCAGAACATCGTAGAGACACGGGGGTTGGACCGTTTTACTTGTGACTCGGAGTGTAATCACTGGGCACATCATTGGCCACTCCCAAGCCACGCCCCTAGCAACCAAATACAGTACCCTAGCAACAGAGTAAACAAAGCCTTATATCTCCACATCAGAACATCGTAGAGACATGGGGGTTGGACGGTTTGACTCATGACTCGGAGGGTAATCACTAGTGGATGCCATTTTTTCCCTAGCAACCAAATACAGTACCCTAGCAACAGAGTAAACAAAGCCTTATATCTCCGCATCAGAACATCGTAGAGACACGGGGGTTGGACCGTTTGACTCATGACTCGGAGGGTAATCACTAGTGGATGCCATTTTTTTCCCTAGCAACCAAATACAGTACCCTAGCAACAGAGTAAACAAAGCCTTATATCTCCGCATCAGAACATCGTAGAGACACAGGGTTTGGACCGTTTGACTCGTGACTCGGAGGGTAATCACTAGTGGAAGCCATTTTTTCCCTAGCAACCAAATACAGTACCCTAGCAACAGAGTAAACAAACCCTTATATCTCCGCATCAGAACATCGTAGAGACACGGGGTTTGGACCGTTTGACTAGTGACTCGGAGTGTAATCACTAGTGGATGCCAATTTTCTCCCTAGCAACCAAATACATTACCCTAGCAACAGAGTAAACAAAGCCTTTTATCTCCACATCAGAACATCGCAGAGACACGGGGGTTGGACCGTTTGACTCGTATCTCGGAGTGTAATCACTAGTGGATGCCAATTTTTTCCCTAGCAACCAAATACAGTACCCTAGCAACAGAGTAAACAAAGCCTTATATCTCCGCATCAGAACATCGTAGAGACACGGGGGTTTGACCGTTTGACTCGTGACTCGGAGTGTAATCACTAGTGGATGCCAATTTTCTCCCTAGCAACCAAATACAGTACCCTAGCAACCGAATAAACAAAGCCTTATATCTTCGCATCAGAATATCGTAGAGACATGTGGGTTGAATTGTTTTACTTTTGGCTTGGAGTATAATCATATATTGTCCCCCGAAGTTTGCCACGGCAAGCACCACTTCACATTTTCTTCAGGAAATGTACCTATCTAGTTAGTGGTGCTTGTATTTATGCAAGGCATCACTATTACTATTCCTCAGGGATATTATTATTATATTTTATTCTTATGTCTGCACGTTTTTTCGGCGCGTAACTCGTCCCGCACGGTTTGCCGTAGTCCCATGAAAGCGGGCTCAAATCGACCGATTTATTGAGGAGAGGTGTGCTATGACTTTTATAAGGGATCGGGTGCAGGATTTCCGAAAGGGGGGCAAAAAATCACCCAAAAAATCCCATTGACTTAACATTGCGCCGAACTTTGACGGGTCATAGCTCCGCTCGAGGATTTTGTAGAAACATGTGGGTTATAACATTTGAAGAGGGTGGTAGACTCTGTAAGAACATACATGACATTGGGGTGTAAGTTGTACCCCTGGGGTGTAAGAGGCGCCCGAAAATTCCCATTGACTTATAATGGGGCAGGAAACATGCCCATATAAGGGAATAAAACAGTTCCAGATGGGATATCTTTGCTTTACAGTGTCGTAGAGATAAGTGGGTGGGCTCATTTCATTCGGGCATCCAATCAGTCTGTCAGGATCCTTACATAGGTATTAAGCCACGCCCCTAGCAACCACTTTTGAGCACCCTAGCAACATAAAATTCAAACAGTTATATCTCGGCATCCGAACATCGTAGAGACACGGGGGTTGGACCGTTTTACTCGTGACTCAGAGTGTAATCATTATGGGATGTCAATTTTTTCCCTAGCAACCAAATACAGTACCCTAGCAACTGAGTAAACAAAGCCTTATATCTCCGCATCAGAACATCGTAGAGACACGGGGGTTGGACCGTTTGACTCGTGACTCAGAGTGTAATCATTATGGGATGTCAATTTTTTCCCTAGCAACCAAATACAGTACCCTAGCAACAGAGTAAACAAAACCTTATATCTCCGCATCAGAAAATCGTAGAGACACGGGGGTTGGACCGTTTGACTCGTGACTCGGAGGGTAATCACTATGGGATGTCAATTTTTTCCCTAGCAACCAAATACAGTACCCTAGCAACCGAATAAACAAAGCCTTATATCTCCGCATCAGAACAACGTAGAGACACGGGGGTTGGACCATTTTACTTGTGGCTTGGAGTATGATCATTATGGGATGCCAATTTTCTCCCTAGCAACGAAATACAGTACCCTAGCAACCAAATAAACAAAGCCTTATATCTCCGCATCAAAACAACGTAGAGACACGGGGGTTGGACCGTTTGACTCGTGACTCGGAGGGTAATCACTAGTGGATGTCGTTTTTTCCCCTAGCAACCAAATACAGTACCCTAGCAACAGAATAAACAAAGCCTTATATCTCCGCATCAGAACATCGTAGAGACACGGGGGTTGGACCGTTTGACTCTTGACTCGGAGGGTAATCACTAGTGGATGTCGTTTTTTCCCCTAGCAACCAAATACAGTACCCTAGCAACAGAGTAAACAAAGCCTTATATCTCTGCATCAGAACATCGTAGAGACAAGGGGGTTGGACCGTTTGACTCGTGACTCGGAGGGTAATCACTAGTGGATGCCGTTTTTTTCCCTAGCAACCAAATACAGTACCCTAGCAAGAGAGTAAACAAAGCCTTATATCTCAGCATCAGAACATCGTAGAGATACGGGGTTTGGAACGTTTGACTCGTGACTCGGAGGGTAATCACTAGTGGATGCCAATTTTTTCCCCTAGCAACCAAATACAGTACCCTAGCAACAGAGTAAACAAAGCCTTATATCTCCGCATCAGAACATCGTAGAGACACGGGGGTTGGACCGTTTGACTTGTGACTTCCGACACTAACTCGTCCTAGGGTAATCACTAGTGGATGCCAAATTTTTCCCTAGCAACCAAATTCAGTACCCTAGCAACAGAGTAAACAAAGCCTTATATCTCTGCATCAGAACATTGTACAGACACGGGGGTTGGACCGTTTGACTCGTGACTCGGAGGGTAATCACTAGTGGATGGAAATTTTTTCCCTAGCAACCAAATACAGTACCCTAGCAACCGGATAAACACAGCCATATATCTCCGCATCAGAACATCGTAAGGACACGGGAGTTGGATCGTTTTACTTTTGACTTGGAGTATAATCATATATGGTCCCCAGAATTTTGCCACGGCAAGCACCACTCACATTTTCTTCAGGAAATGTACCTATCTAGTTATTATTATTATTATTCTTTTTCTGGACACTTTGTCGGCGCGTAACTCGTCCCGCACGCTTTGTCGTAGACCCATAAATTAGGGCTCAAATCGACCGGCTTATTGAGGAGAGGTGTGCTATGACTTTTATAAGCGATCGGGTGCAGGATTTCCGAAAGGGGGGCGAAAAACCACCCAAAAAATCCCATTGACTTAACATTGCGCCCAACTTTGACGAGTCATAGCTCCGCTCGAGGATTTTGTAGAAACATGTGGGTTACAACATTTGAAGAGGGTGGTAGGCTCTGTAAGAACATGGATCACAATGGGGTGTAAGTTGTACCCCTGGGGTGTAAGAGGTGCCCAAAAGTGCCCCAATGAAAAGTCAATGGGGCAAAATCCCATAGACTTACCATTGCAAAATTTTTGACGGGTCATAGGTCCGAGCCAGGATTTCATAGAAACATGTGGGTTACTAAATTTGAAGAGGGTGCTAGACTCTGTCAGGACGTCCCCCACAATGGGGTGTAAGGTTACCATAGCAACCATTTTGGGCACCCTAGCAACCTATACCATAGACTGCCATTATAAAATGCCCGGATGGATATCTTTGCACCACAGTGTCATAGAGACATGGGGGTGGGCTCATTTTACTCAGGCATCCAATCAGTCTCTCAGGATCCTTACAGACTTACTAAGCCACGCCCCTAGCAACCACTTTTGAGCACCCTAGCAACATAAAATACAAACAGTTATATCTCGGCATCAGAACATCGTAGAGACACGGGGGTTGGACCGTTTTACTTGTGACTAGGGGTGTAACAATTGGGCACATCATTGGCCACTCCCAAGCCACGCCCCTAGCAACCAAATTTGAGCACCCTAGCAACCGAATAAACAAAGCCTTATATCTCCGCATCAGAACATCGTAGAGACACGGGGTTTGGACCGTTTTACTTGTGACTCGGAGTGTAATCACTGGGCACATCATTGACCACTCCCAAGCCACGCCCCTAGCAACCAAATACAGTACCCTAGCAACAGAGTAAACAAAGCCTTATATCTCCGCATCAGAACATCGTAGAGACACAGGGGTTGGACCGTTTTACTTGTGACTCGGAGTGTAATCACTGGGCACATCATTGGCCACTCCCAAGCCACGCCCCTAGCAACCAAATACAGTACCCTAGCAACAGAGTAAACAAAGCCTTATATCTCCACATCAGAACATCGTAGAGACATGGGGGTTGGACCGTTTGACTCATGACTCGGAGGGTAATCACTAGTGGATGCCATTTTTTTCCCTAGCAACCAAATACAGTACCCTAGCAACAGAGTAAACAAAGCCTTATATCTCCGCATCAGAACATCGTAGAGACATGGGGTTTCGGACCGTTTGACTCGTGACTCGGAGGGTAATCACTAGTGGATGCCATTTTTTTCCCTAGCAACCAAATACAGTACCCTAGCAACAGAGTAAACAAAGCCTTATATCTCCGCATCAGAACATCGTAGAGACACGGGGGTTGGACCGTTTGACTCATGACTCGGAGGGTAATCACTAGTGGATGCAATTTTTTTCCCTAGCAACCAAATACAGTACCCTAGCAACAGAGTAAACAAAGCCTTATATCTCCGCATCAGAACATCGTAAAGACACGGGGGTTGGACCGTTTGACTCGTGACTCGGAGGGTAATCACTAGTGGATGCCATTTTTTTCCCTAGCAACCAAATACAGTACCCTAGCAACAGAGTAAACAAAGCCTTATATCTCCGCATCAGAACATCGTAGAGACACGGGGTTTGGACCGTTTGACTCGTGACTCGGAGGGTAATCACTAGTGGATGCCATTTTTTTCCCTAGCAACCAAATACAGTACCCTAGCAACAGAGTAAACAAAGCCTTGTATCTCCGCATCAGAACATCGTAGAGACACAGGGGTTGGATCGTTTGACTCGTGACTCGGAGGGTAATCACTATGGGATGCAAATTTTTTCCCTAGCAACCAAATACAGTACCCTAGCAACAGAGTAAACAAAGCCTTATATCTCAGCATCAGAACATCGTAGAGACACGGGGGTTGGACCGTTTGACTCGTGACTCAGAGTGTAATCACTAGTGGATGCCAATTTTTTCCCTAGCAACCAAATACAGTACCCTAGCAACAGAGTAAACAAAGCCTTATATCTCTGCATTAGATCATCGTAGACACACGGGGGTTGGACCGTTTGACTCGTGACTCAGAGTGTAATCACTATGGGATGGCAATTTTTTCCCTAGCAACCAAATACAGTACCCTAGCAACAGAGTAAACAAAGCCTTATATCTCCGCATCAGAACATCGTAGAGACACGAGGGTTGGACCGTTTGACTCGTGACTCAGAGTGTAATCACTATGGGATGCCAATTTTTTCCCTAGCAACCAAATACGGTACCCTAGCAACAGAGTAAACAAAGCTTATATCTTCGCATCAGAACATCGTAGAGACACGGGAGTTGGATTGTTTTACTTTTGGCTTGGAGTATAATCATATATGTTCCCCAGAATTTTGCCACGGCAAGCACCACTCACATTTTCTTCAGGAAATGTACCTATCTAGTTTATAATTATTATTCTTCTTTTTCTGGACACTTTTTCGGCGCGTAACTCGTCCCGCACGGTTTAACGTAGTCCCACGAAAGAGGGCTCAAATCGACCGGATTATTGAGGAGAGGTGTGCTATGACTTTTATAAGCGATCGGGTGCAGGATTTCTGAAAGGGGGGCAAAAAACCACCCGAAAAATCCCATTGACTTAACATTGGGCCCAACTTTGATGGGTCATAGCTCCGCTCAAGGATTTTGTAAAAACATGTAGGTTACAACATTTGAAGAGGGTGGTAGACTCTGTAAGAAAATACATCACATTGGGGTGTAAGCTGTACCCCTGGGGTGTAAGAGGCACCCGAAATTTCCCATTGACTTATAATGGGGCAGGAAACATGCCCATATAAGGGAATAAAAAAGTTCTAGATGGGATATCTTCCCTTTACAATGTCGTAGAGACATGGGGGTGGGCTCATTTCACTCGGGCATCCAATCAGTCTCTCAGGATCATCCCAGAGCTATTAAGCTTCTCCCCTAGCAACAATTTTGGGCACCCTAGCAACATCTCCCATAGACTGCCATTATAAAATGCACAGATGGATATCTTTGCATCACACTGTCACAGAGACATGGGGGTGGGCTCATTTTACTCAGGCACCCAATCAGTCTCTCAGGATCCTTACATAGGTAGTAAGCCACGCCCCTAGCAACCACTTTTGAGCACCCTAGCAACTTAAAATTCAAACAGTTATATCTCGGCATCAGATCATCGTAGAGACACGGGGGTTGGACCGTTTGACTCGTGACTCAGAGTGTAATCATTATGGGATGCCAATTTTTTCCCTAGCAACCAAATACAGTACCCTAGCAACAGAGTAAACAAAGCCTTATATCTCGGCATCAGAACATCGTAGAGACACGGGGGTTGGACCGTTTGACTCGTGACTCAGAGTGTAATCATTATGGGATGCCAATTTTTTCCCTAGCAACCAAATTCAGTACCCTAGCAACAGAGTAAACAAAGCCTTATATTTCCGCATCAGAACATCGTAGAGACACGGGGGTTGGACCGTTTGACTCCTGACTCAGAGTGTTATCATTATGGGATACCAATTTTTTCCCTAGCAACCAAATACAGTATCCTAGCAACAGAGTAAACAAAGCCTTATATCTCCGCATCAGAACATTGTAGAGACACGGGGGTTGGACCGTTTGACTCGTGACTCGGAGGGTAATCACTAGTGGATGCCATTTTTTTCCCTAGCAACCAAATACAGTACCCTAGCAACCGAATAAACAAAGCCTAATATCTCCTCATCAGAACATCGTAGAGACACGGGGGTTGGACCGTTTTACTCGTGACTGGAAGTATAATCATATACTGTCCCCAGAAATTTGCCACGGCAAGCACCACTTCACATTTTCTTCAGGAAATGTACCTATCTAGTTATTAGTGGTGCTTGCATTTATGCAAAGCATCACTATTACTATCTTGCATACTTATTATTATTATTAGTGGTGCTTGCATTTATGCAAGGCATCACTATTATTATTGCTCATACTTATTATTATTATTATATCTTATTCTTATGTCTGCACACTTTTTCGGCGCGTAACTTGTCCCGCACGGTTTGCCACAGTCCCATGAAAGAGGGCTCAAATCGACCGGATTATTAAGGAGAGGTGTGCTATGACTTTTATAAGCGATCGGGTGCAGGATTTTCGAAAGGGGGGCAAAAAATCAAACGAAAAATCCCATTGACTTAACATTGGGCCGAACTTTGACGGGTCATAGCTCCGCTTGAGGATTTTGTAGAAACATGTAGGTTACAACATTTGAAGAGGGTGATAGACTCTGTAAGAACATACATCACATTGGGGTGTAAGCTGCACCCCTGGGGTGTAAGAGGCACCCGAAAATTCCCGTTGACTTATAATGGGGCAGGAAACATGCCCATATAAGGGAATAAAAAAGTTCCAGATGGGATATCTTCGCTTTACAATGTCGTAGAGACATGGGGGTGGGCTCATTTTACTCAGACATCCAATCAATTTATCAGGATAGTCCCAGAGCTATTAAGCCACGCCCCTAGCAACCACTTTTAAGCACCCTAGCAACATAAAATTCTAACAGTTATATCTCGACATCAGAACATCGTAGAATCACGGGGGTTGGACCGTTTTACTCATGACTCGGAGGGTAATCACTGGCCGCATCATTGGCCACTCCCAAGCCACGCCCCTAGCAACCAAATTGGAGCACCCTAGCAACCGAATAAACAAATCCTTATTTCTCCGCATCAGAACATCGTAGAGACAGTGGGGTTGGACCATTTTACTTGTGACTCAGAGCGTAATAACTTGCGACATCATTGGCCACTCCCAAGCCACGCCCCTAGCAACCAAATATGAGCACCCTAGCAACCGAATAAACAAAGCCTTATATCTCTGCTTCAGAACATCATAGAATCACGGGGGGTGGACCGTTTTACTCGTGACTCGGAGGGTAATCACTGGCCGCATCATTGGCCACTCCCAAGCCACGCACCTAGCAACCAAATTGGAGCACCCTAGCAACAGAGTAAACAAAGCCTTATATCTCCGCATCAGAACATCGTAGAGACATGGGGGTTGGACCGTTTGACTCATAACTCGGAGGGTAATCACTAGTGGATGCCATTTTTTCCCTAGCAACCAAATACAGTACCCTAGCAACAGAGTAAACAAAGCCTTATATCTCCGCATCAGAACATCGTAGAGACACGGGGTTTGGACCGTTTGACTCGTGACTCGGAGGGTAATCACTAGTGGATCCCATTTTTTTCCCTAGCAACCAAATACAGTACCCTAGCAACAGAGTAAACAAAGCCTTATATCTCCGCATCAGAACATCGTAGAGACACGGGGGTTGGACCGTTTGACTCATGACTCGGAGGGTAATCACTAGTGGATGCAATTTTTTTCCCTAGCAACCAAATACAGTACCCTAGCAACAGAGTAAACAAAGCCTTATATCTCCGCATCAGAACATCGTAGAGACACGGGGGTTGGACCGTTTGACTCGTGACTCGGAGGGTAATCACTAGTGGATGCCATTTTTTTCCCTAGCAACCAAATACAGTACCCTAGCAACAGAGTAAACAAAGCCTTATATCTCCGCATCAGAACATCGTAGAGACACGGGGTTTGAACTGTTTGACTCGTGACTCGGAGGGTAATCACTAGTGGATGCCCTTTTTTCCCTAGCAACCAAATACAGTACCCTAGCAACAGAGTAAACAAAGCCTTATATCTCTGCTTCAGAACATCGTAGAGACACGGGGGTTGAACCATTTTACTTGTGACTCGGTATGTAATCACTAGTGGGTGCCAATTTTTTCCCTAGCAACCAAATACAGTACCCTAGCAACAGAGTAAACAAAGCCTTATATCTCTGCATCAGAACATCGTACAGACACGGGGGTTGGACTGTGTGACTCGTGACTCAGAGGGTAATCACTAGTGGATGCCATTTTTTCCCTAGCAACCAAATACAGTACCTTAGCAACAGAGTAAACAAAGCCTTATAACTCTGCATCAGAACATCGTAGAGACACGGGGGTTGAACCGTTTGACTCGTGACTTGGAGGGTAATCACTAGTGGATGCCATTTTTCCCCTAGCAACCAAATATAGTACCCTAGCAACAGAGTAAACAAAGCCTTATATCTCTGCTTCAGAACATCGTAGAGACACGGGGGTTGGACCATTTTACTTGTGACTCGGCATGTAATCACTAGTGGATGCCATTTTTTTCCCTAGCAACCAAATACAGTACCCTAGCAACAGAGTAAACAAAGCCTTATATCTCTGCATCAGAACATCGTAGAGACACGGGGGTTGGACCGTTTTACTTTTGGCTTGGAGTATAATCATAAATTGTCCCCTGAAATTTGCCACGGCAAGCACCACTCACATTTTCTTCAGGAAATGTACCTATCTAGTTATTATTATTATGTTGGCTTGAGAAAGTAACATGTTGGTGGTATTTTTAAGTTCCATTATGAACTAGCACCTTTATTAAAGCGGTTTTATAATTTAGAAGAGTGCCTTGGTTTCCTTTTGTTGTTTTTGAAATGTAGCTTATTTCCCAAAGAGCACCTTCGATTTACATATATTTTTGACATTTTGTATACTGTTTTGAACGCCGTAGCCCTCCAGCCCCTGCTTTGTGGGTGATTGTTTTTGATACTGTTGTTGCACTTAAACTTATTATTATTATTATTATTATTATTAGTGGTGCTTGCATTTATGCAAGGCATCACTATTACTATTCCTCAGTGATATTATTATTAGTGGTGCTTGCATTTATGCAAGGCATCACTATTACTATTGCTCATACTTATTAGTGGTGCTTGCATTTATGCAAAGCATCACTATTACTATCTTGCATACTTATTATTATTAGTGGTGCTTGCATTTATGCAAAGCATCACTATTACTATCTTGCATACTTATTAGTGGTGCTTGCATTTATGCAAGGCATCACTATTACTATTCCTCAGGGATATTTTTATTATGTTGGCTTGACAAAGCCAACATACTGTTCTTCGATCTAAGCTTATTATTAGTGGTGCTTGCATTTATGCAAGGCATCACTATTATTATTGCTCATACTTATTATTTATTTATTTATTATTCTTATATCTGGACACTTTTTCGGCGCGTAACTCGTCCCGCACGGTTTGTCGTAGACCAATGAAACAGTGCTCAAAACGACCGGCTAATTGAGGACACGTCTGCTATGACTTTTATAAGCGATCGGGTGCAAGGTTTTCGAAAGGGGGGCGAAAAACCACCCAAAAAATCCCATTGACTTAACATTACGCCCAACTTTGATGGGTCATAGCTCCGCTCAAGGATTTTGTAGAAACATGTGGGTTACAACATTTGAAGAGGGTGGTAGACTCTGTAAGAACATGGATCACAATGGGGTGTAAGTTGTACCCCTGGGGTGTAAGCGACACCCGAAAATTCCCATTGACTTATAATGGGGCAGGAAACATGCCCATATAAGGGAATAAAACAGTTCCAGATGAGATATCTTTGCTTTACAGTGTCGTAGAGATAAGTGGGTGGGCTCATTTTACTCGGGCATCCAATCAGTCTCTTAGGATCATCCCAGAGCTATTAAGCCACGCCCCTAGCAACAATTTTGGGCACCCTAGCAACATCTCCCATAGACTGCCATTATAAAATGCCCAGATGGATATCTTTGCGCCACAGTGTCATAGAGACATGGGGGTGGGCTCATTTTACTCAGACATCCAATCAGTCTCTCAGGATCCTTACATAGGTATTAAGCCACGCCCCTAGCAACCACTTTTGAGCACCCTAGCAACATAAAATTCAAACAGTTATATCTCGGCATCAGAACATCGTAGAGACACGGGGGTTGGACCGTTTTACTTGTGACTAGGGGTGTAACAATTGGGCACATCATTGGCCACTCCCAAGCCACGCCCCTAGCAACCAAATTTGAGCACCCTAGCAACCGAATAAACAAAGCCTTATATCTCCGCATCAGAACATCGTAGAGACACGGGGTTTGGACCGTTTTACTTGTGACTAGGGGTGTAACAATTGGGCACATCATTGGCCACTCCCAAGCCACGACCCTAGCAACCAAATTTGAGCACCCTAGCAACCGAATAAACAAAGCCTTATATCTCCGCATCAGAACATCGTAGAGACACGGGGTTTGGACCGTTTTACTTGTGACTCGGAGTGTAATCACTGGGCACATCATTGGCCACTCCCAAGCCACGCCCCTAGCAACCAAATACAGTACCCTAGCAACAGAGTAAACAAAGCCTTATATCTCCGCATCAGAACATCGTAGAGACACGGGGGTTGGACCGTTTTACTTGTGACTCGGAGTGTAATCACTGGGCACATCATTGGCCACTCCCAAGCCACGCCCCTAGCAACCAAATACAGTGCCCTAGCAACAGAGTAAACAAAGCCTTATATCTCCGCATCAGAACATCGTAGAGACACGGGGGTTGGACCGTTTTACTTGTGACTCAGAGTGTAATCACTGGGCTCATCATTGGCCACTCCCAAGCCACGCCCCTAGCAACCAAATACAGTACCCTAGCAACAGAGTAAACAAAGCCTTATATCTCCGCATCAGAACATCGTAGAGACATGGGGGTTGGACCGTTTGACTCATGACTCGGAGGGTAATCACTAGTGGATGCCATTTTTTTCCCTAGCAACCAAATACAGTACCCTAGCAACAGAGTAAACAAAGCCTTATATCTCTGCATCAGAACATCGTAGAGACATGGGGTTTGGACCGTTTGACTCGTGACTCGGAGGGTAATCACTAGTGGATCCCATTTTTTTCCCTAGCAACCAAATACAGTACCCTAGCAACAGAGTAAACAAAGCCTTATATCTCCGCATCAGAACATCGTAGAGACACGGGGGTTGGACCGTTTGACTCATGACTCGGAGGGTAATCACTAGTGGATGCCATTTTTTTCCCTAGCAACCAAATACAGTACCCTAGCAACAGAGTAAACAAAGCCTTATATCTCCGCATCAGAACATCGTAAAGACACGGGGTTGGACCATTTGACTCGTGACTCGGAGGGTAATCACTAGTGGATGCCATTTTTTACCCTAGCAACCAAATACAGTACCCTAGCAACAGAGTAAACAAAGCCTTATATCTCCGCATCAGAACATCGTAGAGACACGGGGGTTGGATCGTTTGACTCGTGACTCGGAGGGTAATCACTAGTGGATGCCATTTTTTTCCTTAGCAACCAAATACAGTACCCTAGCAACAGAGTAAACAAAGCCTTATATCTCCGCATCAGAACATCGTAGAGACACGGGGGTTGGACCGTTTGACTCATGACTCGGAGGGTAATCACTAGTGGATGCCATTTTTTTCCCTAGCAACCAAATACAGTACCCTAGCAACAGAGTAAACAAAGCCTTATATCTCCGCATCAGAACATCGTAGAGACATGGGGTTTGGACCGTTTGACTCGTGACTCGGAGGGTAATCACTAGTGGATGCCATTTTTTCCCCTAGCAACCAAATACAGTACCCTAGCAACAGAGTAAACAAAGCCTTATATCTCCGCATCAGAACATCGTAGAGACACGGGGGTTGGATCGTTTGACTCGTGACTCGGAGGGTAATCACTAGTGGATGCCATTTTTTCCCTTAGCAACCAAATACAGTACCCTAGCAACAGAGTAAACAAAGCCTTATATCTCCGCATCAGAACATCGTAGAGACACGGGGGTTGGACCGTTTGACTCATGACTCGGAGGGTAATCACAAGTGGATGCCATTTTTTTCCCTAGCAACCAAATACAGTACCCTAGCAACAGAGTAAACAAAGCCTTATATCTCCGCATCAGAACATCGTAGAGACATGGGGTTTGGACCGTTTGACTCGTGACTCGGAGGGTAATCACTAGTGGATCCCATTTTTTTCCCTAGCAACCAAATACAGTACCCTAGCAACAGAGTAAACAAAGCCTTATATCTCCGCATCAGAACATCGTAGAGACACGGGGGTTGGACCGTTTGACTCATGACTCGGAGGGTAATCACTAGTGGATGCCATTTTTTTCCCTAGCAACCAAATACAGTACCCTAGCAACAGAGTAAACAAAGCCTTATATCTCCGCATCAGAACATCGTAGAGACACGGGGGTTGGACCGTTTTACTTGTGACTCGGAGTGTAATCACTGGGCACATCATTGGCCACTCCCAAGCCACGCCCCTAGCAACCAAATACAGTGCCCTAGCAACAGAGTAAACAAAGCCTTATATCTCCGCATCAGAACATCGTAGAGACACGGGGGTTGGACCGTTTTACTTGTGACTCGGAGTGTAATCACTGGGCACATCATTGGCCACTCCCAAGCCACGCCCCTAGCAACCAAATACAGTACCCTAGCAACAGAGTAAACAAAGCCTTATATCTCCGCATCAGAACATCGTAGAGACATGGGGTTTGGACCGTTTGACTCGTGACTCGGAGGGTAATCACTAGTGGATCCCATTTTTTTCCCTAGCAACCAAATACAGTACCCTAGCAACAGATTAAACAAAGCCTTATATCTCCGCATCAGAACATCGTAGAGACACGGGGATTGGACCGTTTGACTCATGACTCGGAGGGTAATCACTAGTGGATGCAATTTTTTTCCCTAGCAACCAAATACAGTACCCTAGCAACAGAGTAAACAAAGCCTTATATCTCCGCATCAGAACATCGTAAAGACACGGGGTTTGGACCGTTTGACTCGTGACTCGGAGGGTAATCACTAGTGGATGCAATTTTTTCCCCTTGCAACCAAATACAGTACCCTAGCAACAGAGTAAACAAAGCCTTAAATCTCCGCATCAGAACATCGTAGAGACACGGGGGTTGGATCGTTTGACTCGTGACTCGGAGGGTAATCACTAGTGGATGCCATTTTTTCCCTTAGCAACCAAATACAGTACCCTAGCAACAGAGTAAACAAAGCCTTATATCTCCGCATCAGAACATCGTAAAGACACGGGGGTTGGACCGTTTGACTCATGACTCGGAGGGTAATCCCTAGTGGATGCCATTTTTTTCCTAGCAACCAAATACAGTACCCTAGCAACAGAGTAAACAAAGCCTTATATCTCCGCATCAGAACATCGTAGAGACACGGGGGTTTGACCGTTTGACTCGTGACTCGGAGTGTAATCACTAGTGGATGCCAATTTTCTCCTTACCAACCAAATACAGTACCCTAGCAACCGAAAAAACAAAGCCTTATATCTTCGCATCAGAATATCGTAGAGACATGTGGGTTGAATTGTTTTACTTTTGGCTTGGAGTATAATCATATATTGTCCCCCGAAATTTGCCACGGCAAGCACCACTTCACATTTTCTTCAGGAAATGTACCTATCTAGTTATTATTATTAGTGGTGCTTGCATTTATGCAAAGCATCACTATTACTATCTTGCATACTTATTATTATTATTATTATTATTATTATTCTTTTTCTGGACACTTTTTCGGCGCGTAACTCGTCCCGCACGCTTTGTCGTAGACCCATAAATTAGGGCTCAAATCGACCGGCTTATTGAGGAGAGGTGTGCTATGACTTTTATAAGCGATCGGGTGCGGGATTTCCGAAAGGGGGGCGAAAAACCACCCAAAAAATCCCATTGACTTAACATTGCGCCCAACTTTGACGAGTCATAGCTCCGCTCGAGGATTTTGTAGAAACATGTGGGTTACTAAATTTGAAGAGGGTGCTAGACTCTGTCAGGACGTCCCCCACAATGGGTTTAACGTTACCATAGCAACCATTTTGGGCACCCTAGCAACCTATACCATAGACTGCCATTATAAAATGCCCGGATGGATATCTTTGCACCACAGTGTCATAGAGACATGGGGGTGGGCTCATTTTACTCAGGCATCCAATCAGTCTCTCAGGATCCTTACAGACTTACTAAGCCACGCCCCTAGCAACCACTTTTGAGCACCCTAGCAACATAAAATACAAACAGTTATATCTCGGCATCAGAACATCGTAGAGACACGGGGGTTGGACCGTTTTACTTGTGACTAGGGGTGTAACAATTGGGCACATCATTGGCCACTCCCAAGCCACGCCCCTAGCAACCAAATTTGAGCACCCTAGCAACCGAATAAACAAAGCCTTATATCTCCGCATCAGAACATCGTAGAGACACGGGGTTTGGACCGTTTTACTTGTGACTCGGAGTGTAATCACTGGGCACATCATTGGCCACTCCCAAGCCACGCCCCTAGCAACCAAATACAGTACCCTAGCAACAGAGTAAACAAAGCCTTATATCTCCGCATCAGAACATCGTAGAGACACGGGGGTTGGACCGTTTTACTTGTGACTCGGAGTGTAATCACTGGGCACATCATTGGCCACTCCCAAGCCACGCCCCTAGCAACCAAATACAGTACCCTAGCAACAGAGTAAACAAAGCCTTATATCTCCGCATCAGAACATCGTAGAGACACGGGGGTTGGACCGTTTTACTTGTGACTCGGAGTGTAATCACTGGGCACATCATTGGCCACTCCCAAGCCACGCCCCTAGCAACCAAATACAGTACCCTAGCAACAGAGTAAACAAAGCCTTATATCTCCGCATCAGAACATCGTAGAGACACGGGGGTTGGACCGTTTTACTTGTGACTTGGAATGTAATCACTGGGCACATCATTGGCCACTCCCAAGCCACGCCCCTAGCAACCAAATACAGTACCCTAGCAACAGAGTAAACAAAGCCTTATATCTCCGCATCAGAACATCGTAGAGACACGGGGGTTGGACCGTTTGACTCATGACTCGGAGGGTAATCACTAGTGGATGCAATTTTTTTCCCTAGCAACCAAATACAGTACCCTAGCAACAGAGTAAACAAAGCCTTATATCTCCGCATCAGAACATCGTAGAGACACGGGGGTTGGACCGTTTGACTCGTGACTCGGAGGGTAATCACTAGTGGATGCCATTTTTTTCCCTAGCAACCAAATACAGTACCCTAGCAACAGAGTAAACAAAGCCTTATATCTCCGCATCAGAACATCGTAGAGACACGGGGTTTGGACCGTTTGACTCGTGACTCGGAGGGTAATCACTAGTGGATGTCATTTTTTTCCCTAGCAACCAAATACAGTACCCTAGCAACAGAGTAAACAAAGCCTTATAT
This sequence comes from Paramisgurnus dabryanus, assembly GCF_030506205.2. NCBI lineage: Eukaryota > Metazoa > Chordata > Actinopteri > Cypriniformes > Cobitidae > Paramisgurnus > Paramisgurnus dabryanus. Next base: position 75,940,464 of record NC_133337.1, on the reverse strand, counting down.
CTCCGCATCAGAACATCGTAGAGACACGGGGGTTGGATCGTTTGACTCGTGACTCGGAGGGTAATCACAAGTGGATGCCATTTTTTTCCTTAGCAACCAAATACAGTACCCTAGCAACAGAGTAAACAAAGCCTTATATCTCCGCATCAGAACATCGTAGAGACACGGGGTTTGGACCGTTTGACTCGTGACTCGGAGTGTAATCACTAGTGGATGACAATTTTCTCCCTAGCAACCAAATACATTACCCTAGCAACAGAGTAAACAAAGCCTTTTATCTCCACATCAGAACATCGCAGAGACACGGGGGTTGGACCGTTTGACTCGTATCTCGGAGTGTAATCACTAGTGGATGCCAATTTTTTCCCTAGCAACCAAATACAGTACCCTAGCAACAGAGTAAACAAAGCCTTATATCTCCGCATCAGAACATCGTAGAGACACGGGGGTTTGACCGTTTGACTCGTGACTCGGAGTGTAATCACTAGTGGATGCCAATTTTCTCCCTAGCAACCAAATACAGTACCCTAGCAACCGAATAAACAAAGCCTTATATCTTCACATCAGAATATCGTAGAGACATGTGGGTTGAATTGTTTTACTTTTGGCTTGGAGTATAATCATGTATTGTCCCCCGAAATTTGCCACGGCAAGCACCACTTCACATTTTCTTCAGGAAATGTACCTATCTAGTTATTATTATTCTTCTGTTCATACTTTTTACCAATTGTAACTCCTCCTAGAGCTTTCAAGCTACACCCACAAAACTTTACAAAACTTTTAAGACTGGTCCGTAGATGGGTGCTATGACTTTTCTAACTGATGGGGCCTACCGAATTCCTAAACGGGGCGCTCAAACACCCCAAATTTTCCATTGACTTAACATTGCGACAAACTTTGATGGGTCATAGCTGCAAGCGAGAAATTTGTAGAAACTTGTGGGTTACCACATTTGAAGAGGCTGGCAGACTGTGTAAGAACATACATCACATTGGGGTGTAAGTTTCACCCCTGGGGCGTAAGGACCACCCAAATTTCCCCATTGACTTATAATGGGGAGGGAACATGCCCATATAAGGGAATAAAAGCGTCCCAGATGGAATATCTTCACTTTAGAGTGTCGTAGAGACATGGGGGTGGGCTCAATTTAGTCAGGCATCCAATCAGTCTCTCAGGATCGCCCCATAGCTATTAAGCCACGCCCCTAGCAACCATTTTTGGGCACCCTAGCAACATATCCCATAGACTGCCATTATAAAATGCCCAGATGGATATCTTTGCAGCACAGTGTCACAGAGACATGGGGGTGGGCTCATTTTACTCAGGCATCCAATCAGTCTCAGAGGATTCTTATTGACGTATTAAGCCACGCCCCTAGCAACCAAATATGAGCACCCTAGCAACATAATAAACAAAGCCTTATATCTCTGGATCCGAACATCATAGAGACATGGGGGTTGGGTCTTTTGGTCATGTTAGCCTTATGCTAGCTCCATGCTAAGTCATACTAGCTTCATGCTAGTTTCGTGCTAGCTTTATGCTAATTTCATAAAAAATCTTGCTAACTTCATGCTAATCATGTTAGCATCTTGCTAGCTTCATGCTAATTCATGTTAGCATCGTGCTAGCTTCATGCTAATTCATGTTAGCATCGTGCTAGCTTCATGCTAATTCATGTTAGCATCGTGCTAGCTTCATGCTAATTCATGTTAGCATCGTGCTAGCTTCATGCTAATTCATGTTAGCATTGTGCTAGCTTCATGCTAATGCATGTTAGCATCGTGCTAGCTTCATGCTAATTCATGTTAATGTCGTGCTAGCTTCATGCTAATTCATGTTAGCATCGTGCTAGCTTCATGCTAATTCATGTTAGCATCGTGCTAGCTTCATGCTAATTCATGTTAGCATCGTGCTAGCTTCATGCTAATTCATGTTAGCGTCGTGCTAGCTTCATGCTAATTCATGTTAGCGTCATGCTAGCTTCCTGCTAATCATGCTAGCTTCATGCTAATTCATGCTAGCTTCATGCTAATTCATATTAGCACAATGCTAATTCATGTTAGCATCATGCTAGCTTCATGCTAATTCATGTTACCATCATGCTAGCTTCATGCTAATTCATGTTAGCATCATGCTAGCTTCATGCTAATTTATGTTAGCATCATGCTAACTTCATGCTAATTCATGTTAGCATCATGCTAGCTTCATGCTAATTCATGTTAGCATCATGTTAGCTTCATGCTAATTCATGTTAACATCATGCTAGCTTCATGCTAATTCATGTTAGCATCATGCTAGCTTCATGCTAATTCATGTTAGCATCATGCTAGCTTCATGCTAATTCATGTTAGCATCATGCTAGCTTCATGCTATTTCATGCTAGCTTCATGCTAATTCATGTTAGCATCATGCTAACTTCATGCTAATTCATGTTAGCATCATGCTAGCTTCATGCTAATTCATGTTAGCATCATGCTAGCTTCATGATAATTCATGTTAGCATCATACCAGCTTCATGTTAATTCATGTTAGCATCATGCTAGCTTCATGCTAATTCATGTTAGCATCATGCTAGCTTCATGCTAATTCATGTTAGCATCATGCTAGCTTCATGGTAATTCATGTTAGCATCATGCTAGCTTCATGCTAATTCATGTTAGCATCATGCTAGCTTCATGCTAATTCATGTTAGCATCATGCTAACTTAGTGCTAAACATGCTAACATGGTAACTTTTGGTATCATGTTTACGGAAAGTTATAATACTAAACTAAACTTGTTTTAAATTTCTCTCAATCTGTTTTAAACGTTCAGGCTAGGCTTTGTCAAGCCAACATAAAGTTTGTCTTCAAACTTTTCTATCTAGTTATTATTATTCTTTTTCTGGACACTTTTTCGGCGCGTAACTCGTCCCGCACGCTTTGTCGTAGACCCATAAATTAGGGCTCAAATCGGCCGGCTTATTGAGGAGAGGTGTGCTATGACTTTTATAAGCGATCGGGTGCAGGATTTCAGAAAGGGGGGCGAAAAACCACCCAAAAAATCCCATTGACTTAACATTGCGCCCAACTTTGACGAGTCATAGCTCCGCTCGAGGATTTTGTAGAAACATGTGGGTTACAACATTTGAAGAGGGTGGTAGGCTCTGTAAGAACATGGATCACAATGGGGTGTAAGTTGTACCCCTGGGGTGTAAGAGGTGCCCAAAAGTGCCCCAATGAAAAGTCAATGGGGCAAAATCCCATAGACTTACCATTGCAAAAATTTTGACGGGTCATAGGTCCGAGCCAGGATTTCATAGAAACATGTGGGTTACTAAATTTGAAGAGGGTGCTAGACTCTGTCAGGACGTCCCCCACAATGGGGTGTAAGGTTACCATAGCAACCATTTTGGGCACCCTATCAACCTATACCATAGACTGCCATTATAAAATGCCCGGATGGATATTTTTGCACCACAGTGTCATAGAGACATGGGGGTGGGCTCATTTTACTCAGGCATCCAATCAGTCTCTCAGGATCCTTACAGACTTACTAAGCCACGCCCCTAGCAACCACTTTTGAGCACCCTAGCAACATAAAATACAAACAGTTATATCTCGGCATCAGAACATCGTAGAGACACGGGGGTTGGACCGTTTTACTTGTGACTAGGGGTGTAACAATTGGGCACATCATTGGCCACTCCCAAGCCACGCCCCTAGCAACCAAATTTGAGCACCCTAGCAACCGAATAAACAAAGCCTTATATCTCCGCATCAGAACATCGTAGAGACACGGGGTTTGGACCGTTTTACTTGTGACTCGGAGTGTAATCACTGGGCACATCATTGGCCACTCCCAAGCCACGCCCCTAGCAACCAAATACAGTACCCTAGCAACAGCGTAAACAAAGCCTTATATCTCCGCATCAGAACATCGTAGAGACACGGGGTTTGGACCGTTTTACTTGTGACTCGGAGTGTAATCACTGGGCACATAATTGGCCACTCCCAAGCCACGCCCCTAGCAACCAAATACAGTACCCTAGCAACAGAGTTAACAAAGCCTTATATCTCCGCATCAGAACATCGTAGAGACACGGGGGTTGGATCGTTTTACTTGTGACTCGGAGTGTAATCACTGGGCACATCATTGGCCACTCCCAAGCCACGCCCCTAGCAACCAAATACAGTACCCTAGCAACAGAGTAAACAAAGCCTTATATCTCCGCATCAGAACATCGTAGAGACACGGGGGTTGGACCGTTTTACTTGTGACTCGGAGTGTAATCACTGGGCACATCATTGGCCACTCCCAAGCCACGCCCCTAGCAACCAAATACAGTACCCTAGCAACAGAGTAAACAAAGCCTTATATCTCCGCATCAGAACATCGTAGAGACACGGGGGTTGGACCGTTTTACTTGTGACTCGGAGTGTAATCACTGGGCACATAATTGGCCACTCCCAAGCCACGCCCCTAGCAACCAAATACAGTACCCTAGCAACAGAGTAAACAAAGCCTTATATCTCCGCATCAGAACATCGTAGAGACACGGGGGTTGGACCGTTTTACTTGTGACTTGGAGTGTAATCACTGGGCACATCATTGGCCACTCCCAAGCCACGCCCCTAGCAACCAAATACAGTACCCTAGCAACAGAGTAAACAAAGCCTTATATCTCCACATCAGAACATCGTAGAGACACGGGGGTTGGACCGTTTGACTCATGACTCGGAGGGTAATCACTAGTGGATGCCATTTTTTTCCCTAGCAACCAAATACAGTACCCTAGCAACAGAGTAAACAAAGCCTTATATCTCCGCATCAGAACATCGTAGAGACACGGGGGTTGGACCGTTTGACTCATGACTCGGAGGGTAATCACTAGTGGATGCCATTTTTTTCCCTAGCAACCAAATACAGTACCCTAGCAACAGAGTAAACAAAGCCTTATATCTCCGCATCAGAACATCGTAGAGACACGGGGGTTGGACCGTTTGACTCGTGACTCGGAGGGTAATCACTAGTGGATGCCATTTTTTTTACCTAGCAACCAAATACAGTACCCTAGCAACAGAGTAAACAAAGCCTTATATCTCCGCATCAGAACATCGTAGAAACACGGGGGTTGGACCGTTTTACTTGTGACTCGGAGTGTAATCACTAGGCTCATCATTGGCCACTCCCAAACCACGCCCCTAGCAACCAAATACAGTACCCTAGCAACAGAGTAAACAAAGCCTTATATCTCGGCAACAGAACATCGTAGAGACACGGGGGTTGGACCGTTTGACTCATGACTCAGAGTGTAATCATTATGGGATGCCAATTTTTTCCCTAGCAACCAAATACAGTACCCTAGCAACAGAGTAAACAAAGCCTTATATCTCCGCATCAGAACATCGTAGAGACACGGGTGTTGGACCGTTTGACTCGTGACTCAGAGTGTAATCATTATGGGATGCCAATTTTTTCCCTAGCAACCAAATACAGTACCCTAGCAACAGAGTAAACAAAGCCGTATATCTCCGCATCAGAACATCGTAGAGACACGGGGGTTGGACCGTTTTACCCGTGACTCGGCATGTAATCACTAGTGGATGCCAATTTTTTCCCTAGCAACCAAATACAGTACCCTAGCAACAGAGTAAACAAAGCCTTATATCTCCGCATCAGAACATCGTAGAGACACGGGGGTTGGACCGTTTGACTCGTGACTCAGAGTGTAATCATTATGGGATGCCAATTTTTTCCCTAGCAACCAAATACAGTACCCTAGCAACAGAGTAAACAAAGCCTTATATCTCAGCATCAGAACATCGTAGAGACACGGGGGTTGGACCGTTTGACTCGTGACTCGGAGTGTAATCACTATGGGATGCCAATTTTTTCCCTAGCAACCAAATACAGTACCCTAGCAACAGAGTAAACAAAGCCTAATATCTTCGCATCAGAACATCGTAGAGACACAGGAGTTGGATCGTTTTACTTTTGGCTCGGAGTGTAATCACTGGGCACATAATTGGCCACTCCCAAGCCACGCCCCTAGCAACCAAATACAGTACCCTAGCAACAGAGTGAACAAAGCCTTATATATACGCATCAGAACATCGTAGAGACACGGGGGTTGGACCGTTTTACTTGTGACTCGGAGTGTAATCACTGGGCACATCATTGGCCACTCCCAAGCCACGTCCCTAGCAACCAAATACAGTACCCTAGCAACAGAGTAAACAAAGCCTTATATCTCCACATCAGAACATCGTAGAGACATGGGGGTTGGACCGTTTGACTCATGACTCGGAGGGTAATCACTAGTGGATGCCATTTTTTTCCCTAGCAACCAAATACAGTACACTAGCAACAGAGTAAACAAAGCCTTATATCTCCGCATCAGAACATCGTAGAGACATGGGGTTTGGACCGTTTGACTCGTGACTCGGAGGGTAATCACTAGTGGATGCCATTTTTTCCCCTAGCAACCAAATACAGTACCCTAGCAACAGAGTAAACAAAGCCTTATATCTCCGCATCAGAACATCGTAGAGACACGGGGTTTGGACCGTTTGACTCGTGACTCGGAGGGTAATCACTAGTGGATGCCATTTTTTTCCCTAGCAACCAAATACAGTACCCTAGCAACAGAGTAAACAAAGCCTTATATCTCCGCATCAGAACATCGTAGAGACACGGGAGTTGGATCGTTTTACTTTTGGCTTGGAGTATAATCATATATGATCTCCAGAATTTTGCTACGGCAAGCACCACTCACATTTTCTTCAGGAAATGTACCTATCTAGTTAGTGGTGCTTGCATTTATGCAAAGCATCACTATTACTATCTTGCATACTTATTATTATTAGTGGTGCTTGCATTTATGCAAAGCATCACTATTACTATCTTGCATACTTATTATTATTATTATTATGTTGGCTTGACAAAGCCAACATACTGTTCTTCGATCTAAGCTTATTATTATTATTAGTGGTGCTTGCATTTATGCAAAGCATCACTATTACTATTCCTCAGGGATATTATTATATTTTATTCTTACATCTGCACGTTTTTTTGGCACCTAACTCGTCCCGCACGGTTTGTCGTAGACCCATGAAAGAGGGCTCAAATCGACCGGCTTATTGAGGAGAGGTGTGCTATGACTTTTATAAGCGATCGGGTGCAGGATTTCCGAAAGGGGGGCGAAAAACCACCCGAAAAATCCTATTGACTTAACATTGCGCCCAACTTTGACGAGTCATAGCTCCGCTCGAGGATTTTGTAGAAACATGTGGGTTACAACATTTGAAGAGGGTGGTAGGCTCTGTAAGAACATGGATCACAATGGGGTGTAAGTTGTACCCCTGGGGTGTAAGAGGTGCCCAAAAGTGCCCCAATGAAAAGTCAATGGGGCAAAATCCCATAGACTTACCATTGCAAAAATTTTGACGGGTCATAGGTCCGAGCCAGGATTTCATAGAAACATGTGGGTTACTAAATTTGAAGAGGGTGCTAGACTCTGTCAGGACGTCCCCCACAATGGGGTGTAAGGTTACCATAGCAACCATTTTGGGCACCCTAGCAACCTATACCATAGGCTGCCATTATAAAATGCCCGGATGGATATCTTTGCACCACAGTGTCATAGAGACATGGGGGTGGGCTCATTTTACTCAGGCATCCAATCAGTCTCTCAGGATCCTTACAGACTTACTAAGCCACGCCCCTAGCAACCACTTTTGAGCACCCTAGCAACATAAAATACAAACAGTTATATCTCGGCATCAGAACATCGTAGAGACACTGGGGTTGGACCGTTTTACTTGTGACTAGGGGTGTAACAATTGGGCACATCATTGGCCACTCCCAAGCCACGCCCCTAGCAACCAAATTTGAGCACCCTAGCAACCGAATAAACAAAGCCTTATATCTCCGCATCAGAACATCGTAGAGACACGGGGTTTGGACCGTTTTACTTGTGACTCGGAGTGTAATCACTGGGCACATAATTGGCCACTCCCAAGCCACGCCCCTAGCAACCAAATACAGTACCCTAGCAACAGAGTAAACAAAGCCTTATATCTCCGCATCAGAACATCGTAGAGACACGGGGGTTGGACCGTTTGACTCGTGACTCAGAGTGTAATCACTATGGGATGCCAATTTTTTCCCTAGCAACCAAATACAGTACCCTAGCAACAGAGTAAACAAAGCCTTATATCTCCGCATCAGAACATCGTAGAGACACGGGGGTTGGACCATTTGACTTGTGACTCAGAGTGTAATCACTATGGGATGCCAATTTTTTCCCTAGCAACCAAATACAGTACCCTAGCAACAGAGTAAACAAAGCCTTATATCTCGGCATCAGAACATCGTAGAGACACGGGGGTTGGACCGTTTGACTTATGACTCGGCGTGTAATCACTATGGGATGCAAATTTTTTCCCTAGCAACCAAATACAGTACCCTAGCAACAGAGTAAACAAAGCCTTATATCTCCGCATCAGAACATCGTAGAGACACGGGGGTTGGACCATTTGACTTGTGACTCAGAGTGTAATCACTATGGGATGCAATTTTTTTCCCTAGCAACCAAATACAGTACCCTAGCAACAGAGTAAACAAAGCCTTATATCTCCGCATCAGCACATCGTAGAAACACAGGTGTTGGACCATTTGACTCGTGACTCAGAGTGTAATCACTATGGGATGCCAATTTTTACCTAGCAACCAAATACAGTACCCTAGCAACAGAGTAAACAAAGCCTTATATCTCGGCATCAGAACATCGTAGAGACACGGGCGTTGGACCGTTTGACTCATGACTCGGCGTGTAATCACTATGGGATGCCAATTTTTTCCCTAGCAACCAAATACAGTACCCTAGCCACAGAGTAAACAAAGCCTTATATCTCCGCATCAGAACATCGTAGAGACACGGGGGTTGGACCACTTGACTCGTGACTCAGAGTGTAATCACTATGGGATGCAATTTTTTTCCCTAGCAACCAAATACAGTACCCTAGCAACAGAGTAAACAAAGCCTTATATCTCGGCATCAGAACATCGTAGAGACACGGGAGTTGGATCGTTTTACTTTTGGCTTGGAGTATAATCATATATGGTCCCCAGAATTTTGCCACGGCAAGCACCACTCACATTTTCTTCAGGAAATGTACCTATCTAGTTATTATTATATTTTATTCTTACATCCGGACACTTTTTTCGGCGATTAACTCGTCCCGCACGCTTTGTTGTAGACCCATGAAAGAGGGCTCAAATCGACCGGATTATTGAGGAGAGGTGTGCTATGACTTTTATAAGCGATCGGGTGCAGGATTTCCGAAAGGGGGGCGAAAAACCACCCCAAAAATCCCATTGACTTAACATTGGGCCCAACTTTGATGGGTCATAGCTCCGCTCGAGGATTTTGTAGAAACATGTGGGTTACAACATTTGAAGAGGGTGGTAGGCTCTGTAAAAACATAGATCACAATGGGGTGTAAGTTGTACCCCTGGGGTGTAAGAGGTGCCCAAAAGTGTCCCAATGAAAAGTCAATGGGGCAAAATCCCATAGACTTACCATTGCAAAAATTTTGACGGGTCATAGGTCCGAGCCAGGATTTCATAGAAACATGTGGGTTACTAAATTTGAAAAGGGTGCTAGACTCTGTCAGGACGTACCCCACAATGGGGTGTAAGGTTACCATAGCAACCATTTTGGGCACCCTAGCAACCTATACCATTGACTGCCATTATAAAATGCCTAGATGGATATCTTCGCACCACAGTGTCATAGAGACATGGGGGTGGGCTCATTTTACTCAGGCATCCAATCAGTTTCTCAGGATCCTTACAGACTTACTAAGCCACGCCCCTAGCAACCACTTTTGAGCACCCTAGCAACATAAAATACAAACAGTTATATCTCGGCATCAGAACATCGTAGAGACACGGGGGTTGGACCGTTTTACTTGTGACTAGGGGTGTAACAATTGGGCACATCATTGGCCACTCCCAAGCCACGCCCCTAGCAACCAAATTTGAGCACCCTAGCAACCGAATAAACAAAGCCTTATATCTCCGCATCAGAACATCGTAGAGACACGGGGTTTGGACCGTTTTACTTGTGACTCAGAGTGTAATCACTGGGCACATCATTGGCCACTCCCAAGCCACGCCCCTAGCAACCAAATACAGTACCCTAGCAACAGAGTAAACAAAGCCTTATATCTCCGCATCAGAACATCGTAGAAACACGGGGGTTGGACCGTTTTACTTGTGACTCGGAGTGTAATCACTAGGCTCATCATTGGCCACTCCCAAACCACGCCCCTAGCAACCAAATACAGTACCCTAGCAACAGAGTAAACAAAGCCTTATATCTCGGCAACAGAACATCGTAGAGACACGGGGGTTGGACCGTTTGACTCATGACTCAGAGTGTAATCATTATGGGATGCCAATTTTTTCCCTAGCAACCAAATACAGTACCCTAGCAACAGAGTAAACAAAGCCTTATATCTCCGCATCAGAACATCGTAGAGACACGGGTGTTGGACCGTTTGACTCGTGACTCAGAGTGTAATCATTATGGGATGCCAATTTTTTCCCTAGCAACCAAATACAGTACCCTAGCAACAGAGTAAACAAAGCCGTATATCTCCGCATCAGAACATCGTAGAGACACGGGGGTTGGACCGTTTTACCCGTGACTCGGCATGTAATCACTAGTGGATGCCAATTTTTTCCCTAGCAACCAAATACAGTACCCTAGCAACAGAGTAAACAAAGCCTTATATCTCCGCATCAGAACATCGTAGAGACACGGGGGTTGGACCGTTTGACTCGTGACTCAGAGTGTAATCATTATGGGATGCCAATTTTTTCCCTAGCAACCAAATACAGTACCCTAGCAACAGAGTAAACAAAGCCTTATATCTCAGCATCAGAACATCGTAGAGACACGGGGGTTGGACCGTTTGACTCGTGACTCGGAGTGTAATCACTATGGGATGCCAATTTTTTCCCTAGCAACCAAATACAGTACCCTAGCAACAGAGTAAACAAAGCCTAATATCTTCGCATCAGAACATCGTAGAGACACAGGAGTTGGATCGTTTTACTTTTGGCTCGGAGTGTAATCACTGGGCACATAATTGGCCACTCCCAAGCCACGCCCCTAGCAACCAAATACAGTACCCTAGCAACAGAGTGAACAAAGCCTTATATATACGCATCAGAACATCGTAGAGACACGGGGGTTGGACCGTTTTACTTGTGACTCGGAGTGTAATCACTGGGCACATCATTGGCCACTCCCAAGCCACGTCCCTAGCAACCAAATACAGTACCCTAGCAACAGAGTAAACAAAGCCTTATATCTCCACATCAGAACATCGTAGAGACATGGGGGTTGGACCGTTTGACTCATGACTCGGAGGGTAATCATTAGTGGATGCCATTTTTTTCCCTAGCAACCAAATACAGTACCCTAGCAACAGAGTAAACAAAGCCTTATATCTCCGCATCAGAACATCGTAGAGACATGGGGTTTGGACCGTTTGACTCGTGACTCGGAGGGTAATCACTAGTGGATGCCATTTTTTTCCCTAGCAACCAAATACAGTACCCTAGCAACAGTGTAAACAAAGCCTTATATCTCCGCATCAGAACATCGTAGAGACACGGGGGTTGGACCGTTTGACTCATGACTCGGAGGGTAATCACTAGTGGATGCAATTTTTTTCCCTAGCAACCAAATACAGTACCCTAGCAACAGAGTAAACAAAGCCTTATATCTCCGCATCAGAACATCGTAGAGACACGGGGGTTGGACCGTTTGACTCGTGACTCGGAGGGTAATCACTAGTGGATGCCATTTTTTCCCTAGCAACCAAATACAGTACCCTAGCAACAGAGTAAACAAAGCCTTATATCTCCGCATCAGAACATCGTAGAGACACGGGGGTTGGACCGTTTGACTCGTGACTCGGAGGGTAATCACTAGTGGGTGCCATTTTTTTCCTTAGCAACCAAATGCAGGACCCTAGCAACAGAGTAAACAAAGCCTTATATCTCCGCATCAGAACATCGTAGAGACACGGGGTTTGGACCGTTTGCTACGTGACTCGGAGGGTAATCACTAGTGGATGCCATTTTTTTCCTTAGCAACCAAATACAGTACCCTAGCAACAGAGTAAACAAAGCCTTATATCTCTGCATCAGAACATCGTAGAGACACGGGGGTTGGACCGTTTTACTTTTGGCATGGAGTATAATCATAAATTGTCCCCAGAATTTTGCCACGGCAAGCACCACTTCACATTTTCTTCAGGAAATGTACCTATCTAGTTATTATTATTCTTCTGTTCACACTTTTTTCTAACTGTAACTCCTCCTAGAGCTTTCAAGCTACACCCACAAAACTTTACAAAACTTTTAAGACTGGTACGTAGATTTATGCTATGACTTTTCTAACTGATGGGACCTTCCGAATTCCTAAACGGGGCGCTCAAACACCCCAAACTTTCCATTGACTTAACATTGCGACAAACTTTGATGGGTCATAGCTGCAAACGAGAAATTTGTAGAAACGTGTGGGTTACCACATTTGAAGAGGCTTGCAGACTGTGTAAGAACATACATCACATTGGGGTGTAAGTTTCACCCCTGGGGCGTAAGGACCACCCAAATTTCCCCATTGACTTATAATGGGGCAGGGAACATGCCCATATAAGGGAATAAAAGCGTCCCAGATGGAATATCTTCACTTTAGAGTGTCGTAGAGACATGGGGGTGGGCTCATTTTACTCAGGCATCCAATCAGTCTCTCAGGATCCTTACATAGGTATTAAGCCACGCCCCTAGCAACGAAATATGAGCACCCTAGCAACATAATTAACAAAGCCTTATATCTCTGGATCCGAACATCATAGAGACATGGGGGTTGGGTGTTTGGGTCATGTTAGCTTCATGCTAGCTTCATGCTGGGTCATACTAGCTTCATGCTAGTTTCATGCTAGCTTTATGCTAATTTCATAATATATCTTGCTAACTTCATGCTAAATAATGTTAGCATCATGCTAGCTTCATGCTTATTTATGTTAGCATCATGCCAGCTTCATGCTAATTTATGTTAGCATCATGCTAGCTTAATGCTAATTCATGTTAACATTATGCTAGCTTCATGCTTCTTCATTTTAGCATTGTGCTAGCTTCATGCTTATTCATGTTAGCATCGTGCTAGCTTCATGCTAATTCATGTTAGCATCGTGCTAGCTTCATGCTAATTCATGTTAGCATCGTGCTAGCTTCATGCTAATTCATGTTAACATCATGCTAGCTTTATGCTAATTCATGTTAGCTTCATGCTACCTTTATGTTAATTCATGTTAACATCATGCTAACTTCATGCTAATTCATGTTAGCTTCATGCTAATTCATGTTAGCATCATGCTAGCTTCATGCTAATCATGTTAGCTTCATGCTAATCATGCTAGCTTCATGTTAGCATCATGCTAATCATGCTAGCTTCATGTTAATCATGCTAACATCATGCTAGCTTCATGCTAATCATGTTAGCTTCATGCTAATCATGCTAACTTCATGTTAGCATCATGCTAACATCATGCTAGCTTCATGCTAATCATGCTAGCTTCATGCTAGCTTCATGCTAATCATGCTAGCATCATGCTAGCTTTATGGTAATAATGCTAGCATCATGCTAGCATCATGCTAATCATGCTAGCTTCATGCTAGCTTCATGCTAATCATGGTAGCATCATGCTAGCTTCATGCTAATCATGCTAGCATCATGCTAGCTTCATGCAAATCATGCTAGCTTCATGCTAACTTCATGCTAATCATGCTAACATCATGCTAGCTTCATGTTAATCATGCTAACATCATGTTGGCTTCATGCTAATCATGTTAGCTTCATGCTAATCATGCTAGCTTCATGCTAGCTTCATGCTAATCATGCTAACATCATGCTAGCTTCATGCTAATCATGCTAGCATCATGCAGGCTTCATGCTAATCATGCTAGCTTCATGCTAGCTTCATGCTAATCATGCTAGCATCATGTTAGCTTCATGCTAGCTTCATGCTAATCATGTTAGCTTCATGCTAGCATCATGCTAACTTCATGCTAATCATGCTAGCATTATGCTAACTTCATGCTAATCATGCTAGCTTCATGCTAGCTTCATGCTAATCATGGTAGCATCATGCTAGCTTCATGCTAATCATGCTAGCATCATGCTAGCTTCATGCAAATCATGCTAACATCATGCTAGCTTCATGCTAACTTCATGCTAATCATGTTAGCATCTTGCTAGCTTCATGCTAATCATGTTAGCTTCATGCTAACTTCATGCTAACTTCATGCTAATCATGCTAATGTTAATCATGCTTAATGTTAATCATGCTAGCTTCATGTTAGCTTCATGCTAATCATGCTAACATCATGCTAGCTTCATGCTAATCATGCTAGCTTCATGCTAATCATGGTAGCATCATGCTAGCTTCATGCTAATCATGCTAACATCATGCTAGCTTCATGCAAATCATGCTAGCATCATGCTAGCTTCATGCTAACTTCATGCTAATCATGTAAACATCGTGCTAGCTTCATGCTAATCATGCTAGCTTCATGTTAACTTCATGGTAATCATGCTAGCTTCTGCTAACTTCAAGCTAACTTCATGCTAATCATGCTAATGTTAATCATGCTTAATGTTAATCATGTTAGCTTCATGGTAATCATGCTAACTTCATGCTAACTTCATGCTAATCATGCTAGCTTCATGCTAATCATGCTAGCTTTATGCTAATCATGCTAGCTTCATTATCTCCGCATCAGAACATCGTAGAGACACGGGGGTTGGACCGTTTGACTCATGACTCGGAGTGTAATCATTATGGGATGCCAATTTTTTCCCTAGCAACCAAATACAGTACCCTAGCAACAGAGTAAACAAAGCCTTATATCTCCGCATCAGAACATCGTAGAGACACGGGGGTTGGACCGTTTGACTCATGACTCGGAGGGTAATCACTAGTGGATGCAATTTTTTTCTTTAGCAACCAAATACAGTACCCTAGCAACAGAGTAAACAAAGCCTTATATCTCCGCATCAGAACATCATAGAGACATGAGGGTTGGACTGTTTGACTCGTGACTCGGAGGGTAATCACTAGTGGATGCCATTTTTTCCCTAGCAACCAAATACAGTACCCTAGCAACAGAGTAAACAAAGCCTTATATCTCCGCATCAGAACATCGTAGAGACACGGGGGTTGGATCGTTTGACTCGTGACTCGGAGGGTAATCACTAGTGGATGCCATTTTTTCCCTTGGCAACCAAATACAGTACCCTAGCAACAGAGTAAACAAAGCCTTATATCTCCGCATCAGAACATCGTAGAGACATGGGGGTTGGACCGTTTGACTCATGACTCGGAGGGTAATCACTAGTGGATGCCATTTTTTCCCTAGCAACCAAATACAGTACCCTAGCAACAGAGTAAACAAACCCTTATATCTCCGCATCAGAACATCGTAGAGACACGGGGTTTGGACCGTTTGACTCGTGACTCGGAGTGTAATCACTAGTGGATGCCAATTTTCTCCCTAGCAACCAAATACATTACCCTAGCAACAGAGTAAACAAAGCCTTTTATCTCCACATCAGAACATCGCAGAGACACGGGGGTTGGACCGTTTGACTCGTGACTCGGAGTGTAATCACTAGTGGATGCCATTTTCCCCTAGCAACCAAATACAGTACCCTAGCAACAGAGTAAACAAAGCCTTATAACTCCGCATCAGAACATCGTAGAGACACAGGAGTTGGATCGTTTTATTTTTGGTTTGGAGTATAATCATATATGGTCCCCAGAATTTTGCCACGGCAAGCACCACTTCACATTTTCTTCAGGAAATGTACCTATCTAGTTATTATTATTCTTCTGTTCACACTTTTTTCTAACTGTAACTCCTCCTAGAGCTTTCAAGCTACACCCACAAAACTTTACAAAACTTTTAAGACTGGTACGTAGATTTATGCTATGACTTTTCTAACTGATGGGACCTTCCGAATTCCTAAACGGGGCGCTCAAACACCCCAAACTTTCCATTGACTTAACATTGCGACAAACTTTGATGGGTCATAGCTGCAAACGAGAAATTTGTAGAAACGTGTGGGTTACCACATTTGAAGAGGCTTGCAGACTGTGTAAGAACATACATCACATTGGGGTGTAAGTTTCACCCCTGGGGCGTAAGGACCACCCAAATTTCCCCATTGACTTATAATGGGGCAGGGAACATGCCCATATAAGGGAATAAAAGCGTCCCAGATGGAATATCTTCACTTTAGAGTGTCGTAGAGACATGGGGGTGGGCTCATTTTACTCAGGCATCCAATCAGTCTCTCAGGATCGCCCCATAGCTATTAAGCCACGCCCCTAGCAACCATTTTTGGGCACCCTAGCAACATATCCCATAGACTGCCATTATAAAATGCCCAGATGGATATCTTTGCACCAGAGTGTCACAGAGACATTGGGGAGGGCTCATTTTACTCAGGCATCCAATCAGTCTCGGAGGATTCTTATTGAGGTATTAAGCCACGCCCCTAGCAACCAAATATGAGCACCCTAGCAACATAATAAACAAAGCCTTATATCTCTGGATCCGAACATCATAGAGACATGGGGGTTGGGTCTTTTGGTCATGTTAGCCTTATGCTAGCTCCATGCTAAGTCATACTAGCTTCATGCTAGTTTCATGCTAGCTTTATGCTAATTTTTATAATAAATCTTACTAACTTCATGCTAATCATGTTACCATCATGCTAGCTTCATACTAATTCATGTTAGCATCATGCTAGCTTCATGTTAATTCATGTTATCATCATGCTAGCTTCATGCTAATTCATGTTAGCATAATGCTAGCTTCATGCTAATTCATGTTAACATCATGCTAACTTCATGCTGATTCATGTTAGCTTCATGCTAGCTTCATGCTAATTCATGTTAGCTTCATGCTAATTCATGTTAGCATCATGCTAGCTTCATGCTAATTCATGTTAACATCATGTTAGCTTCATGCTAATTTATGTTAGCATCATGCTAGCTTCATGCTAATTCATGTTAGCATCATGCTAGCTTCATGCTAATTCATGTTAGCATCTTGTTAGCTTCATGCTAACTTCATGCTAATTCATGTTAGCATCATGCTAGCTTCATGCTAATTCATGTTAGCATCATGTTAGCTTGATGCTAATTCATGTTAGCATCATGCTAGCTTGATGCTACATCAAGTTAGCATCATGCTAGCTTCATGCTAATTCATGTTAGCATCATGCTAGCTTCATGCTAATTCATGTTAGCATCATGCTAGCTTCATGCTAATTCATGTTAACATCATGCTAACTTCATGCAAATTCATGCTAATTCATGTTAGCATCATGCTAGCTTCATGCTAATTCATGTTAGCATCATGCTAGCTTCATGTTAATTCATGTTAGCATCATGCTAGATTCATGCTAATTCATGTTAGCATCATGCTAGCTTCATGCTAATTTATGTAAGCTTTATGCTAATCATGTTAGCATCATGCTAGCTTCATGCTAATCATGCTAGCATCATGCTAGCTTCATGCTAATCATGCTAGGATCATGCTAGCTTCATGCTAATCATGTTAACATCATGTTAGCTTCATGCTAATCATGTTAGCTTCATGCTAATCATGCTAACATCATGTTAGCTTCATGCTAATCATGCTAGCATCATGTTAGCTTCATGCTAATCATGCTACCATCATGTTAGCTTCATGCTAAATCATGCTAGCTTCATACTTAAACATACTAACAGCCAGATAGCCTACTAAACTAAACTTCTGTCAAACCATTTTAAACGTTCACGCTACGCTTTGTCAAGCCAACATAAAGTTTGTCAACAAACTTTTCTATCTAGTTATTAGTGGTGCTTGCATTTATGCAAAGCATCACTATTACTATCTTGCATACTTATTATGTTGGCTTGAAAAAGCCAACATACTGTTCTTCATCTTAATCTTATTATTATTATTAGTGGTGCTTGCATTTATGCAAGGCATCACTATTACTATTCCTCAGGGATATTATTATTATTATTAGGGGCCAAGCACCTATGGTGCTGTGGCACCTATTGCTTCTGTTAGTATTATTATTAGGGGCCAAGCACCTATGGTGCTGTGGCACCTATTGTTTCTGTTAGTATTATTCTTCTTCTTAATCTTCTTAATCTTCCCCAATGGGAGTCTATGGCAGCCCTATGAACCGTATGTAGGAAAATGAGGAAAATTGGCACAGTTGTAGTGGTGGTCATAAATAGTCATTTGGCCAAAAATGGGGTCTCTAGCAGTAACTCTATAGCGCCACCATCATCTCAAAAATTCAATATTCAAATGGTTATAACTCATGATCCATTTGCTCTATGAAAATTCTACTTAGTACACGTGATTGCTCTCCTCATGCTTATTGTTTTTGATACCTTACAGTAAGACTCCACCCATTACAGTAGCGGCCATTTTGAAATGTACAGTATTTCGTTTTTTCGCTACTCCTCCTTCAAATTTGGTTCAATTCTTATGAGATTTGGCACATGTGATCTTTGGAGTGAGCCGCATAGAAATGACTGAACAGAATTTTGATATTTTTCTTTATTTAAAAGTAATTAATGCGTGAACTTAACGAGATTGACGCAAAATTGGTTCTGAAGCTGTATCTCGGTCATTCTTTGATCAATCGAGATGAAATTTGGTACGCTTCATGTCGACCATGAACTGGGGGTCCATGCCAAATTTGGTGACAGCGCCACCTATGGGTCATGAGATAGGAAAAAAGGCTATTTTTGCGCATAACTTCTGAATCGTTTGTCAGAAAATTATGATCTTGGTGTCTACGGATTCCTTGGCTCATGCCGCATCTGTCGATGTGTATTATGCCGAGATTGACCGAACCGTCTGTCCGCCATTTTGAAATTTGTGATAATTTGCTATAACTTTTGAAGTATCGGATATATCGGCGCAAACATCGGTAGGGAGCTTCGGCATGATGTCCTGAGGAAATCAGAGTACAGCGCCACCTAGGGGTTATAAACTATAACAGTTCTTATCGAATTGCTTATAACTTCTGAATTCTTTGGCATGTAAGCTCTTTTCTGCTGCTCCTTGAGCTGTGTCTACTGAGTGGCACATCTGTCTAAGTCGTACGCATAGAGATCCTGAGTTCATGGGTTCGAATCCAGCCTGAGGCAGGTGTTAGTTTCTTCTTTTAAAGTTTTGTTCTTTCCCACCTATTCTTCTTGACCTGTCTGTAGTTCACATATGTTCTATTTTTGCCATGTTTTCTGTTGCTGCTCTGCACTGCGGTGGTTCTGCTCTGTCATTGCAACGCTTTGGGTACTTGCTGCGCTTTGTGTTCTTGATGCACCTTGGGTGGTCAGTGAGCATTGGGTTATTGATACCTTCTATGTTGCTTGCTGTGCTTTGGGTGCTCATTGCGCTAAAGGTGCTTGGCCCCGAATCGCTGCTTGCAGCTATATTTAGGGGTCAAGCACCGAAGGTGCTGAGACACCTATTGTAATTGTTAGTATTATTAGGGGCCAAGCACCGAAGGTGCTGAGGCACCTATTGGAACTGTCAGTATTATTATTCTTCTTCTTCCCCAATGGGAGTCTATGGCAGCCCTATGAACCGTACATAGGAAAATGATGAAATTTGGCACAGTTGTAGTGGTGGTCTTAAAAAGTCATGTGACCAAAAATGGGGTCTCTAGTCCTAACTCTATAGCGCCACCAGCAGTGCAAAAATTCAATGTTCAAATGGTTATAACTGCTGATCCGCTTGATCTATGAAAATTCTACTTAGTACATGTGATTGCTCTCCTCATGCTTGTTGTTTTTAATACCTTACAGTAAAACTCCACCCATTACAGTAGTGGCCATTTTGAAATGTACAGTATTCCGTTTATTCGCTACTCCTCCTTCAAATGTTGTTCAATTCTTATGAAATTTGGCACAGATGATCTTTGGAGTAAGCCGCATAGAAATGACTGAACAGAATTTTGATATTTATCTTTGTTCAAAAGTAATAAATGCGCAAACTTAACGAGGTTGACGCAAAAATGGTTCTGAAGCTGTAGCTCAGCCATTCTTTGATCAATTGAAATGAAATTTGGTACACTTCATGTGGACCATGAACTTGGGGTCCATGCCAAATTTGGTGACAGCGCCACCTATGGGTCATGAGATATGAAAGTAGGCTATTATTGCCCATAACTTCTGCACTGTTTGTCTGATATATATATTCTTTGTGGAATTAGTTTCACTGGTTTATGCCGATCGCAACGATACCTCGTTTGTCATTTTCCAACATTCTTTTCATGTGTTATTGTAAGGCATATGGTAAATGATCTTTTCGCTACTCCTTTTACAAATGTTGTTTATTTTATGCCAGGTTCTGCTCGTATAATGTTTGGAGCAATCCGCACAGAAATGACCGAACAGATTTTTTATATTCTGTTCTCTTTCCTAGAAATATTGCTCCAAAGTTGACCGTGCCTGTGATGTTGTCTATTTGTCATAGTTAAGTACGGTATATTACATTTCATAGCGTTTCTGTACAGAATGTTCGTCTTGTCTTCAACCTCACTTGAGCTTGTTGATTCTTATATACATTATATTTCTGTTATATCTGCTCTGCTGTGTCATTTCTGCTTCTGTGGTGATTGGCATTTGTCAATGCTTTCATCTCTGAACACTCTATTCTGCTGCCTCATGAACTGTGTCAACTAAATGGCGTATCGTGTTAGTCACATGCAAAGAGATTCTGAGTTCTTGGGTTCAAATCCCGCCTGGGGCAAGTTTTAATTTGTTCTATAAAAGTTTTGTTCTTTCTCACCTATTCTTCTCGACCTGTCTGTAGTTCACATATGTTCTATTTTCGTCATGTTTTCTGTTGCTGCTCTGCACTGCGGTGGTTCTGATCGGTGATTGCTACGCTTTGGGTACTTCTGTTCTTGATTCACCTTGGGTGTTCAATGCGCATTGGGTCATTGATACCTTCTATGTTGCTTGCTGTGCTTTGGGTGCTCATTGCGCTGAAGGTGCTTGGCCCCGAATCGCTGCTTGCAGCTATATTTATTATTATTATTATTCTGCTTCTTCTTCTTCTTCTTAGCCATAGGCGTCTATGGCAGCCCTATGAACCGTACATAGGATAATGATGAAATTTGGCACAGTTGTAGTGGTGGTCTTAAAAAGTCATGTGACCAAAAATGGGGTCTCTAGTACTAACTCTATAGCGCCACCAGCAGTTCAAAAACTCAATGTTCAAAGGGTTATAACTTCTGATCCGCTTGATCTATGAAAATTCTACTTAGTACACGTGATTGCTCTCCTCATGCTTGTTGATTTTAATACCTTACAGTAAAACTCCACCCATTACAGTAGCGGCCAATTTGAAATGTACAGTATTCCATTTTTTCGCTACTCCTCCTTCAAATGTTGTTCAATTCTTATGAGATTTGGCACAGATGATCTTTGGAGTAAGCCGCATAGAAATGACTGAACAGAATTTTGATATTTATCTTTGTTCAAAAGTAATAAATGCGCAAACTTAACGAGGTTGACGCAAAAATGGTTCTGAAGCTGTAGCTCAGTCATTCTTTGATCAATTGAAATGAAATTTGGTACACTTCATGTGGACCATGAACTTGGGGTCCATGCCAAATTTGGTGACAGCGCCACCTATGGGTCATGAGATAATAAAATAGGCTATTTTTGCCCATAACTTCTGAACTGTTTGTCAGAAAATTATGATCTTGATGTCTATGGATTGCTTACCTCATGCCGCATCTGTCGATGTGTATTATGCCGGGTTTGACCGAACCGCCTGTCCGCCATTTTGAAATTTCACATAATTTGTTATATTTTTTGAACTATTGGACATATCCGCGCAAAAATTAGTAAGGAGCTTCGACATGATGTCCTGAAGGTACCTGGGAAGTCAGAGTACAGCGCCACCTAGGGGTTATAAACTATAACAGTTCTCATGGAACTGCTTATAACTTCTGAATACTTTGTCTGATATTAATTTCTTTGTGAAATTGTATTCACTGGTTTATGCCGATTGCAACGATGCCTCGTTTGTCATTTTCCAACATTCTGTTCATGTGTTATTGTAAAGCATATGGTAGATTATTTTTTCGCTACTCCTTTTACAAATGTTGTTTATTTTATGCCAGGTACTGCTCGTATAATGTTTGGAGCAATCCGCACAGAAATGACCGAACAGATTTTTGATATTCTGTTCTCTTTCTTAGAAATACCACTCCAAAGTTGACCGTGCCTGTGACGTTGTCTATTTGTCATAGTAAATTAATGTGACTGTATATTACATTGTATAGCATTACTATACAGAATGATGTTCTTGTCTTCAATCTCATTTGAGCTTTTTGATTCCCATATACATTGTATTTCTGATAGTTCTGCTCTGCACTGTCAGTTCTGCATCTGTGTTGATTGGCACACGTCAATCCTTGAAGCACCTAAGCTGTTTTTTGCTGCCCTTTGAGCTGTGTTAGCTGAGTTGCGCATCTGGTTAACCACATGCCATGAGATTCTGAGGTCATGGGTTCAAACCCCATGTGCAGTGATATTTTGTCTTAACTTTTTTCTCACTTAAGTTTTGTGATTTTCATACAATACATTGTATTTCAGTTATTTGTGCTCTCTGTTGTTATTTCTGCACGTTTGGTAATTGCTGGATATCAATGTTTACAGCTCTAAATCTCTATTCTATAGCTTGGACACACCAACTCAGTGGTTTAATCGTTTACTCAGTGGCGCATGCGGTTAGTGCGTTGCTTTGGGAACCTGAGGTCATGGGTTCGAATCCCAGCTCTTACTTTCCCTTATTGAGATTTCCTTTTGTGTTCCCTTTAACACGTTCTTCTCGACCTGTCTGGTTTTCCACACGTGTTATATTTTTGCCATCTTTACTGTTGTTGCTCCGCACTGCAGTGGTTCTGCTCTGCATTTGCTTTGCTTCGGGTTCGGGCTCTGTATTGCGCGCTTTCTGCGCTTTGCGCATTTGCTGCGTCGTGTGGTTTTTGCTGTGCTTTGGGTGCTCATTGCGCTGAAGGTGCTTGACCCCGCAATTGCTGCTTGCAGCTATATTTAGGGGTCAAGCACCGAAGGTGCTGAGACACCTATTGTAATTGTTAGTATTATTAGGGGTCAAGCACCGAAGGTGCTGAGACACCTATTGTTTTTGTTAGTATTATTATTATTAGGGGTCAAGCACCGAAGGTGCTGAGACACCTATTGGAATTGTCAGTATTATTATTATTCTGCTGTTTCTTCTTCTTCTTAGCCATAGGCGTCTATGGCAGCCCTATGAACCGTACATAGGAAAATGATGAAATTTGGCACAGTTGTAGTGGTGGTCTTAAAAAGTCACGTGACCAAAAATGGGGTCTCTAGTACTTACTCTACAGCGCCACCAGCAGTGCAAAAATTCAATGTTCAAAGGGTTATAACTTCTGATCCGCTTGATCTATGAAAATTCTACTTAGTACACGTGATTGCTCTCCTCATGCTTGTTGTTTTTAATACCTTACAGTAAAACTCCACCCATTACAGTAGCGGCCATTTTGAAATGTACAGTATTCCATTTTTTCGCTACTCCTCCTTCAAATGTTGTTAAATTCTTATGAGATTTGGCACAGATGATCTTTGGAGTAAGCCGCATAGAAATGACTGAACAGAATTTTGATATTTATCTTTGTTCAAAAGTAATAAATGCGCAAACTTAACGAGGTTGATGCAAAAATGGTTCTGAAGCTGTATCTCGGTCATTCTTTGATCAATTGAAATGAAATTTGGTACACTTCATGTGGACCATGAACTTGGGGTTCATGCAAAATTTGGTGACAGCGCCACCTATGGGTCATGAGATATGAAAAATTGCTTTTTTTGCCCATAACTACTGAATTGTTTGTCTGAAAATTATGATGTTGGTGTTTACGGATTCCTTGCCTCATGCCGAATCTGTCGATATGTATTATGTCGGGTTTGACCACACCACCTGTCTGCCATTTTGAAATTGATAATAAATTGTTATATCTTTTGAACTATTGGACATATTCGTGCAAAAATAGTCAGGGAGCTTCGGCATGATGTCCTGAAGGTACCTGGGAAGTCAGAGTACAGCGCCACCTAGGGGTTATAAACTTTAACAGTTCTTATAGAACTGCTTATATCTTCAGAATACTTTGTCTGATATACATTTTCTTTGTGAAATTTTATTTACTGGTTTTTTGCCGATCGCAACAATAACTTGTTTGTCATTTTCCATCATTCTGTTCATGTGTTATTGTAAGGCATATGGTAAATGATTTTTTCGCTACTCTTTTTACAAATTTTGTTTATTTTATGCCAGGTTCTGCTTGTATAATGTTTGGAGCAATCCGCACAGACGTGACTGAACAGATTTTTCTGCTGAGTGTCAAATTTTTGAGAAATACCTCTGTAAAGCGGACCGTGCCTGTCATGCTGTCCCTTTGTCATATTAAAAAGAATCTGACAAAATTTGCCCATGTTGTTCATTATTGTACAAAATGTTCTTCACAAATTCAGTGCCATTTAAGTTATCTGATTGCCCTACGCTTTGTATTTCTGTTTATTTTTGCTTTGTTGTGTTATTTCTGCCCTTTCAGTGATTGGCATGTCAATGTTTGCAGTTTTGAAGCCTCTTTTCCACAGCCTTTCAACCCATGATTCCTCAGTGGCGCGTGCGGTTAGTGCTGTGCTTTGAGAACCTGAGTTCATGGGTTCAAATCCCATGTGCAGTGGTTTTTTGTCTTAACTTTTTTCTCACTTAAGTTTTGTGATTTTCATACTATACATTGTATTTCAGTTATTTGTGCTCTCTGTTGTCATTTCTACACTTTTGGTAATTGCTGGATATCAATGTTTATAGCTGTAAAGCTGTATTCTATAGCTTGGACACACCAACTCAGTGGTTTAATCGTTTACTCAGTGGCGCATGTGGTTAGTGCTGCGCTTTGGGAACATGAGGTCATGGGTTCAAATCCCAGCTCTTACTTTCACTTATTGAGATTTCCTTTTGTGTTCCCTTTAACACGTTCTTCTCGACCTGTCTGGTTTTCCACACGTGTTATATTTTTGAAATCTTTTCTGTTGTTGCTCCGCACTGCAGTGGTTCTGCTCTGCATTTGCTTTGCTTCGGGTTCGAGCTCTGTATTGCACGCTTTCTGCGCTTTGCGCATTTGCTGCGTCGTGTGGTTTTTGCTGTGCTTTGGGTGCTCATTGCGCTGAAGGTGCTTGACCCCGCAATTGCTGCTTGCAGCTATATTTAGGGGTCAAGCACCGAAGGTGCTGAGACACCTATTGGAATTGTACTTTTTTCTTCTTCTTAGCCATTGGTGTCTATGGCAGCCCTATGAACCGTATGTAGGAAAATGATGAAATTTGGCACAGTTGTAGTGGTGGTCATAAAAAGTCATGTGGCCAAAAATGGGGTCTCTAGCAGTAACTCTATAGCGCCACCATCATCTCAAAAATTCAATGTTCAAATGGTTATAACTCATGATCCATTTGCTCTATGAAAATTCTACTTAGTACACGTGATTGCTCTCCTCATGCTTATTGTTTTTAATACCTTACAGTAAGACTCCACCCATTACAGTAGTGGCCATTTTGAAATGTACAGTATTTCGTTTTTTCGCTACTCCTCCTTCAAATTTGGTTCAATTCTTATGAGATTTGGCACATGTGATCTTTGGAGTGAGCCGCATACAAATGACTGAACAGAATTTTGATATTTTTCTTTATTTAAAAGTAATTAATGCGTGAACTTAACGAGATTGACGCAAAATTGGTTCTGAAGCTGTATCTCGGTCATTCTTTGATCAATCGAGATGAAATTTGGTACGCTTCATGTCGACCATGAACTGGGGGTCCATGCCAAATTTGGTGACAGCGCCACCTATGGGTCATGAGATAGTAAAAAAGGCTATTTTTGCGCATAACTTCTGAATCGTTTGTCAGAAAATTATGATATTGGTGTCTACGGATTCCTTACCTCATGCCGCATCTGTCGATGTGTATTATGCCGGGTTTGACCGATCCGCCTGTCCGCCATTTTGAAATTTGTCATAAATTGTTATAACTTTTGAAGTATTGGATATATTGGCGCAAAAATCGGTAGGAAGCTTTGGCATGATGTCCTGATTGTATCTGGGAAGTCAGAATACAGCGCCACCTAGGGGTTATAAACTATAACAGTTCTTATAGAACTGCTCATAACTTCTGAATACTTTGTCGGATATTCATTTTCTTTGTGAAATTGTATTCACTGGTTTATGCCGATTGCAACGATACCTCGTTTGTCATTTTCCATCATTCTGTTCATGTGTTATTGTATGGCATATGGTAAATGATTTTTTCGCTACTCCTTTTACAAATTTTGTTTATTTTATGCCAGGTTCTGCTCGTATAATGTTTGGAGCAATCCGCACAGAAATGACTGAACAGATTTTTCTTGCACCTAGGAATTTTTTTGAGAAAAACCTCTGTAAAGTTGATCGTCCCTGTGATGTTGTCTATTTGTCATAGTTAATTACTTTATATTACATTTTATAGCGTTACTCTACGGAATGTTCTTCTTGTCTTTAATCTCACTTGAGCTTTTTGATTCTCATATACATTGTATTTCTGTGATTTCTGCTCTGCGGTGTCATTTCTACATCTTTGGTGATTGGCATATGTCAATGCTTGCATTTCTGTAATCTCTTTCCTGCTGCCCCTTGAGCTGTGTCTGCTGAGTGGCGCATCCACTAAGTCGTATGCATAGAGATCCTGAGTTCATGGGTTCGAATCCCACCTGAGGCAGGTGTTAATTTCTTCTATTAAAGTTTTGTTCTTTCCCACCTATTCTTCTTGACCTGTCTGTAGATCACATATGTTCTATTTTTGCCATGTTTTCTGTTGCTGCTCTGCACTGCGGTGGTTCTGCTCTGTCATTGCAACGCTTTGGGTACTTGCTGCGCTTTGTGTTCTTGATGCACCTTGGGTGGTCAGTGAGCATTGGGTGATTGATACCTTCTATGTTGCTTGCTGTGCTTTGGGTGCTCATTGCGCTAAAGGTGCTTGGCCCCGAATCGCTGCTTGCAGCTATATTAGGTGCTGAGGCACCTATTGGAACTGTCAGTATTATTATTCTTCTTCTTCCCCAATGGGAGTCTATGGCAGCCCTATGAACCGTACATAGGAAAATGATGAAATTTGGCACAGTTGTAGTGGTGGTCTTAAAAAGTCATGTGACCAAAAATGGGGTCTCTAGTCCTAACTCTATAGCGCCACCAGCAGTGCAAAAATTCAATGTTCAAATGGTTATAACTGCTGATCCGCTTGATCTATGAAAATTCTACTTAGTACATGTGATTGCTCTCCTCATGCTTGTTGTTTTTAATACCTTACAGTAAAACTCCACCCATTACAGTAGTGGCCATTTTGAAATGTACAGTATTCCGTTTATTCGCTACTCCTCCTTCAAATGTTGTTCAATTCTTATGAAATTTGGCACAGATGATCTTTGGAGTAAGCCGCATAGAAATGACTGAACAGAATTTTGATATTTATCTTTGTTCAAAAGTAATAAATGCGCAAACTTAACGAGGTTGACGCAAAAATGGTTCTGAAGCTGTAGCTCAGCCATTCTTTGATCAATTGAAATGAAATTTGGTACACTTCATGTGGACCATGAACTTGGGGTCCATGCCAAATTTGGTGACAGCGCCACCTATGGGTCATGAGATATGAAAGTAGGCTATTATTGCCCATAACTTCTGCACTGTTTGTCTGATATATATATTCTTTGTGGAATTAGTTTCACTGGTTTATGCCGATCGCAACGATACCTCGTTTGTCATTTTCCAACATTCTTTTCATGTGTTATTGTAAGGCATATGGTAAATGATCTTTTCGCTACTCCTTTTACAAATGTTGTTTATTTTATGCCAGGTTCTGCTCGTATAATGTTTGGAGCAATCCGCACAGAAATGACCGAACAGATTTTTTATATTCTGTTCTCTTTCCTAGAAATATTGCTCCAAAGTTGACCGTGCCTGTGATGTTGTCTATTTGTCATAGTTAAGTACGGTATATTACATTTCATAGCGTTTCTGTACAGAATGTTCGTCTTGTCTTCAACCTCACTTGAGCTTGTTGATTCTTATATACATTATATTTCTGTTATATCTGCTCTGCTGTGTCATTTCTGCTTCTGTGGTGATTGGCATTTGTCAATGCTTTCATCTCTGAACACTCTATTCTGCTGCCTCATGAACTGTGTCAACTAAATGGCGTATCGTGTTAGTCACATGCAAAGAGATTCTGAGTTCTTGGGTTCAAATCCCGCCTGGGGCAAGTTTTAATTTGTTCTATAAAAGTTTTGTTCTTTCTCACCTATTCTTCTCGACCTGTCTGTAGTTCACATATGTTCTATTTTCGTCATGTTTTCTGTTGCTGCTCTGCACTGCGGTGGTTCTGATCGGTGATTGCTACGCTTTGGGTACTTCTGTTCTTGATTCACCTTGGGTGTTCAATGCGCATTGGGTCATTGATACCTTCTATGTTGCTTGCTGTGCTTTGGGTGCTCATTGCGCTGAAGGTGCTTGGCCCCGAATCGCTGCTTGCAGCTATATTTATTATTATTATCGTCCCATGGGAGTCTATGGCAGCCCTATGAACCGTACATAGGAAAATGATGAAATTTGGCACAGTTGTAGAGGTGGTCATAAATAGTCATGTGACCAAAAATGGGGTCTCTAGCAATAACTCTATAGCGCCACCAGCAGTGCAAAAAATCAATGTTCAAACTGTTATAAATAGTGAACCATTTGATCTAGGAAAATTCTACTTAGTACACGTGATTGCTCACATCCCGCTTATTGAATTTGATACTTTACAGTAAGACTCCACCCATTACAGTAACGGCCATTTTGAAATGTACAGTATTTTGTTTTTTCGCTACTCCTCCTTCAAATTTGGTTCAATTCTTATGAGATTTGGCACATGTGATCTTTGGAGTGAGCCGCATAGAAATGACTGAACAGAATTTTGATATTTTTCTTTATTTAAAAGTAATTAATGCGTGAACTTAACGAGATTGACGCAAAATTGGTTCTGAAGCTGTATCTCGGTCATTCTTTGATCAATCGAGATGAAATTTGGTACGCTTCATGTCGACCATGAACTGGGGGTCCATGCCAAATTTGGTGACAGCGCCACCTATGGGTCATGAGATAGTAAAAAAGGCTATTTTTGCGCATAACTTCTGAATCGTTTGTCAGAAAATTATGATCTTGGTGTCTACGGATTCCTTACCTCATGCCGCATCTGTCGATGTGTATTATGCCGGGTTTGACCGAACCGCCTGTCCGCCATTTTGAAATTTGTCATAAATTGTTATAACTTTTGAAGTATTGGATATATTGGCGCAAAAATCGGTAGGAAGCTTTGGCATGATGTCCTGATTGTATCTGGGAAGTCAGAATACAGCGCCACCTAGGGTTTATAAACTAATTTGACATATGTTAATCCTTGTAGCTTTCTAATCTCTTTTCTGCTGCCTCATGAGCTGTGTCATCTGAGTGGCGCATCAAGTTAATCATATGTATTGAGATTCTGAGTTCCTGGGTTTGAATCCCACCTGATTCAGGTATTTTGTTCTTCCTCATCAGTTCTTCTCAACCTGTCTGTAGTTCAAATGTGTTCTTTTTTTCCATGTTTGCTGTTGTTGCTCTGCATTGTGGTGGTTCTTGCTGTGCTTTCTGTGCTTTGTGTGCTTTGTGTGCATGCTGTACTTTGGGAGTTTGCTGTGCTTTGTGTGCTGGTTGTGCTTTGTGAGCTTGCTGTGCTTTGTGAGCTTGCTGTGCTTTGTGTGCTTGCAGTGCTTTTTTTGTTGCTATGCTTTGTGTGCTTGCTGTGCTTTGTGTGCTTACTGTGCTTTGTGTGCTTGCTGTGCTTTGTGAGCTTGCTGTGCTTTGTGAGCTTGCTGTGCTTTGTGAGTTTGCTGTGCTTTGTGAGCTTGCTGTGCTTTGTGAGCTTGCTGTGCTTTGTGTGCTTGCTGTGCTTTGTGAGTTTGCTGTGCTTTGTGAGCTTGCTGTGCTTTGTGAGCTTGCTGTGCTTTGTGTGCTTGCTGTGCTTTGTGAGTTTGCTATGCTTTGTGAGATTACTGTGCTTTGTGTGCTTGCTGTGCTTTGTGTGCTTGCTGTGCTTTGCGAGCTTGCTGTGCTTTGTGTAATTGCTGTGCTTTGTGTGCTTGCTGTGCATTGTGAGCTTGCTGTGCTTTGTGTGCTTGCTGTGCATTGCGAGCTTGCTGTGCTTTGTGTGCTTGCTGTGCTTTGTGTGCTTGCTGTGCTTTGTGTGCTTGCTGTGCTTTGTGAGCTTGCTGTGCTTTGTGTGCCTGCTCTGATTTGTGTAATTGCTGTGCTTTGTGTGCTTGCTGTGCATTGTGAATTTGCTGTGCTTTGTGTGCTTGCTGTGCTGTGTGTGCATTGCGCCGAAGGTGCTTGACCCCGTGTTGCTGCTTGCAGCTATATTGGTCATTGTTTCTGTTAGTAAATTTTTCTTCTTCCCCAATGGGAGTCTATGGCAGCCCTATGAACCGTATGTAGGAAAATGATGAAATTTGGCACAGTTGTAGTGGAGGTCATAAATAGTCATGTGGCCAAAAATGGGGTCTCCAGCAGTAACCCTATAGCGCCACCATCAGCTCAAAAATTCAATGTTCAAATGGTTATAACTGCTGATCCGTTTGATCTATGAAAATTCTACTTAGTACAGGTGATTGCTCTCCTCATGCTTGTTGCTTTTAACACCTTACAGTAAAACTCCACCCATTACAGTAGCGGCCATTTTGAAATGTACAGTATTCCATTTTTTCGCTACTCCTCCTTCAAATGTTGTTCAATTCTTATGAGATTTGGCACAGATGATCTTTGGAGTAAGCCGCATAGAAATGACTGAACAGAATTTTGATATTTATCTTTGTTCAAAAGTAATAAATGCGCAAACTTAACGAGGTTGACGCAAAAATGGTTCTGAAGCTGTAGCTCAGTCATTCTTTGATCAATTGAAATGAAATTTGGTACACTTCATGTGGACCATGAACTTGGGGTCCATGCCAAATTTGGTGACAGCGCCACCTATAGGTCATGAGATAATAAAATAGGCTATTTTTGCCCATAACTTCTGAACTGTTTGTCAGAAAATTATGATCTTGATGTCTATGGATTGCTTACCTCATGCCGCATCTGTCGATGTGTATTATGCCGGGTTTGACCGAACCGCCTGTCCGCCATTTTGAAATTTCACATAATTTGTTATATTTTTTGAACTATTGGACATATCCGCGCAAAAATTAGTAAGGAGCTTCGACATGATGTCCTGAAGGTACCTGGGAAGTCAGAGTACAGCGCCACCTAGGGGTTATAAACTATAACAGTTCTCATGGAACTGCTTATAACTTCTGAATACTTTGTCTGATATTAATTTCTTTGTGAAATTGTATTCACTGGTTTATGCCGATTGCAACGATGCCTCGTTTGTCATTTTCCAACATTCTGTTCATGTGTTATTGTAAAGCATATGGTAGATTATTTTTTCGCTACTCCTTTTACAAATGTTGTTTATTTTATGCCAGGTACTGCTCGTATAATGTTTGGAGCAATCCGCACAGAAATGACCGAACAGATTTTTGATATTCTGTTCTCTTTCTTAGAAATACCACTCCAAAGTTGACCGTGCCTGTGACGTTGTCTATTTGTCATAGTAAATTAATGTGACTGTATATTACATTGTATAGCATTACTATACAGAATGATGTTCTTGTCTTCAATCTCATTTGAGCTTTTTGATTCCCATATACATTGTATTTCTGATAGTTCTGCTCTGCACTGTCAGTTCTGCATCTGTGTTGATTGGCACACGTCAATCCTTGAAGCACCTAAGCTGTTTTTTGCTGCCCTTTGAGCTGTGTTAGCTGAGTTGCGCATCTGGTTAACCACATGCCATGAGATTCTGAGGTCATGGGTTCAAACCCCATGTGCAGTGATATTTTGTCTTAACTTTTTTCTCACTTAAGTTTTGTGATTTTCATACAATACATTGTATTTCAGTTATTTGTGCTCTCTGTTGTTATTTCTGCACGTTTGGTAATTGCTGGATATCAATGTTTACAGCTCTAAATCTCTATTCTATAGCTTGGACACACCAACTCAGTGGTTTAATCGTTTACTCAGTGGCGCATGCGGTTAGTGCGTTGCTTTGGGAACCTGAGGTCATGGGTTCGAATCCCAGCTCTTACTTTCACTTATTGAGATTTCCTTTTGTGTTCCCTTTAACACGTTCTTCTCGACCTGTCTGGTTTTCCACACGTGTTATATTTTTGCCATCTTTACTGTTGTTGCTCCGCACTGCAGTGGTTCTGCTCTGCATTTGCTTTGCTTCGGGTTCGGGCTCTGTATTGCGCGCTTTCTGCGCTTTGCGCATTTGCTGCGTCGTGTGGTTTTTGCTGTGCTTTGGGTGCTCATTGCGCTGAAGGTGCTTGACCCCGCAATTGCTGCTTGCAGCTATATTTAGGGGTCAAGCACCGAAGGTGCTGAGACACCTATTGTAATTGTTAGTATTATTATTATTATTATTATTATTTTTCCCCAATGGGAGTCTATGGCAGCCCTATGAACCGTACATAGGAAAATGATGAAATTTGGCACAGTTGTAGAGGTGGTCATAAATAGTCATGTGACCAAAAATGGGGTCTTTAGCAGTAACTCTATAGCGCCATCAGTAGTCCAAAAATTCAATGTTCAAACTGTTATAACTGGTGAACCATTTGATCTATGAAAATTCTACTTAGTACACGTGATTGCTCTCATCCCGCTTATTGAATTTGATACTTTACAGTAAGACTCCACCCATTACAGTAGCAGCCATTTTGAAATGTACAGTATTTCGTTTTTTCGCTACTCCTCTTTCAAATGCGGTTCAATTCTTATGAGATTTGGCACAGATGATCTTTGGAGTGAGCCGCATAGAAATGACCGAACAGAATTTTGATATTTATCTTTGTTCAAAAGTAATAAATGCGCAAACTTAACAAGGTTGACGCAAAAATGGTTCTAAAGCTGTAGCTCGGTCATTCTTTGATCAATTGAAATGAAATTTGGTACACTTCATGTCGACCATGAACTTGGGGTCCATGCCAAATTTGGTGACAGCGCCACCTATGGGTTATGAGATAATAAAATAGGCTATTTTTGCCCATAACTTCTGAACTGTTTGTCAGAAAATTATGATCTTGATGTCTATGGATTGCTTACCTCATGCCGCATCTGTCGATGTGAATTATGCCAGGTTTGACTAAACCGCCTATCCGCCATTTTGAAATTTGACATAAATTGTTATATTTTTTGAACTATTTGACATATCCGCACAAAAATTGGTAAGGAGCTTTGACATGATGTCCTGAAGTTACCTGGGAAGTCAGAGTACAGCGCCACCTAGGGGTTATAAACTATTACAATTCTTATTGATATTATACTGTTATCTCTTTCTGCTGCCCAATGAACCGTGTCAACTGAGTGGCGCACCTAGTTAATCGTATGCATTGAGATTCTGAGATCCTGGGTTCGAATCCCACCTGAGTCAGGTATTTTGTTCTTCCTCATCAATTCTTCTAAACCTGTCTGTAGTTCACATGTGTTCTATTTTTCCATGTTTGCTGTTGTTGCTCTGCATTGTGGTGGTTCTGCTCTATGATTCCTGAGCCTTGCGTTTTTGATGCAATTTATGGTGCTTGCTGTGCTTTGTGTGCTTGCTGTGCTTTGTGAGCTTACTGTGCTTTGTGTGCCTGCTGTGATTTGTGTAATTGCTGTGTTTTGTGTGCTTGGTGTGCATTGTGAGCTTGCTGTGCTTTGTGTGCTTGCTGTGCTTTGTGAGCTTGCTGTGCATTGTGTGCCTGCTGTGATTTGTGTAATTGCTGTGCTTTGTGTGCTTGCTGTGCTTTGTGTGCCTGCTGTGCTTTGTGTGCTTGCTGTGCTTTGTGAGCTTGCTGTGCTTTGTATGCCTGTTGTGATTTGTGTAATTGATGTGCTTTGTGTGCTTGCTGTGCTTTGTGAGCTTGCTATGCTTTGTTTGCTTGCTGTGCTTTGTGTGCTTGCTGTGCTTTGTGTGCTTGATGTGCTTTGTGAGCTTGCTGTGCTTTGTGAGCTTGCTGTGCTTTGTGTGCTTGCTGTGCTTTGTGAGCTTGCTGTGCTTTGTGGGCTTGCTGTGCTTTGTGTGCTTGCTGTGGTTTGTGTGCTTGCTGTGCTTTGTGAGCTTGCTGTGCTTTGTGTGCCTGCTGTGATTTGTGTAATTGCTGTGCTTGTGTGCTTGCTGTGCATTGTGAGCTTGCTGTGCTTTGTGTGCTTGCTGTGCTTTGTGTGCTTGCTGTGCTTTGTGAGCTTGCTGTGCTTTGTGTGCCTGCTGTGATTTGTGTAATTGCTCTGCTTTGTGAGCTTGCCGTGCTTTGTGTGCTTGCTGTGCTGTGTGTGCATTGCGCCGAAGGTGCTTGACCCCGTGTTGCTGCTTGCAGCTATATTTAGGGGTCAAGCACCGAAGGTGCTGAGACACCTATTGTAATTGTTAGTATTATTATTATTATTATTCTGCTTCTTCTTCTTCTTCTTAGCCATAGGCGTCTATGGCAGCCCTATGAACCGTACATAGGAAAATGATGAAATTTGGCACAGTTGTAGTGGTGGTCTTAAAAAGTCATGTGACCAAAAATGGGGTCTCTAGTACTAACTCTATAGCGCCACCAGCAGTTCAAAAATTCAATGTTCAAAGGGTTATAACTTCTGATCCGCATGATCTATGAAAATTCTACTTAGTACACGTGATTGCTCTCCTCATGCTTGTTGATTTTAATACCTTACAGTAAAACTCCACCCATTACAGTAGCGGCCATTTTGAAATGTACAGTATTCCATTTTTTCGCTACTCCTCCTTCAAATGTTGTTCAATTCTTATGAGATTTGGCACAGATGATCTTTGGAGTAAGCCGCATAGAAATGACTGAACAGAATTTTGATATTTATCTTTGTTCAAAAGTAATAAATGCGCAAACTTAACGAGGTTGACGCAAAAATGGTTCTGAAGCTGTAGCTCGGTCATTCTTTGATCAATTGAAATGAAATTTGGTACACTTCATGTGGACCATGAACTTGGGGTCCATGCCAAATTTGGTGACAGCGCCACCTATGGGTCATGAGATAATAAAATAGGCTATTTTTGCCCATAACTTCTGAACTGTTTGTCAGAAAATTATGATCTTGATGTCTATGGATTGCTTACCTCATGCCGCATCTGTCGATGTGTATTATGCCGGGTTTGACCGAACCGCCTGTCCGCCATTTTGAAATTTCACATAATTTGTTATATTTTTTGAACTATTGGACATATCCGCGCAAAAATTAGTAAGGAGCTTCGACATGATGTCCTGAAGGTACCTGGGAAGTCAGAGTACAGCGCCACCTAGGGGTTATAAACTATAACAGTTCTCATGGAACTGCTTATAACTTCTGAATACTCTGTCTGATATTAATTAGGGGTCAAGCACCGAAGGTGCTGAGACACCTATTGGAATTGTCAGTATTATTATTATTCTGCTGTTTCTTCTTCTTCTTAGCCATAGGCGTCTATGGCAGCCCTATGAACCGTACATAGGAAAATGATGAAATTTGGCACAGTTGTAGTGGTGGTCTTAAAAAGTCACGTGACCAAAAATGGGGTCTCTAGTACTTACTCTATAGCGCCACCAGCAGTGCAAAAATTCAATGTTCAAATGGTTATAACTGCTGATCCGCTTGATCCATGAAAATTCTACTTAGTACACGTGATTGCTCTCCTCATGCTTATTGTTTTTAATACCTTACATGAAAACTCCACCCATTACAGTAGCGGCCATTTTGAAATGTACAGTATTCCGTTTATTCGCTACTCCTCCTTCAAATTTGGTTAAATTGTTATGAAATTTGGCACAGGTGAACTTTGGAGTGAGCCGCACAGAAATGACCGAACAGAATTTTGATATTTATCTTTGTTCAAAAGTAATAAATGCGCAAACTTAACGAGGTTGATGCAAAAATGGTTCTGAAGCTGTATCTCGGTCATTCTTTGATCAATTGAAATGAAATTTGGTACACTTCATGTGGACCATGAACTTGGGGTTCATGCAAAATTTGGTGACAGCGCCACCTATGGGTCATGAGATATGAAAAATTGCTTTTTTTGCCCATAACTACTGAATTGTTTGTCTGAAAATTATGATGTTGGTGTTTACGGATTCCTTGCCTCATGCCGAATCTGTCGATATGTATTATGTCGGGTTTGACCACACCACCTGTCTGCCATTTTGAAATTGATCATAAATTGTTATATCTTTTGAACTATTGGACATATTCGTGCAAAAATAGTCAGGGAGCTTCGGCATGATGTCCTGAAGGTACCTGGGAAGTCAGAGTACAGCGCCACCTAGGGGTTATAAACTATAACAGTTCTTATAGAACTGCTTATATCTTCAGAATACTTTGTCTGATATACATTTTCTTTGTGAAATTTTATTTACTGTTTTTTTGCCGATCGCAACAATAACTTGTTTGTCATTTTCCATCATTCTGTTCATGTGTTATTGTAAGGCATATGGTAAATGATTTTTTCGCTACTCTTTTTACAAATTTTGTTTATTTTATGCCAGGTTCTGCTTGTATAATGTTTGGAGCAATCCGCACAGACGTGACTGAACAGATTTTTCTGCTGAGTGTCAAATTTTTGAGAAATACCTCTGTAAAGCGGACCGTGCCTGTCATGCTGTCCCTTTGTCATATTAAAAAGAATCTGACAAAATTTGCCCATGTTGTTCATTATTGTACAAAATGTTCTTCACAAATTCAGTGCCATTTAAGTTATCTGATTGCCCTACGCTTTGTATTTCTGTTTATTTTTGCTTTGTTGTGTTATTTCTGCCCTTTCAGTGATTGGCATGTTAATGTTTGCAGTTTTGAAGCCTCTTTTCCACAGCCTTTCAACCCATGATTCCTCAGTGGCGCGTGCGGTTAGTGCTGTGCTTTGAGAACCTGAGTCAATGGGTTCAAATCCCATGTGCAGTGGTTTTTTGTCTTAACTTTTTTCTCACTTAAGTTTTGTGATTTTCATACTATACATTGTATTTCAGTTATTTGTGCTCTCTGTTGTCATTTCTACACTTTTGGTAATTGCTGGATATCAATGTTTATAGCTGTAAAGCTGTATTCTATAGCTTGGACACACCAACTCAGTGGTTTAATCGTTTACTCAGTGGCGCATGTGGTTAGTGCTGCGCTTTGGGAACATGAGGTCATGGGTTCAAATCCCAGCTCTTACTTTCACTTATTGAGATTTCCTTTTGTGTTCCCTTTAACACGTTCTTCTCGACCTGTCTGGTTTTCCACACGTGTTATATTTTTGAAATCTTTTCTGTTGTTGCTCCGCACTGCAGTGGTTCTGCTCTGCATTTGCTTTGCTTCGGGTTCGAGCTCTGTATTGCACGCTTTCTGCGCTTTGCGCATTTGCTGCGTCGTGTGGTTTTTGCTGTGCTTTGGGTGCTCATTGCGCTGAAGGTGCTTGACCCCGCAATTGCTGCTTGCAGCTATATTTATTATTATTATTATTATTTTTCCCCAATGGGAGTCTATGGCAGCCCTATGAACCGTACATAGGAAAATGATGAAATTTGGCACAGATGTAGAGGTGGTCATAAATAGTCATGTGACCAAAAATGGGGTCTTTAGCAGTAACTCTATAGCGCCACCAGTAGTCCAAAAATTCAATGTTCAAACTGTTATAATTGGTGAACCATTTGATCTATGAAAATTCTACTTAGTACACGTGATTGCTCTCATCCCGCTTATTGAATTTGATACTTTACAGTAAGACTCCACCCATTACAGTAGCGGCCATTTTGAAATGTACAGTATTTCGTTTTTTCGCTACTCTTCCTTCAAATGTGGTTCAATTCTTATGAAATTTGGCACAGATGATCTTTGGAGTGAGCCGCATAGAAATGACCGAACAGAATTTTGAAATTTATCTTTGTTCAAAAGTAATAAATGCGCAAACTTAACGAGGTTGACGCAAAAATGGTTCTGAAGCTGTAGCTCAGTCATTCTTTGATCAATTGAAATGAAATTTGGTACACTTCATGTGGACCATGATCTTGGGGTCCATGCCAAATTTGGTGACAGCGCCACCTATGGGTCATGAGATAATAAAATAGGCAATTTTTGCCCATAACTTCTGAACTGCTTGTCAGAAAATTATGATCTTGATGTCTATGGATTGCTTACCTCATGCCGCATCTGTCGATGTGTATTATGCCGGGTTTGACCGAACCACCTGTCTGCCATTTTGAAATTTAACATAAATTGTTATATTTTTTGAACTATTTGACATATCCGCACAAAAATTGGTAAGGAGCTTTGACATGATGTCCTGAAGTTACCTGGGAAATCAGAGTACAGCGCCGCCTAGGGGTTATAAACTATTACAATTCTTATTGATATTATACTGTTATCTCTTTCTGCTGCCCAATGAACCGTGTCAACTGAGTGGCGCATCTAGTTAATCGTATGCATTGAGATTCTGAGATCCTGGGTTCGAATCCCACCTGAGTTAGGTATTTTGTTCTTCCTCATCAATTCTTCTAAACCTGTCTGTAGTTCACATGTGTTCTATTTTTCCATGTTTGCTGTTGTTGCTCTGCATTGTGGTGGTTCTGCTCTATGATTCCTGAGCCTTGCGTTTTTGATGCAATTTATGGTGCTTGCTGTGCTTTGTGAGCTTGCTGTGCTTTGTGTGCTTGCTGTGCTTTGTGAGCTTGCTGTGCTTTGTGAGCTTACTGTGCTTTGTGTGCTTGCTGTGCTTTGTGAGCTTGCTGTGCTTTGTGTGCTTGCTGTGCTTTGTGAGCTTGCTGTGCTTTGTGAGCTTGCTGTGCTTTGTGTGCCTGCTGTGATTTGTGTAATTAATGTGCTTTGTGTGCTTGCTGTGCTTTGTGAGCTTGCTATGCTTTGTGTGCTTGCTGTGCTTTGTGTGCTTGCTGTGCTTTGCGTGCTTGCTGTGCTTTGTGAGCTTGCTGTGCTTTATGTGCTGGCTGTGCTTTGTGAGCTTGCTGTACTTTGTGTGCCTGCTGTGCTTTGTGTAATTGCTGTGCTTTGTGTGCTTGGTGTGCATTGTGAGCTTGCTGTACTTTGTGTGCTTGCTGTGCTTTGTTTGCTTGCTGTGCTTTGTGAGCTTGCTGTGCATTGTGTGCCCGCTGTGATTTGTGTAATTGCTGTGCTTTGTGTGCTTGCTGTGCTTTATGTGCCTGCTGTGCTTTGTGTGCTTGCTGTGCTTTGTGAGCTTGCTGTGCTTTGTGTGCCTGCTGTGATTTGTGTAATTGATGTGCTTTGTGTGCTTGCTGTGCTTTGTGTGCTTGCTATGCTTTGTGTGCTTGCTGTGCTTTGTGAGCTTGCTGTGCTTTATGTGCTTGCTGTGCTTTGTGAGCTTGCTGTGCTTTGTGTGCCTGCTGTGCTTTCTGTAATTGCTGTGCTTTGTGTGCTTGGTGTGCATTGTGAGCTTGCTGTACTTTGTGTGCTTGCTGTGCTTTGTTTGCTTGCTGTGCTTTGTGGGCTTGCTGTGCATTGTGTGCCTGCTGTGATTTGTGTAATTGCTGTGCTTTGTGTGCTTGCTGTGCTTTGTGTGCCTGCTGTGCTTTGTGTGCTTGCTGTGCTTTGTGAGCTTGCTGTGCTTTGTGTGCCTGCTGTGATTTGTGTAATTGATGTGCTTTGTGTGCTTGCTGTGCTTTGTGAGCTTGCTATGCTTTGTTTGCTTGCTGTGCTTTGTGTGCTTGCTGTGCTTTGTGTGCTTGATGTGCTTTGTGGGCTTGCTGTGCTTTGTGTGCTTGCTGTGCTTTGTGTGCTTGCTGTGCTTTGTGAGCTTGCTGTGCTTTGTGTGCCTGCTGTGATTTGTGTAATTGCTGTGCTTTGTGTGCTTGCTGTGCATTGTGAGCTTGCTGTGCTTTGTGTGCTTGCTGTGCTTTGTGTCCTTGCTGTGCTTTGTGAGCTTGCCGTGCTTTGTGTGCTTGCTGTGCTGTGTGTGCATTGCGCCGAAGGTGCTTGACCCCGTGTTGCTGCTTGCAGCTATATTTATTATTATTATTATTATTATTTTTCCCCAATGGGAGTCTATGGCAGCCCTATGAACCGTACATAGGAAAATGATGAAATTTTGCACAGATGTAGAGGTGGTCATAAATAGTCATGTGACCAAAAATGGGGTCTTTAGCAGTAACTCTATAGCGCCACCAGTAGTCCAAAAATTCAATGTTCAAACTGTTATAATTGGTGAACCATTTGATCTATGAAAATTCTGCTTAGTACACGTGATTGCTCTCATCCCGCTTATTGAATTTGATACTTTACAGTAAGACTCCACCCATTACAGTAGTGGCCATTTTGAAATGTACAGTATTTCGTTTTTTCGCTACTCCTCCTTCAAATGTGGTTCAATTCTTATGAAATTTGGCACAGATGATCTTTGGACTGAGCCGCATAGAAATGACCGAACAGAATTTTGATATTTATCTTTGTTCAAAAGTAATAAATGCGCAAACTTAACGAGGTTGACGCAAAAATGGTTCTGAAGCTGTAGCTCAGTCATTCTTTGATCAATTGAAATGAAATTTGGTACACTTCATGTGGACCATGATCTTGGGGTCCATGCCAAATTTGGGGACAGCGCCACCTATGGGTCATGAGATAATAAAATAGGCTATTTTTGCCCATAACTTCTGAACTGCTTGTCAGAAAATTATGATCTTGATGTCTATGGATTGCTTACCTCATGCCGCATCTGTCAATGTGTATTATGCCGGGTTTGACCGAACCACCTGTCTGCCATTTTGAAATTTAACATAAATTGTTATATTTTTTGAACTATTTGACATATCCGCACAAAAATTGGTAAGGAGCTTTGACATGATGTCCTGAAGTTACCTGGGAAGTCAGAGTACAGCGCCACCTAGGGGTTATAAACTATTACAATTCTTATTGATATTATACTGTTATCTCTTTCTGCTGCCCAATGAACCGTGTCAACTGAGTGGCGCACCTAGTTAATCGTATGCATTGAGATTCTGAGATCCTGGGTTCGAATTCCACCTGAGTCAGGTATTTTGTTCTTCCTCATCAATTCTTCTAAACCTGTCTGTAGTTCACATGTGTTCTATTTTTCCATGTTTGCTGTTGTTGCTCTGCATTGTGGTGGTTCTGCTCTATGATTCCTGAGCCTTGCGTTTTTGATGCAATTTATGGTGCTTGCTGTGCTTTGTGTGCTTGCTGTGCTTTGTGTGCTTGCTGTGCT
Source organism: Paramisgurnus dabryanus (assembly GCF_030506205.2). Lineage (NCBI taxonomy): Eukaryota > Metazoa > Chordata > Actinopteri > Cypriniformes > Cobitidae > Paramisgurnus > Paramisgurnus dabryanus. The sequence continues at coordinate 75,898,925 of NC_133337.1, read as the reverse complement.
TTGTGAGCTTGCTGTGCTTTGTGAGCTTACTGTGCTTTGTGTGCTTGCTGTGCTTTGTGAGCTTGCTGTGCTTTGTGTGCTTGCTGTGCTTTGTGAGCTTGCTGTGCTTTGTGAGCTTGCTGTGCTTTGTGTGCTTGCTGTGCTTTGTGAGCTTGCTATGCTTTGTGTACTTGCTGTGCTTTGTGTGCTTGCTGTGCTTTGTGTGCTTGCTGTGCTTTGTGTGCTTGCTGTGCTTTGTGAGCTTGCTGTGCTTTGAGTGCCTGCTGTGATTTGTGTAATTAATGTGCTTTGTGTGCTTGCTGTGCTTTGTGAGCTTGCTATGCTTTGTGTGCTTGCTGTGCTTTGTGTGCTTGCTGTGCTTTGTGTGCTTGCTGTGCTTTGTGAGCTTGCTGTGCTTTGTGTGCTTGCTGTGCTTTGTGAGCTTACTGTGCTTTGTGTGCCTGCTGTGATTTGTGTAATTGCTGTGCTTTGTGTGCTTGGTGTGCATTGTGAGCTTGCTGTGCTTTGTGTGCTTGCTGTGCTTTGTGTGCTTGCTGTGCTTTGTGAGCTTGCTGTGCATTGTGTGCCTGCTGTGATTTGTGTAATTGCTGTGCTTTGTGTGCTTGCTGTGCTTTGTGTGCCTGCTGTGCTTTGTGTGCTTGCTGTGCTTTGTGAGCTTGCTGTGCTTTGTATGCCTGTTGTGATTTGTGTAATTGATGTGCTTTGTGTGCTTGCTGTGCTTTGTGAGCTTGCTATGCTTTGTTTGCTTGCTGTGCTTTGTGTGCTTGCTATGCTTTGTGTGCTTGATGTGCTTTGTGAGCTTGCTGTGCTTTGTGAGCTTGCTGTGCTTTGTGTGCTTGCTGTGCTTTGTGAGCTTGCTGTGCTTTGTGGGCTTGCTGTGCTTTGTGTGCTTGCTGTGGTTTGTGTGCTTGCTGTGCTTTGTGAGCTTGCTGTGCTTTGTGTGCCTGCTGTGATTTGTGTAATTGCTGTGCTTGTGTGCTTGCTGTGCATTGTGAGCTTGCTGTGCTTTGTGTGCTTGCTGTGCTTTGTGTGCTTGCTGTGCTTTGTGAGCTTGCTGTGCTTTGTGTGCCTGCTGTGATTTGTGTAATTGCTCTGCTTTGTGAGCTTGCCGTGCTTTGTGTGCTTGCTGTGCTGTGTGTGCATTGCGCCGAAGGTGCTTGACCCCGTGTTGCTGCTTGCAGCTATATTTAGGGGCCAAGCACCTATGGTGCTGTGGCACCTATTGTTTCTGTTAGTATTATTATTATTATTTTTCCGCTTCCCCAATGGGAGTCTATGGCAGCCCTATGAACCGTATGTAGGAAAATGATGAAATTTGGCACAGTTGTAGTGGTGGTCATAAATAGTCATTTGGCCAAAAATGGGGTCTCTAGCAGTAACTCTATAGCGCCACCATCATCTCAAAAATTCAATGTTCAAATGGTTATAACTCGTGATCCATTTGCTCTATGAAAATTCTACTTAGTACACGTGATTGCTCTCCTCATGCTTATTGTTTTTAATACCTTACAGTAAGACTCCACCCATTACAGTAGCGGCCATTTTGAAATGTACAGTATTTCGTTTTTTCGCTACTCCTCCTTCAAATTTGGTTCAATTCTTCTGAGATTTGGCACATGTGATCTTTGGAGTGAGCCGCATAGAAATGACTGAACAGAATTTTGATATTTTTCTTTATTTAAAAGTAATTAATGCGTAAACTTAAGGAGATTGACGCAAAATTGGTTCTGAAGCTGTATCTCGGTCATTCTTTGATCAATCGAGATGAAATTTGGTACGCTTCATGTCGACCATGAAATGGGGGTCCATGCCAAATTTGGTGACAGCGCCACCTATGGGTCATGAGATAGTAAAAAAGGCTATTTTTGCGCATAACTTCTGAATCGTTTGTCAGAAAATTATGATCTTGGTGTCTACGGATTCCTTACCTCATGCCGCATCTGCCGATATGTATTATGCCGGGATTGACCGAACCGCCTGTCCGCCATTTTGAAATCTGTGATAAATTGCTATATCTTTTGAATTATCGGATATATCGGCGCAAACATCGGTAGGGAGCTTCGGCATGATGTCCTGAGGAAATCAGAGTACAGCGCCACCTAGGGGTTATAAACTATAACAGTTCTTATTGAATTGCTTATAACTTCTGAATTCTTTGGCATGTAAGCTCTTTTCTGCTGACCCTTGAGCTGTGTCTACTGAGTGGCGCATTTGTTAAGTCGTTTGCATAGAGATCCTGAGTTCATGGGTTCGAATCCCATCTGAGCCAGGTGTTAATTTCTTCTATTATAGTTTTGTTCTTTCTCACCTATTCTTTTTGACCTGTCTGTAGTTCACATATGTTCTATTTTTGCCATGTTTTCTGTTGCTGCTCTGCACTGCGGTGGTTCTGCTCTGTCATTGCTACGCTTTGGGTTCTTTGCTGAGCCTTGTGTTCTTGATGCACCTTGGGTGCTCAATGCGCCCTGAGTGATTGATAAGTTGTATCTTTCTTGCTGTGCTTTGGGAGCTCATTGCGCTGATTGTGCTTGGCCCCGTATCGCTGCTTGCAGCTATATTTAGGGGTCAAGCACCGAAGGTGCTGAGACACCTATTGTAATTGTTAGTATTATTATTATTATTATTATTATTCTGCTTCTTCTTCTTCTTCTTAGCCATAGGCGTCTATGGCAGCCCTATGAACCGTACATAGGAAAATGATGAAATTTGGCACAGTTGTAGTGGTGGTCTTAAAAAGTCATGTGACCAAAAATTGGGTCTCTAGTACTAACTCTATAGCGCCACCAGCAGTTCAAAAATTCAATGTTCAAAGGGTTATAACTTCTGATCCGCTTGATCTATGAAAATTCTACTTAGTACACGTGATTGCTCTCCTCATGCTTGTTGATTTTAATACCTTACAGTAAAACTCCACCCATTACAGTAGCGGCCATTTTGAAATGTACAGTATTCCATTTTTTCGCTACTCCTCCTTCAAATGTTGTTCAATTCTTATGAGATTTGGCACAGATGATCTTTGGAGTAAGCCGCATAGAAATGACTGAACAGAATTTTGATATTTATCTTTGTTCAAAAGTAATAAATGCGCAAACTTAACGAGGTTGACGCAAAAATGGTTCTGAAGCTGTAGCTCAGTCATTCTTTGATCAATTGAAATGAAATTTGGTACACTTCATGTGGACCATGAACTTGGGGTCCATGCCAAATTTGGTGACAGCGCCACCTATGGGTCATGAGATAATAAAATAGGCTATTTTTGCCCATAACTTCTGAACTGTTTGTCAGAAAATTATGATCTTGATGTCTATGGATTGCTTACCTCATGCCGCATCTGTCGATGTGTATTATGCCGGGTTTGACCGAACCGCCTGTCCGCCATTTTGAAATTTCACATAATTTGTTATATTTTTTGAACTATTGGACATATCCGCGCAAAAATTAGTAAGGAGCTTCGACATGATGTCCTGAAGGTACCTGGGAAGTCAGAGTACAGCGCCACCTAGGGGTTATAAACTATAACAGTTCTCATGGAACTGCTTATAACTTCTGAATACTTTGTCTGATATTAATTTCTTTGTGAAATTGTATTCACTGGTTTATGCCGATTGCAACGATGCCTCGTTTGTCATTTTCCAACATTCTGTTCATGTGTTATTGTAAAGCATATGGTAGATTATTTTTTCGCTACTCCTTTTACAAATGTTGTTTATTTTATGCCAGGTACTGCTCGTATAATGTTTGGAGCAATCCGCACAGAAATGACCGAACAGATTTTTGATATTCTGTTCTCTTTCTTAGAAATACCACTCCAAAGTTGACCGTGCCTGTGACGTTGTCTATTTGTCATAGTAAATTAATGTGACTGTATATTACATTGTATAGCATTACTATACAGAATGATGTTCTTGTCTTCAATCTCATTTGAGCTTTTTGATTCCCATATACATTGTATTTCTGATAGTTCTGCTCTGCACTGTCAGTTCTGCATCTGTGTTGATTGGCACACGTCAATCCTTGAAGCACCTAAGCTGTTTTTTGCTGCCCTTTGAACTGTGTTAGCTGAGTTGCGCATCTGGTTAACCACATGCCATGAGATTCTGAGGTCATGGGTTCAAACCCCATGTGCAGTGATATTTTGTCTTAACTTTTTCCTCACTTAAGTTTTGTGATTTTCATACAATACATTGTATTTCAGTTATTTGTGCTCTCTGTTGTTATTTCTGCACGTTTGGTAATTGCTGGATATCAATGTTTACAGCTCTAAATCTCTATTCTATAGCTTGGACACACCAACTCAGTGGTTTAATCGTTTACTCAGTGGCGCATGCGGTTAGTGCGTTGCTTTGGGAACCTGAGGTCATGGGTTCGAATCCCAGCTCTTACTTTCACTTATTGAGATTTCCTTTTGTGTTCCCTTTAACACGTTCTTCTCGACCTGTCTGGTTTTCCACACATGTTATATTTTTGCCATCTTTACTGTTGTTGCTCCGCACTGCAGTGGTTCTGCTCTGCATTTGCTTTGCTTCGGGTTCGGGCTCTGTATTGCGCGCTTTCTGCGCTTTGCGCATTTGCTGCGTCGTGTGGTTTTTGCTGTGCTTTGGGTGCTCATTGCGCTGAAGGTGCTTGACCCCGCAATTGCTGCTTGCAGCTATATTTATTATTATTATTCTGCTTCTTCTTCTTCTTCTTAGCCATAGGCGTCTATGGCAGCCCTATGAACCGTACATAGGAAAATGATGAAATTTGGCACAGTTGTAGTGGTGGTCTTAAAAAGTCATGTGACCAAAAATGGGGTCTCTAGTACTAACTCTATAGCGCCACCAGCAGTTCAAAAATTCAATGTTCAAAGGGTTATAACTTCTGATCCGCTTGATCTATGAAAATTCTACTTAGTACACGTGATTGCTCTCCTCATGCTTGTTGATTTTAATACCTTACAGTAAAACTCCACCCATTACAGTAGCGGCCATTTTGAAATGTACAGTATTCCATTTTTTCGCTACTCCTCCTTCAAATGTTGTTCAATTCTTATGAGATTTGGCACAGATGATCTTTGGAGTAAGCCGCATAGAAATGACTGAACAGAATTTTGATATTTATCTTTGTTCAAAAGTAATAAATGCGCAAACTTAACGAGGTTGACGCAAAAATGGTTCTGAAGCTGTAGCTCAGTCATTCTTTGATCAATTGAAATGAAATTTGGTACACTTCATGTGGACCATGAACTTGGGGTCCATGCCAAATTTGGTGACAGCGCCACCTATGGGTCATGAGATAATAAAATAGGCTATTTTTGCCCATAACTTCTGAACTGTTTGTCAGAAAATTATGATCTTGATGTCTATGGATTGCTTACCTCATGCCGCATCTGTCGATGTGTATTATGCCGGGTTTGACCGAACCGCCTGTCCGCCATTTTGAAATTTCACATAATTTGTTATATTTTTTGAACTATTGGACATATCCGCGCAAAAATTAGTAAGGAGCTTCGACATGATGTCCTGAAGGTACCTGGGAAGTCAGAGTACAGCGCCACCTAGGGGTTATAAACTATAACAGTTCTCATGGAACTGCTTATAACTTCTGAATACTTTGTCTGATATTAATTTCTTTGTGAAATTGTATTCACTGGTTTATGCCGATTGCAACGATGCCTCGTTTGTCATTTTCCAACATTCTGTTCATGTGTTATTGTAAAGCATATGGTAGATTATTTTTTCGCTACTCCTTTTACAAATGTTGTTTATTTTATGCCAGGTACTGCTCGTATAATGTTTGGAGCAATCCGCACAGAAATGACCGAACAGATTTTTGATATTCTGTTCTCTTTCTTAGAAATACCACTCCAAAGTTGACCGTGCCTGTGACGTTGTCTATTTGTCATAGTAAATTAATGTGACTGTATATTACATTGTATAGCATTACTATACAGAATGATGTTCTTGTCTTCAATCTCATTTGAGCTTTTTGATTCCCATATACATTGTATTTCTGATAGTTCTGCTCTGCACTGTCAGTTCTGCATCTGTGTTGATTGGCACACGTCAATCCTTGAAGCACCTAAGCTGTTTTTTGCTGCCCTTTGAGCTGTGTTAGCTGAGTTGCGCATCTGGTTAACCACATGCCATGAGATTCTGAGGTCATGGGTTCAAACCCCATGTGCAGTGATATTTTGTCTTAACTTTTTTCTCACTTAAGTTTTGTGATTTTCATACAATACATTGTATTTCAGTTATTTGTGCTCTCTGTTGTTATTTCTGCACGTTTGGTAATTGCTGGATATCAATGTTTACAGCTCTAAATCTCTATTCTATAGCTTGGACACACCAACTCAGTGGTTTAATCGTTTACTCAGTGGCGCATGCGGTTAGTGCGTTGCTTTGGGAACCTGAGGTCATGGGTTCGAATCCCAGCACTTACTTTCACTTATTGAGATTTCCTTTTGTGTTCCCTTTAACACGTTCTTCTCGACCTGTCTGGTTTTCCACACGTGTTATATTTTTGCCATCTTTACTGTTGTTGCTCCGCACTGCAGTGGTTCTGCTCTGCATTTGCTTTGCTTCGGGTTCGGGCTCTGTATTGCGCGCTTTCTGCGCTTTGCGCATTTGCTGCGTCGTGTGGTTTTTGCTGTGCTTTGGGTGCTCATTGCGCTGAAGGTGCTTGACCCCGCAATTGCTGCTTGCAGCTATATTTAGGGGTCAAGCACCGAAGGTGCTGAGACACCTATTGGAATTGTCAGTATTATTATTATTCTGCTGTTTCTTCTTCTTCTTAGCCATAGGCGTCTATGGCAGCCCTATGAACCGTACATAGGAAAATGATGAAATTTGGCACAGTTGTAGTGGTGGTCTTAAAAAGTCACGTGACCAAAAATGGGGTCTCTAGTACTTACTCTATAGCGCCACCAGCAGTGCAAAAATTCAATGTTCAAATGGTTATAACTGCTGATCCGCTTGATCCATGAAAATTCTACTTAGTACACGTGATTGCTCTCCTCATGCTTATTGTTTTTAATACCTTACATGAAAACTCCACCCATTACAGTAGCGGCCATTTTGAAATGTACAGTATTCCGTTTATTCGCTACTCCTCCTTCAAATTTGGTTAAATTGTTATGAAATTTGGCACAGGTGAACTTTGGAGTGAGCCGCACAGAAATGACCGAACAGAATTTTGATATTTATCTTTGTTCAAAAGTAATAAATGCGCAAACTTAACGAGGTTGATGCAAAAATGGTTCTGAAGCTGTATCTCGGTCATTCTTTGATCAATTGAAATGAAATTTGGTACACTTCATGTGGACCATGAACTTGGGGTTCATGCAAAATTTGGTGACAGCGCCACCTATGGGTCATGAGATATGAAAAATAGCTTTTTTTGCCCATAACTACTGAATTGTTTGTCTGAAAATTATGATGTTGGTGTTTACGGATTCCTTGCCTCATGCCGAATCTGTCGATATGTATTATGTCGGGTTTGACCACACCACCTGTCTGCCATTTTGAAATTGATCATAAATTGTTATATCTTTTGAACTATTGGACATATTCGTGCAAAAATAGTCAGGGAGCTTCGGCATGATGTCCTGAAGGTACCTGGGAAGTCAGAGTACAGCGCCACCTAGGGGTTATAAACTATAACAGTTCTTATAGAACTGCTTATATCTTCAGAATACTTTGTCTGATATACATTTTCTTTGTGAAATTTTATTTACTGGTTTTTTGCCGATCGCAACAATAACTTGTTTGTCATTTTCCATCATTCTGTTCATGTGTTATTGTAAGGCATATGGTAAATGATTTTTTCGCTACTCTTTTTACAAATTTTGTTTATTTTATGCCAGGTTCTGCTTGTATAATGTTTGGAGCAATCCGCACAGACGTGACTGAACAGATTTTTCTGCTGAGTGTCAAATTTTTGAGAAATACCTCTGTAAAGCGGACCGTGCCTGTCATGCTGTCCCTTTGTCATATTAAAAAGAATCTGACAAAATTTGCCCATGTTGTTCATTATTGTACAAAATGTTCTTCACAAATTCAGTGCCATTTAAGTTATCTGATTGCCCTACGCTTTGTATTTCTGTTTATTTTTGCTTTGTTGTGTTATTTCTGCCCTTTCAGTGATTGGCATGTCAATGTTTGCAGTTTTGAAGCCTCTTTTCCACAGCCTTTCAACCCATGATTCCTCAGTGGCGCGTGCGGTTAGTGCTGTGCTTTGAGAACCTGAGTTCATGGGTTCAAATCCCATGTGCAGTGGTTTTTTGTCTTAACTTTTTTCTCACTTAAGTTTTGTGATTTTCATACTATACATTGTATTTCAGTTATTTGTGCTCTCTGTTGTCATTTCTACACTTTTGGTAATTGCTGGATATCAATGTTTATAGCTGTAAAGCTGTATTCTATAGCTTGGACACACCAACTCAGTGGTTTAATCGTTTACTCAGTGGCGCATGTGGTTAGTGCTGCGCTTTGGGAACATGAGGTCATGGGTTCAAATCCCAGCTCTTACTTTCACTTATTGAGATTTCCTTTTGTGTTCCCTTTAACACGTTCTTCTCGACCTGTCTGGTTTTCCACACGTGTTATATTTTTGAAATCTTTTCTGTTGTTGCTCCGCACTGCAGTGGTTCTGCTCTGCATTTGCTTTGCTTCGGGTTCGAGCTCTGTATTGCACGCTTTCTGCGCTTTGCGCATTTGCTGCGTCGTGTGGTTTTTGCTGTGCTTTGGGTGCTCATTGCGCTGAAGGTGCTTGACCCCGCAATTGCTGCTTGCAGCTATATTGGTCATTGTTTCTGTTAGTAAATTTTTCTTCTTCCCCAATGGGAGTCTATGGCAGCCCTATGAACCGTACATAGGAAAATGATGAAATTTGGCACAGTTGTAGTGGTGGTCATAAATAGTCATGTGCCCAAAAATGGGGTCTCTAGCACTAACTCTATAGCGCCACCAGCAGTGCAAAAATTCAATGTTCAAATGGTTATAACTGCTGATCCGCTTGATCTATGAAAATTCTACTTAGTACACGTGATTGCTCTCCTCATGCTTGTTGTTTTTAATGCCTTACAGTAAAACTCCACCCATTACAGTAGTGGCCATTTTGAAATGTACAGTATTTCGTTTTTTCGCTACTCCTCCTTCAAATTTGGTTCAATTGTTATGAAATTTGACACAGGTGATCTTTGGAGTTAGCCGCACAGAAATGACCGAACAGAATTTTGATATTTATCTTTGTTCAAAAGTAATAAAGGCACAAACTTAACGAGGTTGACACAAAAATGGTTCTGAAGCTGTAGCTCGGTCAATCTTTGATCAATTGAAATGAAATTTGGTACGCTTCATATGGACCATGAACTGGTGGTCCATGCAAAATGTGATGACAGCGCCACCTATGGGTCATGAGATATGAAAGTAGGCTATTTTTGCCCATAACTTCTGCACTGTTTGTCTGATATATATATTCTTTGTGGAATTAGTTTCACTGGTTTATGCCGATCGCAACGATAGCTCGTTTGTCATTTTCCAACATTCTTTTCATGTGTTATTGTAAGGCATATGGTAAATGATCTTTTCGCTACTCCTTTTACAAATTTTGTTTATTTTATGCCAGATTCTGCTCGTATAATGTTTGGAGCAATCCGCACAGAAATGACCGAATAGATTTTTTATATTCTGTTCTCTTTCTTAGAAATATTGCTCCAAAGTTGACCGTGCCTGTGATGTTGTCTATTTGTCATAGTTAATTACGTATATTACATTTCATAGCGTTTCTGTACAGAATGTTCTTCTTGTCATCAACCTCACTTGAGCTTGTTGATTCTTATATACATTATATTTCTGTTATATCTGCTCTGCTGTGTCATTTCTGCTTCTGTGGTGATTGGCATTTGTCAATGCTTTCATCTCTGTACACTCTATTCTGCTGCCTCATGAACTGTGTCAACTAAATGGCGTATCGTGTTAGTCACATGCAAACAGATTCTGAGTTCTGGGTTCAAATCCCGCCTGGGGCAAGTTTTAATTTGTTCTATTAAAGTTTTGTTCTTTCTCACCTATTCTTCTCGACCTGTCTGTAGTTCACATATGTTCTATTTTCGTCATGTTTTCTGTTGCTGCTCTGCACTGCGGTGGTTCTGATCGGTGATTGCTACGCTTTGGGTACTTGTGTTCTTGATTCACCTTGGGTGTTCAATGCGCATTGGGTCATTGATACCTTCTATGTTGCTTGCTGTGCTTTGGGTGCTCATTGCGCTGAAGGTGCTTGGCCCCGAATCGCTGCTTGCAGCTATATTTAGGGGTCAAGCACCGAAGGTGCTGAGACACCTATTGTAATTGTTAGTATTATTATTATTATTATTATTATTATTATTTTTCCCCAATGGGAGTCTATGGCAGCCCTATGAACCGTACATAGGAAAATGATGAAATTTGGCACAGATGTAGAGGTGGTCATAAATAGTCATGTGACCAAAAATGGGGTCTTTAGCAGTAACTCTATAGCGCCACCAGTAGTCCAAAAATTCAATGTTCAAACTGTTATAATTGGTGAACCATTTGATCTATGAAAATTCTGCTTAGTACACGTGATTGCTCTCATCCCGCTTATTGAATTTGATACTTTACAGTAAGACTCCACCCATTACAGTAGCGGCCATTTTGAAATGTACAGTATTTCGTTTTTTCGCTACTCCTCCTTCAAATGTGGTTCAATTCTTATGAAATTTGGCACAGGTGATCTTTGGAGTGAGCCGCATAGAAATGACTGAACAGAATTTTGATTTTTATCTTTGTTCAAAAGTAATAAATGCGCAAACTTAACGAGGTTGACGCAAAAATGGTTCTGAAGCTGTAGCTCAGTCATTCTTTGATCAATTGAAATGAAATTTGGTACACTTCATGTGGACCATGATCTTGGGGTCCATGCCAAATTTGGTGACAGCGCCACCTATGGGTCATGAGATAATAAAATAGGCTATTTTTGCCCATAACTTCTGAACTGCTTGTCAGAAAATTATGATCTTCATGTCTATGGATTGCTTACCTCATGCCGCATCTGTCAATGTGTATTATGCCGGGTTTGACCGAACCACCTGTCTGCCATTTTGAAATTTAACATAAATTGTTATATTTTTTGAACTATTTGACATATCCGCACAAAAATTGGTAAGGAGCTTTGACATGATGTCCTGAAGTTACCTGGGAAGTCAGAGTACAGCGCCACCTAGGGGTTATAAACTATTACAATTCTTATTGATATTATACTGTTATCTCTTTCTGCTGCCCGATGAACCGTGTCAACTGAGTGGCGCACCTAGTTAATCGTATGCATTGAGATTCTGAGATCCTGGGTTCGAATCCCACCTGAGTCAGGTATTTTGTTCTTCCTCATCAATTCTTCTAAACCTGTCTGTAGTTCACATGTGTTCTATTTTTCCATGTTTGCTGTTGTTGCTCTGCATTGTGGTGGTTCTGCTCTATGATTCCTGAGCCTTGCGTTTTTGATGCAATTTATGGTGCTTGCTGTGCTTTGTGTGCTTGCTGTGCTTTGTGTGCTTGCTGTGCTTTGTGAGCTTGCTGTGCTTTGTGAGCTTACTGTGCTTTGTGTGCTTGCTGTGCTTTGTGAGCTTGCTGTGCTTTGTGTGCTTGCTGTGCTTTGTGAGCTTGCTGTGCTTTGTGAGCTTGCTGTGCTTTGTGTGCTTGCTGTGCCTTGTGAGCTTGCTATGCTTTGTGTACTTGCTGTGCTTTGTGTGCTTGCTGTGCTTTGTGTGCTTGCTGTGCTTTGTGTGCTTGCTGTGCTTTGAGTGCCTGCTGTGATTTGTGTAATTAATGTGCTTTGTGTGCTTGCTGTGCTTTGTGAGCTTGCTATGCTTTGTGTGCTTGCTGTGCTTTGTGTGCTTGCTGTGCTTTGTGTGCTTGCTGTGCTTTGTGAGCTTGCTGTGCTTTGTGTGCTTGCTGTGCTTTGTGAGCTTACTGTGCTTTGTGTGCCTGCTGTGATTTGTGTAATTGCTGTGCTTTGTGTGCTTGGTGTGCATTGTGAGCTTGCTGTGCTTTGTGTGCTTGCTGTGCTTTGTGTGCTTGCTGTGCTTTGTGAGCTTGCTGTGCATTGTGTGCCTGCTGTGATTTGTGTAATTGCTGTGCTTTGTGTGCTTGCTGTGCTTTGTGTGCCTGCTGTGCTTTGTGTGCTTGCTGTGCTTTGTGAGCTTGCTGTGCTTTGTATGCCTGTTGTGATTTGTGTAATTGATGTGCTTTGTGTGCTTGCTGTGCTTTGTGAGCTTGCTATGCTTTGTTTGCTTGCTGTGCTTTGTGTGCTTGCTGTGCTTTGTGTGCTTGATGTGCTTTGTGTGCTTGCTGTGCTTTGTGTGCTTGATGTGCTTTGTGAGCTTGCTGTGCTTTGTGAGCTTGCTGTGCTTTGTGTGCTTGCTGTGCTTTGTGAGCTTGCTGTGCTTTGTGGGCTTGCTGTGCTTTGTGTGCTTGCTGTGGTTTGTGTGCTTGCTGTGCTTTGTGAGCTTGCTGTGCTTTGTGTGCCTGCTGTGATTTGTGTAATTGCTGTGCTTGTGTGCTTGCTGTGCATTGTGAGCTTGCTGTGCTTTGTGTGCTTGCTGTGCTTTGTGTGCTTGCTGTGCTGTGTGTGCATTGCGCCGAAGGTGCTTGACCCCGTGTTGCTGCTTGCAGCTATATTTATTATTATTATTATTATTTTTCCCCAATGGGAGTCTATGGCAGCCCTATGAACCGTACATAGGAGAATGATGAAATTTGGCACAGATGTAGAGGTGGTCATAAATAGTCATGTGACCAAAAATGGGGTCTTTAGCAGTAACTCTATAGCGCCACCAGTAGTCCAAAAATTCAATGTTCAAACTGTTATAATTGGTGAACCATTTGATCTATGAAAATTCTGCTTAGTACACGTGATTGCTCTCATCCCGCTTATTGAATTTGATACTTTACAGTAAGACTCCACCCATTACAGTAGCGGCCATTTTGAAATGTACAGTATTTCGTTTTTTCGCTACTCTTCCTTCAAATGTGGTTCAATTCTTATGAAATTTGGCACAGATGATCTTTGGAGTGAGCCGCATAGAAATGACCGAACAGAATTTTGATATTTATCTTTGTTCAAAAGTAATAAATGCGCAAACTTAACGAGGTTGACGCAAAAATGGTTCTGAAGCTGTAGCTTGGTCATTCTTTGATCAATTGAAATGAAATTTGGTACACTTCATGTCGACCATGAACTTGGGGTCCATGCCAAATCTGGTGACAGCGCCACCTATGGGTAATGAGATAGGAAAATAGGCTATTTTTGCCCATAACTTCTGAACTGTTTGTCAGAAAATTATGATCTTGATGTCTATGTATTGCTTACCTCATGCCGCATCTGTCGATGTGTATTATGCCGGGTTTGACCAAACCGCCTGTCCGCCATTTTGAAATTTGACATAAATTGTTATATTTTTTGAACTATTGGACATATCTGCGCAAACATTGATAAGGAGCTTTGACATGATATCCTGAAGGTACCTGAGAAGTCAGAATACAGCGCCACCTAGGGTTTATAAACTAATTTGACATATGTTAATCCTTGTACCTTTCTAATCTCTTTTCTGCTGCCTCAAGAGCTGTGTCATCTGAGTGGCGCATCAAGTTAATCATATGTATTGAGATTCTGAGTTCCTGGGTTTGAATCCCACCTGAGTCAGGTATTTTGTTCTTCCTCATCAGTTCTTCTCAACCTGTCTGTAGTTCAAATGTGTTCTATTTTTCCATGTTTGCTGTTGTTGCTCTGCATTGTGGTGGTTCTTGCTGTGCTTTCTGTGCTTTGTGTGCTTTGTGTGCATGCTGTACTTTGGGAGTTTGCTGTGCTTTGTGTGCTGGTTGTGCTTTGTGAGCTTGCTGTGCTTTGTGAGCTTGCTGTGCTTTGTGTGCTTGCTGTGCTTTTTTTGTTGCTATGCTTGCTGTGCTTGCTGTGCTTTGTGTGCTTACTGTGCTTTGTGTGCTTGCTGTGCTTTGTGAGCTTGCTGTGCTTTGTGAGCTTGCTGTGCTTTGTGAGCTTGCTGTGCTTTGTGAGCTTGCTGTGCTTTGTGTGCTTGCTGTGCTTTGTGAGTTTGCTGTGCTTTGTGAGCTTGCTGTGCTTTGTGAGCTTGCTGTGCTTTGTGTGCTTGCTGTGCTTTGTGAGTTTGCTATGCTTTGTGAGATTACTGTGCTTTGTGTGCTTGCTGTGCTTTGCGTGCTTGCTGTGCTTTGTGTGCTTGCTGTGCTTTGCGAGCTTGCTGTGCTTTGTGTAATTGCTGTGCTTTGTGTGCTTGCTGTGCATTGTGAGCTTGCTGTGCTTTGTGAGCTTGCTGTGCTTTGTGTGCTTGCTGTGCTTTGTGTGCCTGCTGTGCTTTGTGAGCTTGCTGTGCTTTGTGTGCCTGCTGTGATTTGTGTAATTGCTGTGCTTTGTGTGCTTGCTGTGCATTGTGAATTTGCTGTGCTTTGTGTGCTTGCTGTGCTGTGTGTGCATTGCGCCGAAGGTGCTTGACCCCGTGTTGCTGCTTGCAGCTATATTTAGGGGTCAAGCACCGAAGGTGCTGAGACACCTATTGTAATTGTTAGTATTATTATTATTATTATTATTATTATTATTATTTTTCCCCATTGGGAGTCTATGGCAGCCCTATGAACCGTACATAGGAAAATGATGAAATTTGGCACAGATGTAGAGGTGGTCATAAATAGTCATGTGACCAAAAATGGGGTCTTTAGCAGTAACTCTATAGCGCCACCAGTAGTCCAAAAATTCAATGTTCAAACTGTTATAATTGGTGAACCATTTGATCTATGAAAATTCTGCTTAGTACACGTGATTGCTCTCATCCCGCTTATTGAATTTGATACTTTACAGTAAGACTCCACCCATTACAGTAGCGGCCATTTTGAAATGTACAGTATTTCGTTTTTTCGCTACTCCTCCTTCAAATGTGGTTCAATTCTTATGAAATTTGGCACAGATGATCTTTGGAGTGAGCCGCATAGAAATGACCGAACAGAATTTTGATATTTATCTTTGTTCAAAAGTAATAAATGCGCAAACTTAACGAGGTTGACGCAAAAATGGTTCTGAAGCTGTAGCTTGGTCATTCTTTGATCAATTGAAATGAAATTTGGTACACTTCATGTCGACCATGAACTTGGGGTCCATGCCAAATCTGGTGACAGCGCCACCTATGGGTAATGAGATAGGAAAATAGGCTATTTTTGCCCATAACTTCTGAACTGTTTGTCAGAAAATTATGATCTTGATGTCTATGTATTGCTTACCTCATGCCGCATCTGTCGATGTGTATTATGCCGGGTTTGACCAAACCGCCTGTCCGCCATTTTGAAATTTGACATAAATTGTTATATTTTTTGAACTATTGGACATATCTGCGCAAACATTGATAAGGAGCTTTGACATGATATCCTGAAGGTACCTGAGAAGTCAGAATACAGCGCCACCTAGGGTTTATAAACTAATTTGACATATGTTAATCCTTGTACCTTTCTAATCTCTTTTCTGCTGCCTCAAGAGCTGTGTCATCTGAGTGGCGCATCAAGTTAATCATATGTATTGAGATTCTGAGTTCCTGGGTTTGAATCCCACCTGAGTCAGGTATTTTGTTCTTCCTCATCAGTTCTTCTCAACCTGTCTGTAGTTCAAATGTGTTCTATTTTTCCATGTTTGCTGTTGTTGCTCTGCATTGTGGTGGTTCTTGCTGTGCTTTCTGTGCTTTGTGTGCTTTGTGTGCATGCTGTACTTTGGGAGTTTGCTGTGCTTTGTGTGCTGGTTGTGCTTTGTGAGCTTGCTGTGCTTTGTGAGCTTGCTGTGCTTTGTGTGCTTGCTGTGCTTTTTTTGTTGCTATGCTTGCTGTGCTTGCTGTGCTTTGTGTGCTTACTGTGCTTTGTGTGCTTGCTGTGCTTTGTGAGCTTGCTGTGCTTTGTGAGCTTGCTGTGCTTTGTGAGCTTGCTGTGCTTTGTGAGCTTGCTGTGCTTTGTGTGCTTGCTGTGCTTTGTGAGTTTGCTGTGCTTTGTGAGCTTGCTGTGCTTTGTGAGCTTGCTGTGCTTTGTGTGCTTGCTGTGCTTTGTGAGTTTGCTATGCTTTGTGAGATTACTGTGCTTTGTGTGCTTGCTGTGCTTTGCGTGCTTGCTGTGCTTTGTGTGCTTGCTGTGCTTTGCGAGCTTGCTGTGCTTTGTGTAATTGCTGTGCTTTGTGTGCTTGCTGTGCATTGTGAGCTTGCTGTGCTTTGTGAGCTTGCTGTGCTTTGTGTGCTTGCTGTGCTTTGTGTGCCTGCTGTGCTTTGTGAGCTTGCTGTGCTTTGTGTGCCTGCTGTGATTTGTGTAATTGCTGTGCTTTGTGTGCTTGCTGTGCATTGTGAATTTGCTGTGCTTTGTGTGCTTGCTGTGCTGTGTGTGCATTGCGCCGAAGGTGCTTGACCCCGTGTTGCTGCTTGCAGCTATATTTAGGGGTCAAGCACCGAAGGTGCTGAGACACCTATTGTAATTGTTAGTATTATTATTATTATTATTATTATTATTATTATTTTTCCCCATTGGGAGTCTATGGCAGCCCTATGAACCGTACATAGGAAAATGATGAAATTTGGCACAGATGTAGAGGTGGTCATAAATAGTCATGTGACCAAAAATGGGGTCTTTAGCAGTAACTCTATAGCGCCACCAGTAGTCCAAAAATTCAATGTTCAAACTGTTATAATTGGTGAACCATTTGATCTATGAAAATTCTGCTTAGTACACGTGATTGCTCTCATCCCGCTTATTGAATTTGATACTTTACAGTAAGACTCCACCCATTACAGTAGCGGCCATTTTGAAATGTACAGTATTTCGTTTTTTCGCTACTCCTCCTTCAAATGTGGTTCAATTCTTATGAAATTTGGCACAGATGATCTTTGGAGTGAGCCGCATAGAAATGACCGAACAGAATTTTGATATTTATCTTTGTTCAAAAGTAATAAATGCGCAAACTTAACGAGGTTGACGCAAAAATGGTTCTGAAGCTGTAGCTCAGTCATTCTTTGATCAATTGAAATGAAATTTGGTACACTTCATGTGGACCATGATCTTGGGGTCCATGCCAAATTTGGTGACAGCGCCACCTATGGGTCATGAGATAATAAAATAGGCTATTTTTGCCCATAACTTCTGAACTGCTTGTCAGAAAATTATGATCTTGATGTCTATGGATTGCTTACCTCATGCCGCATCTGTCGATGTGTATTATGCCGGGTTTGACCGAACCGCCTGTCTGCCATTTTGAAATTTAACATAAATTGTTATATTTTTTGAACTATTTGACATATCCGCACAAAAATTGGTAAGGAGCTTTGACATGATGTCCTGAAGTTACCTGGGAAGTCAGAGTACAGCGCCACCTAGGGGTTATAAACTATTACAATTCTTATTGATATTATACTGTTATCTCTTTCTGTTGCCCAATGAACCGTGTCAACTGAGTGGCACACCTAGTTAATCGTATGCGTTGAGATTCTGAGATCCTGGGTTCGAATCCCACCTGAGTCAGGTATTTTGTTCTTCCTCATCAATTCTTCTAAACCTGTCTGTAGTTCACATGTGTTCTATTTTTCCATGTTTGCTGTTGTTGCTCTGCATTGTGGTGGTTCTGCTCTATGATTCCTGAGCCTTGCGTTTTTGATGCAATTTATGGTGCTTGCTGTGCTTTGTGTGCTTGCTGTGCTTTGTGTGCTTGCTGTGCTTTGTGAGCTTGCTGTGCTTTGTGAGCTTACTGTGCTTTGTGTGCTTGCTGTGCTTTGTGAGCTTGCTGTGCTTTGTGTGCTTGCTGTGCTTTGTGAGCTTGCTGTGCTTTGTGAGCTTGCTGTGCTTTGTGTGCTTGCTGTGCTTTGTGAGCTTGCTATGCTTTGTGTACTTGCTGTGCTTTGTGTGCTTGCTGTGCTTTGTGTGCTTGCTGTGCTTTGTGTGCTTGCTGTGCTTTGTGAGCTTGCTGTGCTTTGAGTGCCTGCTGTGATTTGTGTAATTAATGTGCTTTGTGTGCTTGCTGTGCTTTGTGAGCTTGCTATGCTTTGTGTGCTTGCTGTGCTTTGTGTGCTTGCTGTGCTTTGTGTGCTTGCTGTGCTTTGTGAACTTGCTGTGCTTTGTGTGCTTGCTGTGCTTTGTGAGCTTGCTGTGCTTTGTGTGCCTGCTGTGATTTGTGTAATTGCTGTGCTTTGTGTGCTTGGTGTGCATTGTGAGCTTGCTGTGCTTTGTGTGCTTGCTGTGCTTTGTGTGCTTGCTGTGCTTTGTGAGCTTGCTGTGCATTGTGTGCCTGCTGTGATTTGTGTAATTGCTGTGCTTTGTGTGCTTGCTGTGCTTTCTGTGCCTGCTGTGCTTTGTGTGCTTGCTGTGCTTTGTGAGCTTGCTGTGCTTTGTATGCCTGTTGTGATTTGTGTAATTGATGTGCTTTGTGTGCTTGCTGTGCTTTGTGAGCTTGCTATGCTTTGTTTGCTTGCTGTGCTTTGTGTGCTTGCTGTGCTTTGTGTGCTTGATGTGCTTTGTGAGCTTGCTGTGCTTTGTGAGCTTGCTGTGCTTTGTGTGCTTGCTGTGCTTTGTGAGCTTGCTATGCTTTGTGGGCTTGCTGTGCTTTGTGTGCTTGCTGTGCTTTGTGTGCTTGCTGTGCTTTGTGAGCTTGCTGTGCTTTGTGTGCCTGCTGTGATTTGTGTAATTGCTGTGCTTGTGTGCTTGCTGTGCATTGTGAGCTTGCTGTGCTTTGTGTGCTTGCTGTGCTTTGTGTGCTTGCTGTGCTTTGTGAGCTTGCTGTGCTTTGTGTGCCTGCTGTGATTTGTGTAATTGCTCTGCTTTGTGAGCTTGCCGTGCTTTGTGTGCTTGCTGTGCTGTGTGTGCATTGCGCCGAAGGTGCTTGACCCCGTGTTGCTGCTTGCAGCTATATTTAGGGGTCAAGCACCGAAGGTGCTGAGACACCTTTTGGAATTGTTAGTATTATTATTATTAGGGGTCAAGCACCGATGGTGCTGAGACACCTATTGTAATTGTTAGTATTATTATTAGGGGTCAAGCACCGAAGGTGCTGAGACACCTATTGGAATTGTACTTTTTTCTTCTTCTTAGCCATTGGTGTCTATGGCAGCCCTATGTACCGTATGTAGGAAAATGATGAAATTTGGCACAGTTGTAGTGGTGGTCATAAATAGTCATGTGGCCAAAAATGGGGTCTCTAGCAGTAACTCTATAGCGCCACCATCATCTCAAAAATTCAATGTTCAAATGGTTATAACTCATGATCCATTTGCTCTATGAAAATTCTACTTAGTACACGTGATTGCTCTCCTCATGCTTATTGTTTTTAATACCTTACAGTAAGACTCCACCCATTACAGTAGCGGCCATTTTGAAATGTACAGTATTTCGTTTTTTCGCTACTCCTCCTTCAAATTTGGTTCAATTCTTATGAGATTTGGCACATGTGATCTTTGGAGTGAGCCGCATAGAAATGACTGAACAGAATTTTGATATTTTTCTTTATTTAAAAGTAATTAATGCGTGAACTTAACGAGATTGACGCAAAATTGGTTCTGAAGCTGTATCTCGGTCATTCTTTGATCAATCGAGATGAAATTTGGTACGCTTCATGTCGACCATGAACTGGGGGTCCATGCCAAATTTGGTGACAGCGCCACCTATGGGTCATGAGATAGTAAAAAAGGCTTTTTTTGCGCATAACTTCTGAATCGTTTGTCAGAAAATTATGATCTTGGTGTCTACGGATTCCTTACCTCATGCCGCATCTGTCGATGTGTATTATGCCGGGTTTGACCGAACCGCCTGTCCGCCATTTTGAAATTTGTCATAAATTGTTATAACTTTTGAAGTATTGGATATATTGGCGCAAAAATCGGTAGGAAGCTTTGGCATGATGTCCTGATTGTATCTGGGAAGTCAGAATACAGCGCCACCTAGGGGTTATAAACTATAACAGTTCTTATAGAACTGCTCATAACTTCTGAATACTTTGTCGGATATTAATTTTCTTTGTGAAATTGTATTCACTGGTTTATGCCGATTGCAACGATACCTCGTTTGTCATTTTCCATCATTCTGTTCATGTGTTATTGTAAGGCATATGGTAAATGATTTTTTCGCTACTCCTTTTACAAATTTTGTTTATTTTATGCCAGGTTCTGCTCGTATAATGTTTGGAGCAATCCGCACAGAAATGACTGAACAGATTTTTCTTGCACCTAGGAATTTTTTTGAGAAAAACCTCTGTAAAGTTGATCGTCCCTGTGATGTTGTCTATTTGTCATAGTTAATTACTTTATATTACATTTTATAGCGTTACTCTACGGAATGTTCTTCTTGTCTTCAATCTCACTTGAGCTTTTTGATTTTCATATACATTGTATTTCTGTGATTTCTGCTCTGCGGTGTCATTTCTACATCTTTGGTGATTGGCATATGTCAATGATTGCATTTCTGTAATCTCTTTCCTGCTGCCCTTTGAGCTGTGTCTGCTGAGTGGCGCATCCACTAAGTCGTATGCATAGAGATCCTGAGTTCATGGGTTCGAAACCCACCTGAGGCAGGTGTTTATTTCTTCTATTAAAGTTTTGTTCTTTCCCACCTATTCTTCTTGACCTGTCTGTAGTTCACATATGTTCTATTTTTGCCATGTTTTCTGTTGCTGCTCTGCACTGCGGTAGTTCTGCTCTGTCATTGCAACGCTTTGGGTACTTGCTGCGCTTTGTGTTCTTGATGCACCTTGGGTGGTCAGTGAGCATTGGGTGATTGATACCTTCTATGTTGCTTGCTGTGCTTTGGGTGCTCATTGCGCTAAAGGTGCTTGGCCCCGAATCGCTGCTTGCAGCTATATTTATTATTATTATTCTGCTTCTTCTTCTTCTTCTTAGCCATAGGCGTCTATGGCAGCCCTATGAACCGTACGTAGGAAAATGATGAAATTTGGCACAGTTGTAGTGGTGGTCTTAAAAAGTCATGTGACCAAAAATGGGGTCTCTAGTACTAACTCTATAGCGCCACCAGCAGTTCAAAAATTCAATGTTCAAAGGGTTATAACTTCTGATCCGCTTGATCTATGAAAATTCTACTTAGTACACGTGATTGCTCTCCTCATGCTTGTTGATTTTAATACCTTACAGTAAAACTCCACCCATTACAGTAGCGGCCATTTTGAAATGTACAGTATTCCATTTTTTCGCTACTCCTCCTTCAAATGTTGTTCAATTCTTATGAGATTTGGCACAGATGATCTTTGGAGTAAGCCGCATAGAAATGACTGAACAGATTTTTGATATTTATCTTTGTTCAAAAGTAATAAATGCGCAAACTTAACGAGGTTGACGCAAAAATGGTTCTGAAGCTGTAGCTCAGTCATTCTTTGATCAATTGAAATGAAATTTGGTAGACTTCATGTGGACCATGAACTTGGGGTCCATGCCAAATTTGGTGACAGCGCCACCTATGGGTCATGAGATAATAAAATAGGCTATTTTTGCCCATAACTTCTGAACTGTTTGTCAGAAAATTATGATCTTGATGTCTATGGATTGCTTACCTCATGCCGCATCTGTCGATGTGTATTATGCCGGGTTTGACCGAACCGCCTGTCCGCCATTTTGAAATTTCACATAATTTGTTATATTTTTGGAAATATTGGACATATCCGCGCAAAAATTAATAAGGAGCTTCGACATGATGTCCTGAAGGTACCTGGGAAGTCAGAGTACAGCGCCACCTAGGGGTTATAAACTATAACAGTTCTTATGGAACTGCTTATAACTTCTGAATACTTTGTCTGATATTATATTTTTGCCATCTTTACTGTTGTTGCTCCGCACTGCAGTGGTTCTGCTCTGCATTTGCTTTGCTTCGGGTTCGGGCTCTGTATTGCGCGCTTTCTGCGCTTTGCGCATATGCTGCGTCGTGCCGTTTTTGCTGTGCTTTGGGTGCTCATTGCGCCGAAGGTGCTTGACCCCGTATCGCTGCTTGCAGCTATATTTATTATTATTATCGTCCCATGGGAGTCTATGGCAGCCCTATGAACAGTACATAGGAAAATGATGAAATTTGGCACAGTTGTAGAGGTGGTCATAAATAGTCATGTGACCAAAAATGGGGTCTCTAGCAATAACTCTATAGCGCCACCAGCAGTGCAAAAAATCAATGTTCAAACTGTTATAAATAGTGAACCATTTGATCTATGAAAATTCTACTTAGTACACGTGATTGCTCTCATCCCGCTTATTGAATTTGATACTTTACAGTAAGACTCAACCCATTACAGTAACGGCCATTTTGAAATGTACAGTATTTTGTTTTTTCGCTACTCCTCCTTCAAATGTGGTTCAATTCTTATGAGATTTGGCACAGGTGATCTTTGGAGTGAGCCGCATAGAAATGACTGAACAGAATTTTGATATTTATCTTTGTTCAAAAGTAATAAATGCGCAAACTTAACGAGGTTGACGCAAAAATGGTTCTGAAGCTGTAGCTCGGTCATTCTTTGATCAATTGAAATGAAATTTGGTACACTTCATGTCGACCATGAACTTGGGGTCCATGCCAAATTTGGTGACAGCGCCACCTATGGGTAATGAGATAGGAAAATAGGCTATTTTTGCCCATAACTTCTGAACTGTTTGTCAGAAAATTATGATCTTGATGTCTATGGATTGCTTACCTCATGCCGCATCTGTCGATGTGTATTATGCCGGGTTTGCCCAAACCGCCTGTCCGCCATTTTGAAATTTGACATAAATTGTTATATTTTTTGAACTATTGGACATATCTGCGCAAAAATTGATAAGGAGCTTTGACATGATATCTTGAAGGTACCTGAGAAGTCAGAATACAGCGCCACCTAGGGTTTATAAACTAATTTGACATATGTTAATCCTTGTAGCTTTCTAATCTCTTTTCTGCTGCCTCATGAGCTGTGTCATCTGAGTGGCGCATCAAGTTAATCATATGTATTGAGATTCTGAGTTCCTGGGTTTGAATCCCACCTGAGTCAGGTATTTTGTTCTTCCTCATCAGTTCTTCTCAACCTGTCTGTAGTTCAAATGTGTTCTATTTTTCCATGTTTGCTGTTGTTGCTCTGCATTGTGGTGGTTCTTGCTGTGCTTTCTGTGCTTTGTGTGCTTTGTGTGCATGCTGTACTTTGGGAGTTTGCTGTGCTTTGTGTGCTGGTTGTGCTTTGTGAGCTTGCTGTGCTTTGTGAGCTTGCTGTGCTTTGTGTGCTTGCAGTGCTTTTTTTGTTGCTATGCTTTGTGTGCTTGCTGTGCTTTGTGTGCTTACTGTGCTTTGTGTGCTTGCTGTGCTTTGTGAGCTTGCTGTGCTTTGTGAGTTTGCTGTGCTTTGTGAGCTTGCTGTGCTTTGTGAGCTTGCTGTGCTTTGTGTGCTTGCTGTGCTTTGTGAGTTTGCTGTGCTTTGTGAGCTTGCTGTGCTTTGTGAGCTTGCTGTGCTTTGTGTGCTTGCTGTGCTTTGTGAGTTTGCTATGCTTTGTGAGATTACTGTGCTTTGTGTGCTTGCTGTGCTTTGCGTGCTTGCTGTGCTTTGTGTGCTTGCTGTGCTTTGCGAGTTTGATGTGCTTTGTGTAATTGCTGTGCTTTGTGTGCTTGCTGTGCATTGTGAGCTTGCTGTGCTTTGTGTGCTTGCTGTGCATTGTGAGCTTGCTGTGCTTTGTGTGCTTGCTGTGCTTTGTGTGCTTGCTGTGCTTTGTGTGCTTGCTGTGCTTTGTGTGCTTACTGTGCTTTGTGAGCTTGCTGTGCTTTGTGTGCCTGCTGTGATTTGTGTAATTGCTGTGCTTTGTGTACTTGCTGTGCATTGTGAATTTGCTGTGCTTTGTGTGCTTGCTGTGCTGTGTGTGCATTGCGCCGAAGGTGCTTGACCCCGTGTTGCTGCTTGCAGCTATATTTATTCTGCTTCTTCTTCTTCTTAGCCATTGGTGTCTATGGCAGCCCTATGAACTGTACATAGGAAAATGATGAAATTTGGCACAGTTGTAGAGGTGGTCCTGAAAAGTCAAGTGACCAAAAATGGGGTCTCTAGCACTAACTCTATAGCGCCACCAGCAGTGCAAAAATTCAATGTTCAAATGGTTATAACTGCTGATCCGCTTGATCTATGAAAATTCTACTTAGTACACGTGATTGCTCTCCTCATGCTTGTTGTTTTTGATGCCTTACAGTAAAACTCCACCCATTACAGTAGTGGCCATTTTGAAATGTACTGTATTCCGTTTATTCGCTACTCCTCCTTCAAATTTGGTTCAATTGTTATGAATTTTGGCACAGGTGAACTTTGGAGTGAGCCGCACAGAAATGACCGAACAGAATTTTGATATTTATCTTTGTTCAAAAGTAATAAATGCGCAAACTTAACGAGGTTGACGTAAAAATGGTTCTGAAGCTGTAGCTCGGTCATTCTTTGATCAATTGAAATGAAATTTGGTACACTTCATGTGGACCATGAACTTGGGGTTCATGCCAAATTTGGTGACAGCCCACCTATGGGTCATGAGATATGAAAATAGGCTATTTTTGCCCATAACTTCTGAACTGTTTGTCAGAAAATTATGATCTTGATGTCTATGGATTGCTTACCTCATGCCGCATCTGTCGATGTGTATTATGCCGGGTTTGACCACACACATCTGTCCGACATTTTGAAATTTGTCATAAATTGTTATATCTTTTGAACTATTGGACATATCCGTGCAAAAATCAGTAGGGCGATTCAGCATGATGTCTTGAAGGTACCTTGGAAGTCAGAGTACAGCGCCACCTAGGGGTTATAAACTATAACAGTTCTTATGGAACTGCTTATAACTTCTGAATACTTTGTCTGATATTAATTTCTTTGTGAAATTGTATTCACTGGTTTATGCCGATAGCAACGATACCTCGTTTGTCATTTTCCAACATTCTGTTCATGTGTTATTGTAAAGCATATGGTAGATGATTTTTTCGCTACTCTTTTTACAAATTTTGTTTATTTTATGCCAGGTACTGCTCGTATAATGTTTGGAGCAATCCGCACAGAAATGACTGAACAGATTTTTGATATTCTGTTCTCTTTCTTAGAAATACCACTCCAAAGTTGACCGTGCCTGTGACGTTGTCTATTTGTCATAGTAAATTAATGTGACTGTATATTACATTGTATAGCATTACTATACAGAATGATCTTCTTGTCTTCAATCTCACTTGAGCTTTTTGATTCTCATATACATTGTATTTCTGTTAGTTCTGCTCTGCACTGTCAGTTTTGCATCTGTGTTGATTGGCATATGTCAATCCTTGCAGCACCTAAGTTTTTTTTTGCTGCCCTTTGAGCTGTGTTAACTGAGTTGCGCATCTGGTTAACCACATGCCATGAGATTC
The DNA here is from genome assembly GCF_030506205.2 of Paramisgurnus dabryanus. Lineage (NCBI taxonomy): Eukaryota > Metazoa > Chordata > Actinopteri > Cypriniformes > Cobitidae > Paramisgurnus > Paramisgurnus dabryanus. The sequence continues at coordinate 75,873,511 of NC_133337.1, read as the reverse complement.
TGAGGTCATGGGTTCGAATCTCACGTGTTGTGATATTTTGTCTTAACTTTTTTCTCACTTAAGTTTTGTGATTTTCATACTATACATTGTATTTCAGTTATTTGTGCTCTCTGTTGTCATTTCTGCACGTTTTTTTTTGCTGGATGTCAATGTTTACAGCTCTAAATCTCTATTCTATAGCTTGCACACACCAACTCAGTGGTTTAATCGTTTACTCAGTGGTGCATGCGGTTAATGCCGTGCTTTGGGAACCTGAGGTCATGGGTTCGAATCCCAGCTCTTACTTTCACTTATTGAGATTTCCTTTTGTGTTCCCTTTAACACGTTCTTCTCGACCTGTCTGATTTTCCACACGTGTTATATTTTTGCCATCTTTACTGTTGTTGCTCCGCACTGCAGTGGTTCTGCTCTGCATTTGCTTTGCTTCGGGTTCGGGCTCTGTATTGCGCGCTTTCTGCGCTTTGCGCATTTGCTGCGTCTTGTGGTTTTTGCTGTGCTTTGGGTGCTCATTGCGCTGAAGGTGCTTGACCCCGTGTTGCTGCTTGCAGCTATATTTAGGGGCCAAGCACCTATGGTGCTGTGGCACCTATTGTTTCTGTTAGTATTATTATTCTTCTTAATCTTCCCCAATGGGAGTCTATGGCAGCCCTATGAACCGTACATAGGAAAATGATGAAATTTGGCACAGTTGTAGTGGTGGTCATAAATAGTCATTTGGCCAAAAATGGGGTCTCTAGCAGTAACTCTATAGCGCCACCATCATCTCAAAAATTCAATGTTCAAATGGTTATAACTCATGATCCATTTGCTCTATGAAAATTCTACTTAGTACACGTGATTGCTCTCCTCATGCTTATTGTTTTTAATACCTTACAGTAAGACTCCACCCATTACAGTATCGGCCATTTTGAAATGTACAGTATTCCATTTTTTCGCTACTCCTTCTTCAAATGTTGTTCAATTCTTATGAGATTTGGCACAGATGATCTTTGGAGTAAGCCGCATAGAAATGACTGAACAGAATTTTGATATTTATCTTTGTTCAAAAGTAATAAATGCGCAAACTTAACGAGGTTGACGCAAAAATGGTTCTGAAGCTGTAGCTCAGTCATTCTTTGATCAATTGAAATGAAATTTGGTACACTTCATGTGGACCATGAACTTGGGGTCCATGCCAAATTTGGTGACAGCGCCACCTATGGGTCATGAGATAATAAAATAGGCTATTTTTGCCCATAACTTCTGAACTGTTTGTCAGAAAATTATGATCTTGATGTCTATGGATTGCTTACCTCATGCCGCATCTGTCGATGTGTATTATGCCGGGTTTGACCGAACCGCCTGTCCGCCATTTTGAAATTTCACATAATTTGTTATTTTTTTTGAACTATTGGACATATCCGCGCAAAAATTAGTAAGGAGCTTCGACATGATGTCCTGAAGGTACCTGGGAAGTCAGAGTACAGCGCCACCTAGGGGTTATAAACTATAACAGTTCTCATGGAACTGCTTATAACTTCTGAATACTTTGTCTGATATTAATTTCTTTGTGAAATTGTATTCACTGGTTTATGCCGATTGCAACGATGCCTCGTTTGTCATTTTCCAACATTCTGTTCATGTGTTATTGTAAAGCATATGGTAGATTATTTTTTCGCTACTCCTTTTACAAATGTTGTTTATTTTATGCCAGGTACTGCTCGTATAATGTTTGGAGCAATCCGCACAGAAATGACCGAACAGATTTTTGATATTCTGTTCTCTTTCTTAGAAATACCACTCCAAAGTTGACCGTGCCTGTGACGTTGTCTATTTGTCATAGTAAATTAATGTGACTGTATATTACATTGTATAGCATTACTATACAGAATGATGTTCTTGTCTTCAATCTCATTTGAGCTTTTTGATTCCCATATACATTGTATTTCTGATAGTTCTGCTCTGCACTGTCAGTTCTGCATCTGTGTTGATTGGCACATGTCAATCCTTGAAGCACCTAAGCTGTTTTTTGCTGCCCTTTGAGCTGTGTTAGCTGAGTTGCGCATCTGGTTAACCACATGCCATGAGATTCTGAGGTCATGGGTTCAAATCCCATGTGCAGTGATAATTTGTCTTAACTTTTTTCTCACTTAAGTTTTGTGATTTTCATACAATACATTGTATTTCAGTTATTTGTGCTCTCTGTTGTCATTTCTGCACGTTTGGTAATTGCTGGATATCAATGTTTACAGCTCTAAATCTCTATTCTATAGCTTGGACACACCAACTCAGTGGTTTAATCGTTTACTCAGTGGCGCATGCGGTAACTGTTGTGCTTTGGGAACCTGAGTTCATGGGTTTAAATCCCATGTGCAGTGGTTTTTGTCTTAACTTTTTTCTCACTTAAGTTTTGTGATTTTCATACAATACATTGTATTTCAGTTATTTGTGCTCTCTGTTGTCATTTCTGCACGTTTGGTAATTGCTGGATATCAATGTTTACAGCTCTAAATCTCTATTCTATAGCTTGGACACACCAACTCAGTGGTTTAATCGTTTACTCAGTGGCGCATGCGGTTAGTGCGTTGCTTTGGGAACCTGAGGTCATGGGTTCGAATCCCAGCTCTTACTTTCACTTATTGAGATTTCCTTTTGTGTTCCCTTTAACACGTTCTTCTCGACCTGTCTGGTTTTCCACACGTGTTATATTTTTGAAATCTTTTCTGTTGTTGCTCCGCACTGCAGTGGTTCTGCTCAGCATTTGCTTTGCTTCGGGCTCTGTATTGTGCGCTTTCTGCGCTTTGCGCATTTGCTGCGTCGTGTGGTTTTTGCTGTGCTTTGGGTGCTCATTGCGCTAAAGGTGCTTGGCCCCGAATCGCTGCTTGCAGCTATATTGGTCATTGTTTCTGTTAGTAAATTTTTCTTCTTCCCCAATGGGAGTCTATGGCAGCCCTATGAACCGTACATAGGAAAATGATGAAATTTGGCACAGTTGTAGTGGTGGTCATAAATAGTCATTTGCCCAAAAATGGGGTCTCTAGCACTAACTCTATAGCGCCACCAGCAGTGCAAAAATTCAATGTTCAAATGGTTATAACTGCTGATCTGCTTGATCTATGAAAATTCTACTTAGTACACGTGATTGCTCTCCTCATGCTTGTTGTTTTTAATGCCTTACAGTAAAACTCCACCCATTACAGTAGTGGCCATTTTGAAATGTACAGTATTTCGTTTTTTCGCTACTCCTCCTTCAAATTTGGTTCAATTGTTATGAAATTTGACACAGGTGATCTTTGGAGTTAGCCGCACAGAAATGACCAAACAGAATTTTGATATTTATCTTTGTTCAAAAGTAATAAAGGCACAAACTTAACGAGGTTGACACAAAAATGGTTCTGAAGCTGTAGCTCGGTCAATCTTTGATCAATTGAAATGAAATTTGGTACGCTTCATATGGACCATGAACTGGTGGTCCATGCAAAATGTGATGACAGCGCCACCTATGGGTCATGAGATATGAAAGTAGGCTATTTTTGCCCATAACTTCTGCACTGTTTGTCTGATATATATATTCTTTGTGGAATTAGTTTCACTGGTTTATGCCGATCGCAACGATACCTCGTTTGTCATTTTCCAACATTCTTTTCATGTGTTATTGTAAGGCATATGGTAAATGATCTTTTCGCTACTCCTTTTACAAATTTTGTTTATTTTATGCCAGGTTCTGCTCGTATAATGTTTGGAGCAATCCGCACAGAAATGACCGAACAGATTTTTTATATTCTGTTCTCTTTCTTAGAAATATTGCTCCAAAGTTGACCGTGCCTGTGATGTTGTCTATTTGTCATAGTTAATTACGTATATTACATTTCATAGCGTTTCTGTACAGAATGTTCTTCTTGTCATCAACCTCACTTGAGCTTGTTGATTCTTATATACATTATATTTCTGTTATATCTGCTCTGCTGTGTCATTTCTGCTTCTGTGGTGATTGGCATTTGTCAATGCTTTCATCTCTGTACACTCTATTCTGCTGCCTCATGAACTGTGTCAACTAAATGGCGTATCGTGTTAGTCACATGCAAAGAGATTCTGAGTTCTGGGTTCAAATCCCGCCTGGGGCAAGTTTTAATTTGTTCTATTAAAGTTTTGTTCTTTCTCACCTATTCTTCTCGACCTGTCTGTAGTTCACATATGTTCTATTTTCGTCATGTTTTCTGTTGCTGCTCTGCACTGCGGTGGTTCTGATCGGTGATTGCTACGCTTTGGGTACTTGTGTTCTTGATTCACCTTGGGTGTTCAATGCGCATTGGGTCATTGATACCTTCTATGTTGCTTGCTGTGCTTTGGGTGCTCATTGCGCTGAAGGTGCTTGGCCCCGAATCGCTGCTTGCAGCTATATTTAGGGGTCAAGCACCGAAGGTGCTGAGACACCTATTGTTATTGTTAGTATTATTATTAGGGGTCAAGCACCGAAGGTGCTGAGACACCTATTGTAATTGTTAGTATTATTAGGGGTCAAGCACCGAAGGTGCTGAGACACCTATTGGAATTGTACTTTTTTCTTCTTCTTAGCCATTGGTGTCTATGGCAGCCCTATGAACCGTATGTAGGAAAATGATGAAATTTGGCACAGTTGTAGTGGTGGTCATAAATAGTCATGTGGCCAAAAATGGGGTCTCTAGCAGTAACTCTATAGCGCCACCATCATCTCAAAAATTCAATGTTCAAATGGTTATAACTCATGATCCATTTGCTCTATGAAAATTTTACTTAGTACACGTGATTGCTCTCCTCATGCTTATTGTTTTTAATACCTTACAGTAAGACTCCACCCATTACAGTAGCGGCCATTTTGAAATGTACAGTATTTCGTTTTTTCGCTACTCCTCCTTCAAATGTGGTTCAATTCTTATGAGATTTGGCACATGTGATCTTTGGAGTGAGCCGCATAGAAATGACTGAACAGAATTTTGATATTTTTCTTTATTTAAAAGTAATTAATGCGTGAACTTAACGAGATTGACGCAAAATTGGTTCTGAAGCTGTATCTCGGTCATTCTTTGATCAATCGAGATGAAATTTGGTACGCTTCATGTCGACCATGAACTGGGGGTCCATGCCAAATTTGGTGACAGCGCCACCTATGGGTCATGAGATAGTAAAAAAGGCTATTTTTGCGCATAACTTCTGAATCGTTTGTCAGAAAATTATGATATTGGTGTCTACGGATTCCTTACCTCATGCCGCATCTGTCGATGTGTATTATGCCGGGTTTGACCTAACCGCCTGTCCGCCATTTTGAAATTTGTCATAAATTGTTATAACTTTTGAAGTATTGGATATATTGGCGCAAAAATCGGTAGGAAGCTTTGGCATGATGTCCTGATTGTATCTGGGAAGTCAGAATACAGCGCCACCTAGGGGTTATAAACTATAACAGTTCTTATAGAACTGCTCATAACTTCTGAATACTTTGTCGGATATTAATTTTCTTTGTGAAATTGTATTCACTGGTTTATGCCGATTGCAACGATACCTCGTTTGTCATTTTCCATCATTCTGTTCATGTGTTATTGTAAGGCATATGGTAAATGATTTTTTCGCTACTCCTTTTACAAATTTTGTTTATTTTATGCCAGGTTCTGCTCGTATAATGTTTGGAGCAATCCGCACAGAAATGACTGAACAGATTTTTCTTGCACCTAGGAATTTTTTGAGAAAAACCTCTGTAAAGTTGATCGTCCCTGTGATGTTGTCTATTTGTCATAGTTAATTACTTTATATTACATTTTATAGCGTTACTCTACGGAATGTTCTTCTTGTCTTCAATCTCACTTGAGCTTTTTGATTCTCATATACATTGTATTTCTGTGATTTCTGCTCTGCGGTGTCATTTCTACATCTTTGGTGATTGGCATATGTCAATGCTTGCATTTCTGTAATCTCTTTCCTGCTGCCCCTTGAGCTGTGTCTGCTGAGTGGCGCATCCACTAAGTCGAATGCATAGAGATCCTGAGTTCATGGGTTTGAATCCCACCTGAGGCAGGTGTTAATTTCTTCTATTAAAGTTTTGTTCTTTCCCACCTATTCTTCTTGACCTGTCTGTAGTTCACATATGTTCTATTTTTGCCATGTTTTCTGTTGCTGCTCTGCACTGCGGTGGTTCTGCTCTGTCATTGCAACGCTTTGGGTACTTGCTGCGCTTTGTGTTCTTGATGCACCTTGGGTGATCAGTGAGCATTGGGTGATTGATACCTTCTATGTTGCTTGCTGTGCTTTGGGTGCTCATTGCGCTAAAGGTGCTTGGCCCCGAATCGCTGCTTGCAGCTATATTTAGGGGTCAAGCACCGAAGGTGCTGAGACACCTATTGTAATTGTTAGTATTATTAGGGGTCAAGCACCGAAGGTGCTGAGACACCTATTGGAATTGTACTTTTTTCTTCTTCTTAGCCATTGGTGTCTATGGCAGCCCTATGAACCGTATGTAGGAAAATGATGAAATTTGGCACAGTTGTAGTGGTGGTCATAAATAGTCATGTGGCCAAAAATGGGGTCTCTAGCAGTAACTCTATAGCGCCACCATCATCTCAAAAATTCAATGTTCAAATGGTTATAACTCATGATCCATTTGCTCTATGAAAATTCTACTTAGTACACGTGATTGCTCTCCTCATGCTTATTGTTTTTAATACCTTACAGTAAGACTCCACCCATTACAGTAGCGGCCATTTTGAAATGTACAGTATTTCGTTTTTTCGCTACTCCTCCTTCAAATTTGGTTCAATTCTTATGAGATTTGGCACATGTGATCTTTGGAGTGAGCCGCATAGAAATGACTGAACAGAATTTTGATATTTTTCTTTATTTAAAAGTAATTAATGCGTGAACTTAACGAGATTGACGCAAAATTGGTTCTGAAGCTGTATCTCGGTCATTCTTTGATCAATCGAGATGAAATTTGGTACGCTTCATGTCGACCATGAACTGGGGGTCCATGCCAAATTTGGTGACAGCGCCACCTATGGGTCATGAGATAGTAAAAAAGGCTATTTTTGCGCATAACTTCTGAATCGTTTGTCAGAAAATTATGATATTGGTGTCTACGGATTCCTTACCTCATGCCGCATCTGTCGATGTGTATTATGCCGGGTTTGACCGAACCGCCTGTCCGCCATTTTGAAATTTGTCATAAATTGTTATAACTTTTGAAGTATTGGATATATTGGCGCAAAAATCGGTAGGAAGCTTTGGCATGATGTCCTGATTGTATCTGGGAAGTCAGAATACAGCGCCACCTAGGGGTTATAAACTATAACAGTTCTTATAGAACTGCTCATAACTTCTGAATACTTTGTCGGATATTAATTTTCTTTGTGAAATTGTATTCACTGGTTTATGCCGATTGCAACGATACCTCGTTTGTCATTTTCCATCATTCTGTTCATGTGTTATTGTAAGGCATATGGTAAATGATTTTTTCGCTACTCCTTTTACAAATTTTGTTTATTTTATGCCAGGTTCTGCTCGTATAATGTTTGGAGCAATCCGCACAGAAATGACTGAACAGATTTTTCTTGCACCTAGGAATTTTTTTGAGAAAAACCTCTGTAAAGTTGATCGTCCCTGTGATGTTGTCTATTTGTCATAGTTAATTACTTTATATTACATTTTATAGCGTTACTCTACGGAATGTTCTTCTTGTCTTCAATCTCACTTGAGCTTTTTGATTCTCATATACATTGTATTTCTGTGATTTCTGCTCTGCGGTGTCATTTCTACATCTTTGGTGATTGGCATATGTCAATGCTTGCATTTCTGTAATCTCTTTCCTGCTGCCCCTTGAGCTGTGTCTGCTGAGTGGCGCATCCACTAAGTCGTATGCATAGAGATCCTGAGTTCATGGGTTTGAATCCAGCCTGAGGCAGGTGTTAGTTTCTTCTATTAAAGTTTTGTTCTTTCCCACCTATTCTTCTTGACCTGTCTGTAGTTCACATATGTTCTATTTTTGCCATGTTTTCTGTTGCTGCTCTGCACTGCGGTGGTTCTGCTCTGTCATTGCAACGCTTTGGGTACTTGCTGCGCTTTGTGTTCTTGATGCACCTTGGGTAGTCAGTGAGCATTGGGTTATTGATACCTTCTATGTTGCTTGCTGTGCTTTGGGTGCTCATTGCGCTAAAGGTGCTTGGCCCCGTATCGCTGCTTGCAGCTATATTTATTATTATTATTATTATTCTGCTTCTTCTTCTTCTTCTTAGCCATAGGCGTCTATGGCAGCCCTATGAACCGTACATAGGAAAATGATGAAATTTGGCACAGTTGTAGTGGTGGTCTTAAAAAGTCATGTGACCAAAAATGGGGTCTCTAGTACTAACTCTATAGCGCCACCAGCAGTTCAAAAATTCAATGTTCAAAGGGTTATAACTTCTGATCCGCTTGATCTATGAAAATTCTACTTAGTACACGTGATTGCTCTCCTCATGCTTGTTGATTTTAATACCTTACAGTAAAACTCCACCCATTACAGTAGCGGCCATTTTGAAATGTACAGTATTCCATTTTTTCGCTACTCCTCCTTCAAATGTTGTTCAATTCTTATGAGATTTGGCACAGATGATCTTTGGAGTAAGCCGCATAGAAATGACTGAACAGAATTTTGATATTTATCTTTGTTCAAAAGTAATAAATGCGCAAACTTAACGAGGTTGACGCAAAAATGGTTCTGAAGCTGTAGCTCAGTCATTCTTTGATCAATTGAAATGAAATTTGGTACACTTCATGTGGACCATGAACTTGGGGTCCATGCCAAATTTGGTGACAGCGCCACCTATGGGTCATGAGATAATAAAATAGGCTATTTTTGCCCATAACTTCTGAACTGTTTGTCAGAAAATTATGATCTTGATGTCTATGGATTGCTTACCTCATGCCGCATCTGTCGATGTGTATTATGCCGGGTTTGACCGAACCGCCTGTCCGCCATTTTGAAATTTCACATAATTTGTTATATTTTTTGAACTATTGGACATATCCGCGCAAAAATTAGTAAGGAGCTTCGACATGATGTCCTGAAGGTACCTGGGAAGTCAGAGTACAGCGCCACCTAGGGGTTATAAACTATAACAGTTCTCATGGAACTGCTTATAACTTCTGAATACTTTGTCTGATATTAATTTCTTTGTGAAATTGTATTCACTGGTTTATGCCGATTGCAACGATGCCTCGTTTGTCATTTTCCAACATTCTGTTCATGTGTTATTGTAAAGCATATGGTAGATTATTTTTTCGCTACTCCTTTTACAAATGTTGTTTATTTTATGCCAGGTACTGCTCGTATAATGTTTGGAGCAATCCGCACAGAAATGACCGAACAGATTTTTGATATTCTGTTCTCTTTCTTAGAAATACCACTCCAAAGTTGACCGTGCCTGTGACGTTGTCTATTTGTCATAGTAAATTAATGTGACTGTATATTACATTGTATAGCATTACTATACAGAATGATGTTCTTGTCTTCAATCTCATTTGAGCTTTTTGATTCCCATATACATTGTATTTCTGATAGTTCTGCTCTGCACTGTCAGTTCTGCATCTGTGTTGATTGGCACACGTCAATCCTTGAAGCACCTAAGCTGTTTTTTGCTGCCCTTTGAGCTGTGTTAGCTGAGTTGCGCATCTGGTTAACCACATGCCATGAGATTCTGAGGTCATGGGTTCAAACCCCATGTGCAGTGATATTTTGTCTTAACTTTTTTCTCACTTAAGTTTTGTGATTTTCATACAATACATTGTATTTCAGTTATTTGTGCTCTCTGTTGTTATTTCTGCACGTTTGGTAATTGCTGGATATCAATGTTTACAGCTCTAAATCTCTATTCTATAGCTTGGACACACCAACTCAGTGGTTTAATCGTTTACTCAGTGGCGCATGCGGTTAGTGCGTTGCTTTGGGAACCTGAGGTCATGGGTTCGAATCCCAGCTCTTACTTTCACTTATTGAGATTTCCTTTTGTGTTCCCTTTAACACGTTCTTCTCGACCTGTCTGGTTTTCCACACGTGTTATATTTTTGCCATCTTTACTGTTGTTGCTCCGCACTGCAGTGGTTCTGCTCTGCATTTGCTTTGCTTCGGGTTCGGGCTCTGTATTGCGCGCTTTCTGCGCTTTGCGCATTTGCTGCGTCGTGTGGTTTTTGCTGTGCTTTGGGTGCTCATTGCGCTGAAGGTGCTTGACCCCGCAATTGCTGCTTGCAGCTATATTTAGGGGTCAAGCACCGAAGGTGCTGAGACACCTATTGGAATTGTTAGTATTATTATTATTATTATTATTATTTTTCCCCAATGGGAGTCTATGGCAGCCCTATGAACCGTACATAGGAAAATGATGAAATTTGGCACAGTTGTAGAGGTGGTCATAAATAGTCATGTGACCAAAAATGGGGTCTTTAGCAGTAACTCTATAGCGCCACCAGTAGTCCAAAAATTCAATGTTCAAACTGTTATAACTGGTGAACCATTTGATCTATGAAAATTCTACTTAGTACACGTGATTGCTCTCATCCCGCTTATTGAATTTGATACTTTACAGTAAGACTCCACCCATTACAGTAGCGGCCATTTTGAAATGTACAGTATTTCGTTTTTTCGCTACTCCTCCTTCAAATGCGGTTCAATTCTTATGAGATTTGGCACAGATGATCTTTGGAGTGAGCCGCATAGAAATGACCGAACAGAATTTTGATATTTATCTTTGTTCAAAAGTAATAAATGCGCAAACTTAACGAGGTTGACGCAAAAATGGTTCTGAAGCTGTAGCTCAGTCATTCTTTGATCAATTGAAATGAAATTTGGTGCACTTCATGTGAACCATGAACTTGGGGTCCATGCCAAATTTGGTGACAGCGCCACCTATGGGTCATGAGATATGAAAATAGGCTATTTTTGCCCATAACTTCTGAACTGTTTGTCAGAAAATTATGATCTTGATGTCGATGGATTGCTTACCTCATGCCGCATCTGTCGATGTGAATTATGCCGGGTTTGACCAAACCGCCTGTCCGCCATTTTGAAATTTCACATAAATTATTATATTTTTTGAACTATTGGACATATCTGTGCAAAAATTGATAAGGAGCTTTGACATGATATCCTGAAGGTACCTGAGAAGTCAGAGTACAGCGCCACCTAGGGTTTATAAACTAATTTGACATATGTTAATCCTTGTAGCTTTCTAATCTCTTTTCTGCTGCCTCATGAGCTGTGTCATCTGAGTGGCGCATCAAGTTAATCATATGTATTGAGATTCTGAGTTCCTGGGTTTGAATCCCACCTGAGTCAGGTATTTTGTTCTTCCTCATCAGTTCTTCTCAACCTGTCTGTAGTTCAAATGTGTTCTATTTTTCCATGTTTGCTGTTGTTGCTCTGCATTGTGGTGGTTCTTGCTGTGCTTTCTGTGCTTTGTGTGCTTTGTGTGCCTGCTGTGCTTTGGGAGTTTGCTGTGCTTTGTGTGCTGGTTGTGCTTTGTGAGCTTGCTGTGCTTTGTGAGCTTGCTGTGCTTGCTGTGCTTTGTGTGCTTGCAGTGCTTTTTTTGTTGCTATGCTTTGTGTGCTTGCTGTGCTTTGTGTGCTTACTGTGCTTTGTGTGCTTGCTGTGCTTTGTGAGCTTGCTGTGCTTTGTGAGTTTGCTGTGCTTTGTGAGCTTGCTGTGCTTTGTGAGCTTGCTGTGCTTTGTGTGCTTGCAGTGCTTTTTTTGTTGCTATGCTTTGTGTGCTTGCTGTGCTTTGTGTGCTTACTGTACTTTGTGTGCTTGCTGTGCTTTGTGAGCTTGCTGTGCTTTGTGAGTTTGCTGTGCTTTGTGAGCTTGCTGTGCTTTGTGAGCTTGCTGTGCTTTGTGTGCTTGCTGCGCTTTGTGAGTTTGCTGTGCTTTGTGAGCTTGCTGTGCTTTGTGAGCTTGCTGTGCTTTGTGTGCTTGCTGTGCTTTGTGAGTTTGCTGTGCTTTGTGAGATTACTGTGCTTTGTGTGCTTGCTGTGCTTTGCGTGCTTGCTGTGCTTTGTGTGCTTGCTGTGCTTTGTGAGCTTGCTGTGCTTTGTGTAATTGCTGTGCTTTGTGTGCTTGCTGTGCATTGTGAGCTTGCTGTGCTTTGTGTGCTTGCTGTGCATTGTGAGCTTGCTGTGCTTTGTGTGCTTGCTGTGCTTTGTGTGCTTGCTGTGCTTTTTGTGCTTGCTGTGCTTTGTGAGCTTGCTGTGCTTTGTGTGCCTGCTGTGATTTGTGTAATTGCTGTGCTTTGTGTGCTTGCTGTGCATTGTGAACTTGCTGTGCTTTGTGTGCTTGCTGTGCTGTGTGTGCATTGCGCCGAAGGTGCTTGACCCCGTGTTGCTGCTTGCAGCTATATTGGTCATTGTTTCTGTTAGTACATTTTTCTTCTTCCCCAATGGGAGTCTATGGCAGCCCTATGAACCGTACATAGGAAAATGATGAAATTTGGCACAGTTGTAGTGGTGGTCATAAATAGTCATGTGCCCAAAAATGGGGTCTCTAGCACTAACTCTATAGCGCCACCAGCAGTGCAAAAATTCAATGTTCAAATGGTTATAACTGCTGATCCGCTTGATCTATAAAAATTCTACTTAGTACACGTGATTGCTCTCCTCATGCTTGTTGTTTTTAATGCCTTACAGTAAAACTCCACTCATTACAGTAGTGGCCATTTTGAAATGTACAGTATTTCGTTTTTTCGCTACTCCTCCTTCAAATTTGGTTCAATTGTTATGAAATTTGACACAGGTGATCTTTGGAGTGAGCCGCACAGAAATGACCGAACAGAATTTTGATATTTATCTTTGTTCAAAAGTAATAAAGGCACAAACTTAACGAGGTTGACACAAAAATGGTTCTGAAGCTGTAGCTCGGTCAATCTTTGATCAATTGAAATGAAATTTGGTACGCTTCATATGGACCATGAACTGGTGGTCTATGCAAAATGTGATGACAGCGCCACCTATGGGTCATGAGATATGAAAGTAGGCTATTTTTGCCCATAACTTCTGCACTGTTTGTCTGATATATATATTCTTTGTGGAATTAGTTTCACTGGTTTATGCCGATCGCAACGATACCTCGTTTGTCATTTTCCAACATTCTTTTCATGTGTTATTGTAAGGCATATGGTAAATGATCTTTTCGCTACTCCTTTTACAAATTTTGTTTATTTTATGCCAGGTTCTGCTCGTATAATGTTTGGAGCAATCCGCACAGAAATGACTGAACAGATTTTTTATATTCTGTTCTCTTTCTTAGAAATATTGCTCCAAAGTTGACCGTGCCTGTGATGTTGTCTATTTGTCATAGTTAATTACGGTATATTACATTTCATAGCGTTTCTGTACAGAATGTTCTTCTTGTCATCAACCTCACTTGAGCTTGTTGATTCTTATATACATTATATTTCTGTTATATCTGCTCTGCTGTGTCATTTCTGCTTCTGTGGTGATTGGCATTTGTCAATGCTTTCATCTCTGTACACTCTATTCTGCTGCCTCATGAACTGTGTCAACTAAATGGCGTATCGTGTTAGTCACATGCAAAGAGATTCTGAGTTCTTGGGTTCAAATCCCGCCTGGGGCAAGTTCTAATTTGTTCTATTAAAGTTTTGTTCTTTCTCACCTATTCTTCTCGACCTGTCTGTAGTTCACATATGTTCAATTTCCGTCATGTTTTCTGTTGCTGCTCTGCACTGCGGTGGTTCTGATCGGTGATTGCTACGCTTTGGGTACTTGCTGCGCCTTGTGTTCTTGATTCACCTTGGGTGTTCAATGCGCATTGGGTCATTGATACCTTCTATGTTGCTTGCTGTGCTTTGGGTGCTCATTGCGCTGAAGGTGCTTGGCCCCGAATCGCTGCTTGCAGCTATATTGGTCATTGTTTCTGTTAGTAAATTTTTCTTCTTCCCCAATGGGAGTCTATGGCAGCCCTATGAAGCGTATGTAGGAAAATGATGAAATTTGGCATATTTGTAGTGGTGGTCATAAATAGTCATGTGGCCAAAAATGGGGTCTCTAGCAGTAACTCTATAGCGCCACCATTATCTCAAAAATTCAATATTCAAATGGTTATAACTCATGATACATTAGATCTATGAAAATTCTACTTAGTGCATGTGATTGCTCTCATCCCGCTTATTGAATTTGATACTTTACATTAAGACTCCACCCATTACAGTAGCGGCCATTTTGAAATGTACAGTATTTCGTTTTTTCGCTACTCCTCCTTCAAATGTGGTTCAATTCTTATGAGATTTGGCACAGGTGATCTTTGGAGTCAGCCGCATAGAAATGACTGAACAGAATTTTGATTTTTTTTTATTCAAAAGTTATTAATGCGTGAACTTAACGAGATTGACGGAAAAATGGTTCTGAAGCTGTAGCTCGGTCATTCTTTGATCAATCGAGATGAAATTTGGTACACTTCATGTCGACCATGAACTGTGGGTCCATGCCAAATTTGGTGACAGCGCCACCTATGGGTCATGAGATATGAAAAAAGGCTATTTTTGCCCATATCTACTGAATCGTTTGTCAGAAAATTATGATCGTGGTGTCTACGGATTCCTTGGCTCATGCCGCATCTGTCGATATGTATTATGCCGGCTTTGACCGAATCGCCTGTCCGCCATTTTGAAATTTGTGATAATTTGCTATAACTTTTGAAGTATCGGATATATCGGGGCAAAAATCGGTAGGGAGCTTCGGCATGATGTCCTGAGGAAATCAGAGAATAGCGCCACCTAGGGGTTATAAACTATAACAGTTCTTATAGAACTGCTTATAACTTCTGAATTCTTTGTATGGCATGTAAGCTCTTTTCTGCTGCTCCTTGAGCTGTGTCTACTGAGTGGCACATCTGTCTAAGTCGTATGCATAGAGATCCTGAATTCATGGGTTTGAATCCAGCCTGAGGCAGGTGTTAGTTTCTTCTATTAAAGTTTTGTTCTTTCACACCTATTCTTCTTGACCTGTCTGTAGTTCACATATGTTCTATTTTTAGGGGTCAAGCACCGAAGGTGCTGAGACACCTATTGTAATTAGGGGTCAAGCACCGAAGGTGCTGAGACACCTATTGTAATTGTTAGTATTATTATTATTATTAGGGGTCAAGCACCGAAGGTGCTGAGACACCTATTGTAATTGTTAGTATTATTAGGGGTCAAGCACCGAAGGTGCTGAGACACCTATTGCAATTGTTAGTATTATTATTATTATTAGGGGTCAAGCACCGAAGGTGCTGAGACACCTATTGTAATTAGGGGTCAAGCACCGAAGGTGCTGAGACACCTATTGTAATTAGGGGCCAAGCACCTATGGTGCTGTGGCACCTATTGTTTCTGTTAGTATTATTATTCTTCTTAATCTTCCCCAATGGGAGTCTATGGCAGCCCTATGAACCGTATATAGGAAAATGATGAAATTTGGCACAGTTGTAGTGGTGGTCATAAATAGTCATTTGGCCAAAAATGGGGTCTCTAGCAGTAACTCTATAGCGCCACCATCATCTCAAAAATTCAATGTTCAAATGGTTATAACTCATGATCCATTTGCTCTATGAAAATTCTACTTAGTACACGTGATTGCTCTCCTCATGCTTGTTGTTTTTAATACCTTACAGTAAGACTCCACCCATTACAGTAGCGGCCATTTTGAAATGTACAGTATTTTGTTTTTTCGCTACTCCTCCTTCAAATTTGGTTCAATTCTCATGAGATTTGGCACATGTGATCTTTGGAGTGAGCCGCATAGAAATGACTGAACAGAATTTTGATATTTTTCTTTATTTAAAAGTAATTAATGCGTGAACTTAACGAGATCGACGCAAAATTGGTTCTGAAGCTGTATCTCGGTCATTCTTTGATCAATCGAGATGAAATTTGGTACGCTTCATGTCGACCATGAAATGGGGGTCCATGCCAAATTTGGTGACAGCGCCACCTATGGGTCATGAGATAGGAAAAAAGGCTATTTTTGCGCATAACTTCTGAATCGTTTGTTAGAAAATTATGATCTTGGTGTCTACGGATTCCTTGGCTCATGCCGCATCTGTCGATGTGTATTATGCCGGGATTGACCGAACCGTCTGTCCGCCATTTTGAAATTTGTGATAATTTGCTATAACTTTTGAAGTATCGGATATATCGGCGCAAACATCGGTAGGGAGCTTCGGCATGATGTCCTGAGGAAATCAGAGTACAGCGCCACCTAGGGGTTATAAACTATAACAGTTCTTATCGAATTGCTTATAACTTCTGAATTCTTTGGCATGTAAGCTCTTTTCTGCTGACCCTTGAGCTGTGTCTACTGAGTGGCGCATCTGTTAAGTCGTATGCATAGAGATCCTGAGTTCATGGGTTTGAATCCAGCCTGAGGCAGGTGTTAATTTCTTCTATTAAAGTTTTGTTCTTTCCCACCTATTCTTCCTGACCTGTCTGTAGTTCACATATGTTCTATTTTTGTCATGTTTTCTGTTGCTGCTCTGCACTGCAGTGGTTCTGATCTGTGATTGCTACGTTTTGGGTACTTGCTGCGCCTTGTGTTTTTGATTGGGTGCTCAATGCGCATTGGGTGATTGATACCTTCTATGTTGTTTGCTGTGCTTTGGGTGCTCATTTCGCTAAATCTGCTTGGCCCCGAATCGCTGCTTGCAGCTATATTTGTTAGTATTATTATTATTATTATTATTATTCTGCTTCTTCTTCTTCTTCTTAGCCATAGGCGTCTATGGCAGCCCTATGAACCGTACATAGGAAAATGATGAAATTTGGCACAGTTGTAGTGGTGGTCTTAAAAAGTCATGTGACCAAAAATGGGGTCTCTAGTACTAACTCTATAGCGCCACCAGCAGTTCAAAAATTCAATGTTCAAAGGGTTATAACTTCTGATCCGCTTGATCTATGAAAATTCTACTTAGTACACGTGATTGCTCTCCTCATGCTTGTTGATTTTAATACCTTACAGTAAAACTCCACCCATTACAGTAGCGGCCATTTTGAAATGTACAGTATTCCATTTTTTCGCTACTCCTCCTTCAAATGTTGTTCAATTCTTATGAGATTTGGCACAGATGATCTTTGGAGTAAGCCGCATAGAAATGACTGAACAGAATTTTGATATTTATCTTTGTTGAAAAGTAATAAATGCGCAAACTTAACGAGGTTGACGCAAAAATGGTTCTGAAGCTGTAGCTCAGTCATTCTTTGATCAATTGAAATGAAATTTGGTACACTTCATGTGGACCATGAACTTGGGGTCCATGCCAAATTTGGTGACAGCGCCACCTATGGGTCATGAGATAATAAAATAGGCTATTTTTGCCCATAACTTCTGAACTGTTTGTCAGAAAATTATGATCTTGATGTCTATGGATTGCTTACCTCATGCCGCATCTGTCGATGTGTATTATGCCGGGTTTGACCGAACCGCCTGTCCGCCATTTTGAAATTTCACATAATTTGTTATATTTTTTGAACTATTGGACATATCCGCGCAAAAATTAGTAAGGAGCTTCGACATGATGTCCTGAAGGTACCTGGGAAGTCAGAGTACAGTGCCACCTAGGGGTTATAAACTATAACAGTTCTCATGGAACTGCTTATAACTTCTGAATACTTTGTCTGATATTAATTTCTTTGTGAAATTGTATTCACTGGTTTATGCCGATTGCAACGATGCCTCGTTTGTCATTTTCCAACATTCTGTTCATGTGTTATTGTAAAGCATATGGTAGATTATTTTTTCGCTACTCCTTTTACAAATGTTGTTTATTTTATGCCAGGTACTGCTCGTATAATGTTTGGAGCAATCCGCACAGAAATGACCGAACAGATTTTTGATATTCTGTTCTCTTTCTTAGAAATACCACTCCAAAGTTGACCGTGCCTGTGACGTTGTCTATTTGTCATAGTAAATTAATGTGACTGTATATTACATTGTATAGCATTACTATACAGAATGATGTTCTTGTCTTCAATCTCATTTGAGCTTTTTGATTCCCATATACATTGTATTTCTGATAGTTCTGCTCTGCACTGTCAGTTCTGCATCTGTGTTGATTGGCACACGTCAATCCTTGAAGCACCTAAGCTGTTTTTTGCTGCCCTTTGAGCTGTGTTAGCTGAGTTGCGCATCTGGTTAACCACATGCCATGAGATTCTGAGGTCATGGGTTCAAACCCCATGTGCAGTGATATTTTGTCTTAACTTTTTTCTCACTTAAGTTTTGTGATTTTCATACAATACATTGTATTTCAGTTATTGGTGCTCTCTGTTGTTATTTCTGCACGTTTGGTAATTGCTGGATATCAATGTTTACAGCTCTAAATCTCTATTCTATAGCTTGGACACACCAACTCAGTGGTTTAATCGTTTACTCAGTGGCGCATGCGGTTAGTGCGTTGCTTTGGGAACCTGAGGTCATGGGTTCGAATCCCAGCTCTTACTTTCACTTATTGAGATTTCCTTTTGTGTTCCCTTTAACACGTTCTTCTCGACCTGTCTGGTTTTCCACACGTGTTATATTTTTGCCATCTTTACTGTTGTTGCTCCGCACTGCAGTGGTTCTGCTCTGCATTTGCTTTGCTTCGGGTTCGGGCTCTGTATTGCGCGCTTTCTGCGCTTTGCGCATTTGCTGCGTCGTGTGGTTTTTGCTGTGCTTTGGGTGCTCATTGCGCTGAAGGTGCTTGACCCCGCAATTGCTGCTTGCAGCTATATTTGTTAGTATTATTAGGGGTCAAGCACCGAAGGTGCTGAGACACCTATTGGAATTGTACTTTTTTCTTCTTCTTAGCCATTGGTGTCTATGGCAGCCCTATGAACCGTATGTAGGAAAATGATGAAATTTGGCACAGTTGTAGTGGTGGTCATAAATAGTCATGTGGCCAAAAATGGGGTCTATAGTACTAACTCTATAGCGCCACCAGCAGTGCAAAAATTCATTGTTCAAATGGTTATAACTGCAGATCCGTTTGATCTATGAAAATTCTACTTAGTACACATGATTGCTCTCATCACACTTATAGTTTTTAAAACTGTACAGTAAGACTCCACCCATTACAGTAGCGGCCATTTTGAAAAGTACAGTATTTTGTTATTTCGCTACTCCTCCTTCAAATTTGGTGCAATTGTTATGAAATTTGGCACAGGTGATCTTTGGAGTGAGCCGCATAGAAATGACCGAACAGAATTTTGATATTTATCTTTGTTCAAAAGTAATAAATGCACAAACTTAACGAGGTTGACACAAAAATGGTTTTGAAGCTTTATCTCGGTCATTATTTGATCAATCGAAATGAAATTTGGTACACTTCATGTCAACCATAAACTGGGGGACCATGCCAAATCTGGTGACAGCGCCACCTATGGGTCATGAGATATGAAAAAAGGCTATTTTTGCCCATAACTACTGAATTGTTTGTCAGAAAATTATGATTGTGGTGTCTACGGATTCCTTGGCTCATGCCGCATCTGTGGATGTGTATTATGCCGGGATAGACCGGACCGCTTGTCTGCCATTTTGAAATGAGTCATAAATTGCTATAACTTTTGAAGTATTGGCTATATCAGCGAAAAAATAGGTAGGGAGCTTCGGCATGATGTCCTGAAGGTACCTGGGAAGTCAGAGTACGGCACCACCTAGGGGTTATAAACAATAACAGTTCTTATAGAACTGCCTATAACTTCTGAATACTTTGTCTGATATTCATTTTCTTTGTGAAATTGTGTTCACTGGTTTATGCCGATTGCAACGATACCTCATTTGTCATTTTCCAACATTCTGTTCATGTGTTATTGTAAGGCATATGGTAAATGATCTTTTCACTACTCCTTTTACAAATTTTGTTTATTTTATGCCAGGTTCTGCTCGTATAATGTTTGGAGCAATCCGCACAGGAATGACTGAACAGATTTTTCTGGCACCTAGGCATTTTTTTGAGAAATACCTCTGTAAAGTTGATCGTGCCTGTGATGTTGTCTATTTGTCATTGTTAATTACTGTATATTACATTTTATAGCGTTGCTCTACAGAATGTTTTTCTTGTCTTCAATCTCACTTGCGCTTTTTGATTCTCATATTCATTGTATTTCTCTTATTTCTGCTCTGAGGTGTCATTTCTACATCTTTGGTAATTGGCATATGTCAATCCTTGCATCTCTGTAATCTCTTTTCTGCTGTCCCTTGAGCTGTGTCAACTGAGTGGCGTGGTGAGTAAGGCGCACGCAATGAGATTCTGAGTTCTTGGGTTTGAATCTCGCCTGAGGCAAGTGTTCATCTCTTATATTACATTTTGTTCTTTCTCACCTATTCTTCTCGACCTGTCTGTAGTTCACATATGTTCTGGTTTTGCCATGTTTTCAGTTGCTTCTCGGCACTGCGGTGGTTCTGCTCTGTGATTGCTACGCTTTGGGTTCTTTGCAGCGCCTTGTATTCTTGATGCACCTTGGGTGCTCAATGCGCCCTGGGTGATTGATACGTTGTATGTTTCTTGCTGTGCTTTGGGTGCTTGATGTTCTTTGTGAGCTTGCTGTGCTTTGTGTGCTTGCTGTGCTTTGTGTTCTTGCTGTGCTTTGTGTGCTTGTTGTGCTGGCTGTGCTTTGTGTGCTTGGTGAACTTGCTGTGTTTTGTGTGCTTGCTGTGCTTGCTTTGGGTGCTCATTATTGCGCTGAAGGTGCTTGACCCCGTGTTGCTGCTTGCAGCTATATTTATTATTATTATTAGGGGTCAAGCACCGAAGGTGCTGAGACACCTATTGTAATTGTTAGTATTATTATTATTATTATTCTGCTTCTTCTTCTTCTTCTTAGCCATAGGCGTCTATGGCAGCCCTATGAACCGTACATAGGAAAATGATGAAATTTGGCACAGTTGTAGTGGTGGTCTTAAAAAGTCATGTGACCAAAAATGGGGTCTCTAGTACTAACTCTATAGCGCCACCAGCAGTTCAAAAATTCAATGTTCAAAGGGTTATAACTTCTGATCCGCTTGATCTATGAAAATTCTACTTAGTACACGTGATTGCTCTCCTCATGCTTGTTGATTTTAATACCTTACAGTAAAACTCCACCCATTACAGTAGCGGCCATTTTGAAATGTACAGTATTCCATTTTTTCGCTACTCCTCCTTCAAATGTTGTTCAATTCTTATGAGATTTGGCACAGATGATCTTTGGAGTAAGCCGCATAGAAATGACTGAACAGAATTTTGATATTTATCTTTGTTCAAAAGTAATAAATGCGCAAACTTAACGAGGTTGACGCAAAAATGGTTCTGAAGCTGTAGCTCAGTCATTCTTTGATCAATTGAAATGAAATTTGGTACACTTCATGTGGACCATGAACTTGGGGTCCATGCCAAATTTGGTGACAGCGCCACCTATGGGTCATGAGATAATAAAATAGGCTATTTTTGCCCATAACTTCTGAACTGTTTGTCAGAAAATTATGATCTTGATGTCTATGGATTGCTTACCTCATGCCGCATCTGTCGATGTGTATTATGCCGGGTTTGACCGAACCGCCTGTCCGCCGATTTGAAATTTCACATAATTTGTTATATTTTTTGAACTATTGGACATATCCGCGCAAAAATTAGTAAGGAGCTTCGACATGATGTCCTGAAGGTACCTGGGAAGTCAGAGTACAGCGCCACCTAGGGGTTATAAACTATAACAGTTCTCATGGAACTGCTTATAACTTCTGAATACTTTGTCTGATATTAATTTCTTTGTGAAATTGTATTCACTGGTTTATGCCGATTGCAACGATGCCTCGTTTGTCATTTTCCAACATTCTGTTCATGTGTTATTGTAAAGCATATGGTAGATTATTTTTTCGCTACTCCTTTTACAAATGTTGTTTATTTTATGCCAGGTACTGCTCGTATAATGTTTGGAGCAATCCGCACAGAAATGACCGAACAGATTTTTGATATTCTGTTCTCTTTCTTAGAAATACCACTCCAAAGTTGACCGTGCCTGTGACGTTGTCTATTTGTCATAGTAAATTAATGTGACTGTATATTACATTGTATAGCATTACTATACAGAATGATGTTCTTGTCTTCAATCTCATTTGAGCTTTTTGATTCCCATATACATTGTATTTCTGATAGTTCTGCTCTGCACTGTCAGTTCTGCATCTGTGTTGATTGGCACACGTCAATCCTTGAAGCACCTAAGCTGTTTTTTGCTGCCCTTTGAGCTGTGTTAGCTGAGTTGCGCATCTGGTTAACCACATGCCATGAGATTCTGAGGTCATGGGTTCAAACCCCATGTGCAGTGATATTTTGTCTTAACTTTTTTCTCACTTAAGTTTTGTGATTTTCATACAATACATTGTATTTCAGTTATTTGTGCTCTCTGTTGTTATTTCTGCACGTTTGGTAATTGCTGGATATCAATGTTTACAGCTCTAAATCTCTATTCTATAGCTTGGACACACCAACTCAGTGGTTTAATCGTTTACTCAGTGGCGCATGCGGTTAGTGCGTTGCTTTGGGAACCTGAGGTCATGGGTTCGAATCCCAGCTCTTACTTTCACTTATTGAGATTTCCTTTTGTGTTCCCTTTAACACGTTCTTCTCGACCTGTCTGGTTTTCCACACGTGTTATATTTTTGCCATCTTTACTGTTGTTGCTCCGCACTGCAGTGGTTCTGCTCTGCATTTGCTTTGCTTCGGGTTCGGGCTCTGTATTGCGCGCTTTCTGCGCTTTGCGCATTTGCTGCGTCGTGTGGTTTTTGCTGTGCTTTGGGTGCTCATTGCGCTGAAGGTGCTTGACCCCGCAATTGCTGCTTGCAGCTATATTGGTCATTGTTTCTGTTAGTAAATTTTTCTTCTTCCCCAATGGGAGTCTATGGCAGCCCTATGAACCGTATGTAGGAAAATGATGAAAATTGGCACAGTTGTAGTGGTGGTCATAAATAGTCATGTGGCCAAAAATGGGGTCTCTAGCATTAACTCTATAGCGCCACCATCATCTCAAAAATTCAATATTCAAATGGTTATAATTCGTGATCCATTAGATCTATGAAAATTCTACTTAGTACACGTGATTGCTCTCATCTCGCTTATTGAATTTGATACTTTACAGTAAGACTCCACCCATTACAGTAGCGGCCATTTTGAAATATACAGTATTTCGTTTTTTCGCTACTCCTCCTTCAAATTTTGTTCAATTCTTATGAGATTTGGCACAGGTGATCTTTGGAGTGAGCCGCATAGAAATGACTGAACAGAATTTTTATATTTTTCTTTGTTCAAAAGTAATAAATGCGTGAACTTAACGAGATTGACGCAAAATTGGTTCTGAAGCTGTAGCTCGGTCATTCTTTGATCAATTGAAATGAAATTTGGTACACTTCATGTGGACCATGAACTTGGGGTCCATACCAAATTTGGTGACAGCGCCACCTATGGGTCATGAGATATAAAAAAGGCTCTTTTTGCCTATAACTACTGAACTGTTTGTCAGAAAATTATGAACTTGGTGTCTATGGATTCCTTGCCTCATGCCACATCTGCCAATGTGTATTATGCCAGGTTTGACTGAACCGCCTGTCCGCCATTTAGAAATTTGACATAAATTGTTATATTTTGTGAACTATTGGACATATCCGCACAAAAATTGGTAAGGAGCTTTGACATGATATCCTGAAGGTACCTGAGAAGTCAGAGTACAGCGCCACCTAGGGTTTATAAACTAATTTGATATTTGTTAATCCTTGTAGCTCTCTAATCTCTTTTCTGCTGCCCTATGAGCTGTGTCAACTGAGTGGCGCATCTAGGAAACAACATGCATTGAGATTCTGAGTTCTTGGGTTCGAACCCCACCTCAGTCATGTGTTAGGTTTTTCTATTAATGTTTTGTTCTTTCTCATCGATTCTTCTCAACCTGTCTGTAGTTCACATGTGTTCTATTTTTCCATGTTTGCTGTGGTTGCTCTGCATTGTGGTGGTTCTTGCTGTGCTTTTTGTGCTTGCTGTGCTTTGGGAGTTTGCTGTGCTTTGTGTGCTGGTTGTGCTTTGTGAGCTTGATGTGCTTTGTGAGCTTGATGTGCTTTGTGTGCTTGCTGTGATTTGTGAGCTTGCTATGCTTTGTGTGCTTGCTGTGCTTTGTGTGCTTGCTGTGCTTTGTGTGCTTGCTGTGCTTGCCGTGCTTTGTGTGGTTGCTGTGCTTTGTGTGCTTGCAGTGCATTGTGAGCTTGCTGTGCTTTGTGTGCTTGCTGTGCTTTGTGTGCATTGCGCCGAAGGTGCTTGACCCCGTGTTGCTGCTTGCAGCTATATTTATTATTCTGCTTCTTCTTCTTCTTCTTAGCCATAGGCGTCTATGGCAACCCTATGAACCGTACATAGGAAAATGATGAAATTTGGCACAGTTGTAGTGGTGGTCTTAAAAAGTCATGTGACCAAAAATGGGGTCTCTAGTACTAACTCTATAGCGCCACCAGCAGTTCAAAAATTCAATGTTCAAAGGGTTATAACTTCTGATCCGCTTGATCTATGAAAATTCTACTTAGTACACGTGATTGCTCTCCTCATGCTTGTTGATTTTAATACCTTACAGTAAAATTCCACCCATTACAGTAGCGGCCATTTTGAAATGTACAGTATTCCATTTTTTCGCTACTCCTCCTTCAAATGTTGTTCAATTCTTATGAGATTTG
Source organism: Paramisgurnus dabryanus (assembly GCF_030506205.2). Lineage (NCBI taxonomy): Eukaryota > Metazoa > Chordata > Actinopteri > Cypriniformes > Cobitidae > Paramisgurnus > Paramisgurnus dabryanus. The sequence goes on along the minus strand of NC_133337.1, from coordinate 75,848,830 downwards.
GCACAGATGATCTTTGGAGTAAGCCGCATAGAAATGACTGAACAGAATTTTGATATTTATCTTTGTTCAAAAGTAATAAATGCGCAAACTTAACGAGGTTGACGCAAAAATGGTTCTGAAGCTGTAGCTCAGTCATTCTTTGATCAATTGAAATGAAATTTGGTACACTTCATGTGGACCATGAACTTGGGGTCCATGCCAAATTTGGTGACAGCGCCACCTATGGGTCATGAGATAATAAAATAGGCTATTTTTGCCCATAACTTCTGAACTGTTTGTCAGAAAATTATGATCTTGATGTCTATGGATTGCTTACCTCATGCCGCATCTGTCGATGTGTATTATGCCGGGTTTGACCAAACCGCCTGTCCGCCATTTTGAAATTTCACATAATTTGTTATATTTTTTGAACTATTGGACATATCCGCGCAAAAATTAGTAAGGAGCTTCGACATGATGTCCTGAAGGTACCTGGGAAGTCAGAGTACAGCGCCACCTAGGGGTTATAAACTATAACAGTTCTCATGGAACTGCTTATAACTTCTGAATACTTTGTCTGATATTAATTTCTTTGTGAAATTGTATTCACTGGTTTATGCCGATTGCAACGATGCCTCGTTTGTCATTTTCCAACATTCTGTTCATGTGTTATTGTAAAGCATATGGTAGATTATTTTTTCGCTACTCCTTTTGCAAATGTTGTTTATTTTATGCCAGGTACTGCTCGTATAATGTTTGGAGCAATCCGCACAGAAATGACCGAACAGATTTTTGATATTCTGTTCTCTTTCTTAGAAATACCACTCCAAAGTTGACCGTGCCTGTGACGTTGTCTATTTGTCATAGTAAATTAATGTGACTGTATATTACATTGTATAGCATTACTATACAGAATGATGTTCTTGTCTTCAATCTCATTTGAGCTTTTTGATTCCCATATACATTGTATTTCTGATAGTTCTGCTCTGCACTGTCAGTTCTGCATCTGTGTTGATTGGCACATGTCAATCCTTGAAGCACCTAAGCTGTTTTTTGCTGCCCTTTGAGCTGTGTTAGCTGAGTTGCGCATCTGGTTAACCACATGCCATGAGATTCTGAGGTCATGGGTTCAAATCCCATGTGCAGTGATAATTTGTCTTAACTTTTTTCTCACTTAAGTTTTGTGATTTTCATACAATACATTGTATTTCAGTTATTTGTGCTCTCTGTTGTCATTTCTGCACGTTTGGTAATTGCTGGATATCAATGTTTACAGCTCTAAATCTCTATTCTATAGCTTGGACACACCAACTCAGTGGTTTAATCGTTTACTCAGTGGCGCATGCGGTAACTGTTGTGCTTTGGGAACCTGAGTTCATGGGTTTAAATCCCATGTGCAGTGGTTTTTGTCTTAACTTTTTTCTCACTTAAGTTTTGTGATTTTCATACAATACATTGTATTTCAGTTATTTGTGCTCTCTGTTGTCATTTCTGCACGTTTGGTAATTGCTGGATATCAATGTTTACAGCTCTAAATCTCTATTCTATAGCTTGGACACACCAACTCAGTGGTTTAATCGTTTACTCAGTGGCGCATGCGGTTAGTGCGTTGCTTTGGGAACCTGAGGTCATGGGTTCGAATCCCAGCTCTTACTTTCACTTATTGAGATTTCCTTTTGTGTTCCCTTTAACACGTTCTTCTCGACCTGTCTGGTTTTCCACACGTGTTATATTTTTGAAATCTTTTCTGTTGTTGCTCCGCACTGCAGTGGTTCTGCTCAGCATTTGCTTTGCTTCGGGTTCGGGCTCTGTATTGTGCGCTTTCTGCGCTTTGCGCATTTGCTGCGTCGTGTGGTTTTTGCTGTGCTTTGGGTGCTCATTGCGCTAAAGGTGCTTGGCCCCGAATCGCTGCTTGCAGCTATATTTAGGGGCCAAGCACCTATGGTGCTGTGGCACCTATTGTTTCTGTTAGTATTATTATTCTTCTTAATCTTCCCCAATGGGAGTCTATGGCAGCCCTATGAACCGTATATAGGAAAATGATGAAATTTGGCACAGTTGTAGTGGTGGTCATAAATAGTCATTTGGCCAAAAATGGGGTCTCTAGCAGTAACTCTATAGCGCCACCATCATCTCAAAAATTCAATGTTCAAATGGTTATAACTCATGATCCATTTGCTCTATGAAAATTCTACTTAGTACACGTGATTGCTCTCCTCATGCTTGTTGTTTTTAATACCTTACAGTAAGACTCCACCCATTACAGTAGCGGCCATTTTGAAATGTACAGTATTTTGTTTTTTCGCTACTCCTCCTTCAAATTTGGTTCAATTCTCATGAGATTTGGCACATGTGATCTTTGGAGTGAGCCGCATAGAAATGACTGAACAGAATTTTGATATTTTTCTTTATTTAAAAGTAATTCATGTGTGAACTTAACGAGATTGACGCAAAATTGGTTCTGAAGCTGTATCTCGGTCATTCTTTGATCAATCGAGATGAAATTTGGTACGCTTCATGTCGACCATGAAATGGGGGTCCATGCCAAATTTGGTGACAGCGCCACCTATGGGTCATGAGATAGTAAAAAAGGCTATTTTTGCGCATAACTTCTGAATCGTTTGTCAGAAAATTATGATCTTGGTGTCTACGGATTCCTTACCTCATGCCGCATCTGTCGATGTGTATTATGCCGGGTTTGACCGAACCGCCTGTCCGCCATTTTGAAATTTGTCATAAATTGTTATAACTTTTGAAGTATTGGATATATTGGCGCAAAAATCGGTAGTAAGCTTTGGCATGATGTCCTGATTGTATCTGGGAAGTCAGAATACAGCGCCACCTAGGGGTTATAAACTATAACAGTTCTTATAGAACTGCTCATAACTTCTGAATACTTTGTCGGATATTAATTTTCTTTGTGAAATTGTATTCACTGGTTTATGCCGATTGCAACGATACCTCGTTTGTCATTTTCCATCATTCTGTTCATGTGTTATTGTAAGGCATATGGTAAATGATTTTTTCGCTACTCCTTTTACAAATTTTGTTTATTTTATGCCAGGTTCTGCTCGTATAATGTTTGGAGCAATCCGCACAGAAATGACTGAACAGATTTTTCTTGCACCTAGGAATTTTTTGAGAAAAACCTCTGTAAAGTTGATCGTCCCTGTGATGTTGTCTATTTGTCATAGTTAATTACTTTATATTACATTTTATAGCGTTACTCTACGGAATGTTCTTCTTGTCTTCAATCTCACTTGAGCTTTTTGATTCTCATATACATTGTATTTCTGTGATTTCTGCTCTGCGGTGTCATTTCTACATCTTTGGTGATTGGCATATGTCAATGCTTGCATTTCTGTAATCTCTTTCCTGCTGCCCCTTGAGCTGTGTCTGCTGAGTGGCGCATCCATTAAGTCGTATGCATAGAGATCCTGAGTTCATGGGTTCGAATCTTACCTGAGGCAGGTGTTAATTTCTTCTATTAAAGTTTTGTTCTTTCCCACCTATTCTTCTTGACCTGTCTGTAGTTCACATATGTTCTATTTTTGCCATGTTTTCTGTTGCTGCTCTGCACTGCGGTGGTTCTGCTCTGTCATTGCAACGCTTTGGGTACTTGCTGCGCTTTGTGTTCTTGATGCACCTTGGGTGGTCAGTGAGCATTGGGTGATTGATACCTTCTATGTTGCTTGCTGTGCTTTGGGTGCTCATTGCGCTAAAGGTGCTTGGCCCCGAATCGCTGCTTGCAGCTATATTTAGGGGTCAAGCACCGAAGGTGCTGAGACACCTATTGTAATTGTTAGTATTATTATTAGGGGTCAAGCACCGAAGGTGCTGAGACACCTATTGTAATTGTTAGTATTATTAGGGGTCAAGCACCGAAGGTGCTGAGACACCTATTGTAATTGTTAGTATTATTAGGGGTCAAGCACCGAAGGTGCTGAGACACCTATTGGAATTGTACTTTTTTCTTCTTCTTAGCCATTGGTGTCTATGGCAGCCCTATGAACCGTATGTAGGAAAATGATGAAATTTGGCACAGTTGTAGTGGTGGTCATAAATAGTCATTTGGCCAAAAATTGGGTCTCTAGCAATAACTCTATAGCGCCACCATCATCTCAAAAATTCAATGTTCAAATGGTTATAACTCATGATCCATTTGCTCTATGAAAATTCTACTTAGTACACGTGATTGCTCTCCTCATGCTTATTGTTTTTAATACCTTACAGTAAGATTCCACCCATTACAGTAGCGGCCATTTTGAAATGTACCGTATTTCGTTTTTCCGCTACTCCTCCTTCAAATTTGGATCAATTCTTATGAGATTTGGCACATGTGATCTTTGGAGTGAGCCGCATAGAAATGACTGAACAGAATTTTGATATTTTTCTTTATTTAAAAGTAATTAATGCGTGAACTTAACGAGATTGACGCAAAATTGGTTCTGAAGCTGTATCTCGGTCATTCTTTGATCAATCAAGATGAAATTTGGTACGCTTCATGTTGACCATGAAATGGGGGTCCATGCCAAATTTGGTGACAGCGCCACCTATGGGTCATGAGATAGTAAAAAAGGCTATTTTTGCGGATAACTTCTGAATCGTTTGTCAGAAAATTATGATCTTGGTGTCTACGGATTCCTTACCTCATGCCGCATCTGTCGATGTGTATTATGCCGGGTTTGACCGAACCGCCTGTCCGCCATTTTGAAATTTGTCATAAATTGTTATAACTTTTGAAGTATTGGATATATTGGCGCAAAAATCGGTAGGAAGCTTTGGCATGATGTCCTGATTGTATCTGGGAAGTCAGAATACAGCGCCACCTAGGGGTTATAAACTATAACAGTTCTTATAGAACTGCTCATAACTTCTGAATACTTTGTCGGATATTAATTTTCTTTGTGAAATTGTATTCACTGGTTTATGCCGATTGCAACGATACCTCGTTTGTCATTTTCCATCATTCTGTTCATGTGTTATTGTAAGGCATATGGTAAATGATTTTTTCGCTACTCCTTTTACAAATTTTGTTTATTTTATGCCAGGTTCTGCTCGTATAATGTTTGGAGCAATCCGCACAGAAATGACTGAACAGATTTTTTTTGCACCTAGGAATTTTTTTGAGAAAAACCTCTGTAAAGTTGATCGTCCCTGTGATGTTGTCTATTTGTCATAGTTAATTACTTTATATTACATTTTATAGCGTTACTCTACGGAATGTTCTTCTTGTCTTCAATCTCACTTGAGCTTTTTGATTCTCATATACATTGTATTTCTGTGATTTCTGCTCTGCGGTGTCATTTCTACATCTTTGGTGATTGGCATATGTCAATGCTTGCATTTCTGTAATCTCTTTCCTGCTGCCCTTTGAGCTGTGTCTGCTGAGTGGCGCATCCACTAAGTCGTATGCATAGAGATCCTGAGTTCATGGGTTTGAATCCCACCTGAGGCAGGTGTTAATTTCTTCTATTAAAGTTTTGTTCTTTCCCACCTATTCTTCTTGACCTGTCTGAAGTTCACATATGTAATATTTTTGCCATGTTTTCTGTTGCTGCTCTGCACTGCGGTAGTTCTGCTCTGTCATTGCAACGCTTTGGGTACTTGCTGCGCTTTGTGTTCTTGATGCACCTTGGGTGGTCAGTGAGCATTGGGTGATTGATACCTTCTATGTTGCTTGCTGTGCTTTGGGTGCTCATTGCGCTAAAGGTGCTTGGCCCCGAATCGCTGCTTGCAGCTATATTTAGGGGTCAAGCACCGAAGGTGCTGAGACACCTATTGTAATTGTTATTATTATTATTATTATTAGGGGTCAAGCACCGAAGGTGCTGAGACACCTATTGTAATTGTTAGTATTATTATTAGGGGTCAAGCACCGAAGGTGCTGAGACACCTATTGTAATTGTTAGTATTATTAGGGGTCAAGCACCGAAGGTGCTGAGACACCTATTGTTATTGTTAGTATTATTAGGGGTCAAGCACCGAAGGTGCTGAGACACCTATTGGAATTGTACTTTTTTCTTCTTCTTAGCCATTGGTGTCTATGGCAGCCCTATGAACCGTATGTAGGAAAATGATGAAATTTGGCACAGTTGTAGTGGTGGTCATAAATAGTCATGTGGCCAAAAATGGGGTCTCTAGCAGTAACTCTATAGCGCCACCATCATCTCAAAAATTCAATGTTCAAATGGTTATAACTCATGATCCATTTGCTCTATGAAAATTCTACTTAGTACACGTGATTGCTCTCCTCATGCTTATTGTTTTTAATACCTTACAGTAAGACTCCACCCATTACAGTAGCGGCCATTTTGAAATGTACAGTATTTCGTTTTTTCGCTACTCCTCCTTCAAATTTGGTTCAATTCTTATGAGATTTGGCACATGTGATCTTTGGAGTGAGCCGCATAGAAATGACTGAACAGAATTTTGATATTTTTCTTTATTTAAAAGTAATTAATGCGTGAACTTAACGAGATTGACGCAAAATTGGTTCTGAAGCTGTATCTCGGTCATTCTTTGATCAATCGAGATGAAATTTGGTACGCTTCATGTCGACCATGAACTGGGGGTCCATGCCAAATTTGGTGACAGCGCCACCTATGGGTCATGAGATAGTAAAAAAGGCTATTTTTGCGCATAACTTCTGAATCGTTTGTCAGAAAATTATGATATTGGTGTCTACGGATTCCTTACCTCATGCCGCATCTGTCGATGTGTATTATGCCGGGTTTGACCGAACCGCCTGTCCGCCATTTTGAAATTTGTCATAAATTGTTATAACTTTTGAAGTATTGGATATATTGGCGCAAAAATCGGTAGGAAGCTTTGGCATGATGTCCTGATTGTATCTGGGAAGTCAGAATACAGCGCCACCTAGGGGTTATAAACTATAACAGTTCTTATAGAACTGCTCATAACTTCTGAATACTTTGTCGGATATTAATTTTCTTTGTGAAATTGTATTCACTGGTTTATGCCGATTGCAACGATACCTCGTTTGTCATTTTCCATCATTCTGTTCATGTGTTATTGTAAGGCATATGGTAAATGATTTTTTCGCTACTCCTTTTACAAATTTTGTTTATTTTATGCCAGGTTCTGCTCGTATAATGTTTGGAGCAATCCGCACAGAAATGACTGAACAGATTTTTCTTGCACCTAGGAATTTTTTTGAGAAAAACCTCTGTAAAGTTGATCGTCCCTGTGATGTTGTCTATTTGTCATAGTTAATTACTTTATATTACATTTTATAGCGTTACTCTACGGAATGTTCTTCTTGTCTTCAATCTCACTTGAGCTTTTTGATTCTCATATACATTGTATTTCTGTGATTTCTGCTCTGCGGTGTCATTTCTACATCTTTGGTGATTGGCATATGTCAATGCTTGCATTTCTGTAATCTCTTTCCTGCTGCCCCTTGAGCTGTGTCTGCTGAGTGGCGCATCCACTAAGTCGTATGCATAGAGATCCTGAGTTCATGGGTTCGAATCCCACCTGAGGCAGGTGTTAATTTCTTCTATTAAAGTTTTGTTCTTTCCCACCTATTCTTCTTGACCTGTCTGTAGTTCACATATGTTCTATTTTTGCCATGTTTTCTGTTGCTGCTCTGCACTGCGGTGGTTCTGCTCTGTCATTGCAACGCTTTGGGTACTTGCTGCGCTTTGTGTTCTTGATGCACCTTGGGTGGTCAGTGAGCATTGGGTGATTGATACCTTCTATGTTGCTTGCTGTGCTTTGGGTGCTCATTGCGCTAAAGGTGCTTGGCCCCGAATCGCTGCTTGCAGCTATATTTATTAGGGGTCAAGCACCGAAGGTGCTGTGACACCTATTGGAATTGTTAGTATTATTAGGGGTCAAGCACCGAAGGTGCTGAGACACCTATTGTAATTGTTAGTATTATTATTAGGGGTCAAGCACCGAAGGTGCTGAGACACCTATTGGAATTGTACTTTTTTCTTCTTCTTAGCCATTGGTGCCTATGGCAGCCCTATGAACCGTACATAGGAAAATGATGAAATTTGGCACAGTTATAGAGGTCGTCCTGAAAAGTCAAGTGACCAAAAATGGGGTCTCTAGCATTAACTCTATAGCGCCACCAGCAGTGCAAAAAATCAATGTTCAAATGGTTATAACTGCTGATCCGCTTGATCTATGAAAATTCTACTTAGTACACGTGATTGCTCTCCTCATGCTTGTTGATTTTAATACCTTACAGTAAAACTCCACCCATTACAGTAGCGGCCATTTTGAAATGTACAGTATTCCATTTTTTCGCTACTCCTCCTTCAAATGTTGTTCAATTCTTATGAGATTTGGCACAGATGATCTTTGGAGTAAGCCGCATAGAAATGACTGAACAGAATTTTGATATTTATCTTTGTTCAAAAGTAATAAATGCGCAAACTTAACGAGGTTGACGCAAAAATGGTTCTGAAGCTGTAGCTCAGTCATTCTTTGATCAATCGAGATGAAATTTGGTACGCTTCATGTCGACCATGAACTGGGGGTCCATGCCAATCTTGGTGACAGCGCCACCTATGGGTCATGAGATAGGAAAAAAGGCTATTTTTGCGCATAACTTCTGAATCGTTTGTCAGAAAATTATGATCTTGGTGTCTACGGATTCCTTACCTCATGCCGCATCTGTCGATGTGTATTATGCCGGGTTTGACCGAACCGCCTGTCCGCCATTTTGAAATTTGTCATAAATTGTTATAACTTTTGAAGTATTGGATATATTGGCGCAAAAATCGGTAGGAAGCTTCGGCATGATGTCCTGATTGTATCTGGGAAGTCAGAATACAGCGCCACCTAGGGGTTATAAACTATAACAGTTCTTATAGAACTGCTCATAACTTCTGAATACTTTGTCGGATATTAATTTTCTTTGTGAAATTGTATTCACTGGTTTATGCCGATTGCAACGATACCTCGTTTGTCATTTTCCATCATTCTGTTCATGTGTTATTGTAAGGCATATGGTAAATGATTTTTTCGCTACTCCTTTTACAAATTTTGTTTATTTTATGCCAGGTTCTGCTCGTATAATGTTTGGAGCAATCCGCACAGAAATGACTGAACAGATTTTTCTTGCACCTAGGAATTTTTTTGAGAAAAACCTCTGTAAAGTTGATCGTCCCTGTGATGTTGTCTATTTGTCATAGTTAATTACTTTATATTACATTTTATAGCGTTACTCTACGGAATGTTCTTCTTGTCTTCAATCTCACTTGAGCTTTTTGATTCTCATATACATTGTATTTCTGTGATTTCTGCTCTGCAGTGTCATTTCTACATCTTTGGTGATTGGCATATGTCAATGCTTGCATTTCTGTAATCTCTTTCCTGCTGCCCCTTGAGCTGTGTCTGCTGAGTGGCGCATCCACTAAGTCGTATGCATAGAGATCCTGAGTTCATGGGTTCAAATCCCACCTGAGGCAGGTGTCAATTTCTTCTATTAAAGTTTTGTTCTTTCCCACCTATTCTTCTTGACCTGTCTGTAGTTCACATATGTCCTATTTTTGCCATGTTTTCTGTTGCTGCTCTGCACTGCGGTGGTTCTGCTCTGTCATTGCAACGCTTTGGGTACTTGCTGCGCTTTGTGTTCTTGATGCACCTTGGGTGGTCAGTGAGCATTGGGTTATTGATACCTTCTATGTTGCTTGCTGTGCTTTGGGTGCTCATTGCGCTAAAGGTGCTTGGCCCCGAATCGCTGCTTGCAGCTATATTTATTATTATTATTATTCTGCTTCTTCTTCTTCTTCTTAGCCATAGGCGTCTATGGCAGCCCTATGAACCGTACATAGGAAAATGATGAAATTTGGCACAGTTGTAGTGGTGGTCTTAAAAAGTCATGTGACCAAAAATGGGGTCTCTAGTACTAACTCTATAGCGCCACCAGCAGTGCAAAAATTCAATGTTCAAAGGGTTATAACTTCTGATCCGCTTGATCTATGAAAATTCTACTTAGTACACATGATTGCTCTCCTCATGCTTGTTGCTTTTAATACCTTACAGTAAAACTCCACCCATTACAGTAGCGGCCATTTTGAAATGTACAGTATTCCATTTTTTCGCTACTCCTCCTTCAAATGTTGTTCAATTCTTATGAGATTTGGCACAGATGATCTTTGGAGTAAGCCGCATAGAAATGACTGAACAGAATTTTGATATTTATCTTTGTTCAAAAGTAATAAATGCGCAAACTTAACGAGGTTGACGCAAAAATGGTTCTGAAGCTGTAGCTCAGTCATTCTTTGATCAATTGAAATGAAATTTGGTACACTTCATGTTGACCATGAACTTGGGGTCCATGCCAAATTTGGTGACAGCGCCACCTATGGGTCATGAGATAATAAAATAGGCTATTTTTGCCCATAACTTCTGAACTGTTTGTCAGAAAATTATGATCTTGATGTCTATGGATTGCTTACCTCATGCCGCATCTGTCGATGTGTATTATGCCGGGTTTGACCGAACCGCCTGTCCGCCATTTTGAAATTTCACATAATTTGTTATATTTTTGGAAATATTGGACATATCCGCGCAAAAATTAGTAAGGAGCTTCGACATGATGTCCTGAAGGTACCTGGGAAGTCAGAGTACAGCGCCACCTAGGGGTTATAAACTATAACAGTTCTTATGGAACTGCTTATATCTTCTGAATACTTTGTCTGATATTATATTTTTGCCATCTTTACTGTTGTTGCTCCGCACTGCAGTGGTTCTGCTCTGCATTTGCTTTGCTTCGGGTTCGGGCTCTGTATTGCGCGCTTTCTGCGCTTTGCGCATTTGCTGCGTCGTGCCGTTTTTGCTGTGCTTTGGGTGCTCATTGCGCTGAAGGTGCTTGACCCCGTATCGCTGCTTGCAGCTATATTTATTATTATTCTGCTTCTTCTTCTTCTTAGCCATAGGTGTCTATGGCAGCCCTATGAACCGTACATAGGAAAATGATGAAATTTGGCACAGTTGTAGTGGTGGTCTTAAAAAGTCATGTGACCAAAAATGGGGTCTCTAGTACTAACTCTATAGCGCCACCAGCAGTGCAAAAATTCAATGTTCAAAGGGTTATAACTTCTGATCCGCTTGATCTATGAAAATTCTACTTAGTACACGTGATTGCTCTCCTCATGCTTGTTGCTTTTAATACCTTACAGTAAAACTCCACCCATTACAGTAGCGGCCATTTTGAAATGTACAGTATTCCATTTTTTCGCTACTCCTCCTTCAAATGTTGTTCAATTCTTATGAGATTTGGCACAGATGATCTTTGGAGTAAGCCGCATAGAAATGACTGAACAGAATTTTGATATTTATCTTTGTTCAAAAGTAATAAATGCGCAAACTTAACGAGGTTGACGCAAAAATGGTTCTGAAGCTGTAGCTCAGTCATTCTTTGATCAATTGAAATGAAATTTGGTACACTTCATGTGGACCATGAACTTGGGGTCCATGCCAAATTTGGTGACAGCGCCACCTATGGGTCATGAGATAATAAAATAGGCTATTTTTGCCCATAACTTCTGAACTGTTTGTCAGAAAATTATGATCTTGATGTCTATGGATTGCTTACCTCATGCCGCATCTGTCGATGTGTATTATGCCGGGTTTGACCACACACATCTGTCCGACATTTTGAAATTTGTCATAAATTGTTATATCTTTTGAACTATTGGACATATCCGTGCAAAAATCAGTAGGGAGATTCAGCATGATGTCTTGAAGGTACCTTGGAAGTCAGAGTATAGCGCCACCTATGGGTTATAAACTATAACAGTTCTTATGGAACTGCTTATAACTTCTGAATACTTTGTCTGATATTAATTTCTTTGTGAAATTGTATTCACTGGTTTATGCCGATTGCAACGATACCTCGTTTGTCATTTTCCAACATTCTGTTCATGTGTTATTGTAAAGCATATGGTAGATGATTTTTTCGCTACTCTTTTTACAAATTTTGTTTATTTTATGCCAGGTACTGCTCGTATAATGTTTGGAGCAATCCGCACAGAAATGACTTAACAGATTTTTGATATTCTGTTTTCTTTTTCTTAGAAATACCACTCCAAAGTTGACCGTGCCTGTGACGTTCTCTATTTGTCATAGTAAATTAATGTGACTGTATATTACATTGTATAGCATTACTATACAGAATGATCTTCTTGTCTTCAATCTCACTTGAGCTTTTTGATTCTCATATACATTGTATTTCTGTTAGTTCTGCTCTGCACTGTCAGTTCTGCATCTTTGGTGATTGGCATATGTCAATCCTTGCAGCACCTAAGCTGTTTATTGCTGCCCTTTGAGCTGTGTTGACTGAGTTGCGCATCTGGTTAACCACATGCCATGAGATTCTGAGGTCATGGGTTTGAATCCCATGTGCAGTGGTTTTTGTCTTAACTTTTTTTCTCACTTAAGTTTTGTGATTTTCATACAATACATTGTATTTCAGTTATTTGTGCTCTCTGTTGTCATTTCTGCACGTTTGGTAATTGCTGGATATCAATGTTTACAGCTCTAAATCTCTATTCTATAGCTTGGACATACCAACTCAGTGGTTTAATCGTTTACTCAGTGGCGCATGCGGTAACTGTTGTGCTTTGGGAACCTGAGTTCATGGGTTTGAATCCCATGTGCAGTGGTTTTTGTCTTAACTTTTTTCTCACTTAAGTTTTGTGATTTTCATACTATACATTGTATTTCAGTTATTTGTGCCCTCTGTTGTCATTTCTGCACTTTTAGTAATTGCTGGATATCAATGTTTACAGTTCTAAATCTCTATTCTATAGCTTGGACACACCAACTCAGTGGTTTAATCGTTTACTCAGTGGCGCATGCGGTTAGTGCGTTGCTTTGGGAACCTGAGGTCATGGGTTCGAATCCCAGCTCTTACTTTCACTTATTGAGATTTCCTTTTTTGTTCCCTTTAACACGTTCTTCTCGACCTGTCTGGTTTTCCACACGTGTTATATTTTTGCCATCTTTACTGTTGTTGCTCCGCACTGCAGTGGTTCTGCTCTGCATTTGCTTTGCTTCGGGTTCGGGCTCTGTATTGCGCGCTTTCTGCGCTTTGCACATTTGCTGCATCGTGTGGTTTTTGCTTTGCTTTGGGTGCTCATTGCGCTGAAGGTGCTTGACCCCGCAATTGCTGCTTGCAGCTATATTTATTATTAGGGGTCAAGCACCGAAGGTGCTGAGACACCTATTGTAATTGTTAGTATTATTATTAGGGGTCAAGCACCGAAGGTGCTGAGACACCTATTGTAATTGTTAGTATTATTATTAGGGGTCAAGCACCGAAGGTGCTGAGACACCTATTGTAATTGTTAGTATTATTAGGGGTCAAGCACCGAAGGTGCTGAGACACCTATTGTAATTGTTAGTATTATTATTAGGGGTCAAGCACCGAAGGTGCTGAGACACCTATTGTAATTGTTAGTATTATTATTAGGGGTCAAGCACCGAAGGTGCTGAGACACCTATTGTAATTGTTAGTATTATTATTATTATTATTCTGCTTCTTCTTCTTCTTCTTAGCCATAGGCGTCTATGGCAGCCCTATGAACCGTACATAGGAAAATGATGAAATTTGGCACAGTTGTAGTGGTGGTCTTAAAAAGTCATGTGACCAAAAATGGGGTCTCTAGTACTAACTCTATAGCGCCACCAGCAGTTCAAAAATTCAATGTTCAAAGGGTTATAACTTCTGATCCGCTTGATCTATGAAAATTCTACTTAGTACACGTGATTGCTCTCCTCATGCTTGTTGATTTTAATACCTTACAGTAAAACTCCACCCATTACAGTAGCGGCCATTTTGAAATGTACAGTATTCCATTTTTTCGCTACTCCTCCTTCAAATGTTGTTCAATTCTTATGAGATTTGGCACAGATGATCTTTGGAGTAAGCCGCATAGAAATGACTGAACAGAATTTTGATATTTATCTTTGTTCAAAAGTAATAAATGCGCAAACTTAACAAGGTTGACGCAAAAATGGTTCTGAAGCTGTAGCTCAGTCATTCTTTGATCAATTGAAATGAAATTTGGTACACTAAATGTGGACCATGAACTTGGGGTCCATGCCAAATTTGGTGACAGCGCCACCTATGGGTCATGAGATAATAAAATAGGCTATTTTTGCCCATAACTTCTGAACTGTTTGTCAGAAAATTATGATCTTGATGTCTATGGATTGCTTACCTCATGCCGCATCTGTCGATGTGTATTATGCCGGGTTTGACCGAACCGCCTGTCCGCCATTTTGAAATTTCACATAATTTGTTATATTTTTTGAACTATTGGACATATCCGCGCAAAAATTAGTAAGGAGCTTCGACATGATGTCCTGAAGGTACCTGGGAAGTCAAATACAGCGCCACCTAGGGGTTATAAACTATAACAGTTCTCATGGAACTGCTTGTAACTTCTGAATACTTTGTCTGATATTAATTTCTTTGTGAAATTGTATTCACTGGTTTATGCCGATTGCAACGATGCCTCGTTTGTCATTTTCCAACATTCTGTTCATGTGTTATTGTAAAGCATATGGTAGATGATTTTTTCGCTACTCCTTTTACAAATGTTGTTTATTTTATGCCAGGTACTGCTCGTATAATGTTTGGAGCAATCCGCACAGAAATGACCGAACAGATTTTTGATATTCTGTTCTCTTTCTTAGAAATACCACTCCAAAGTTGACCGTGCCTGTGACGTTGTCTATTTGTCATAGTAAATTAATGTGACTGTATATTACATTGTATAGCATTACTATACAGAATGATGTTCTTGTCTTCAATCTCATTTGAGCTTTTTGATTCCCATATACATTGTATTTCTGATAGTTCTGCTCTGCACTGTCAGTTCTGCATCTGTGTTGATTGGCACACGTCAATCCTTGAAGCACCTAAGCTGTTTTTTGCTGCCCTTTGAGCTGTGTTAGCTGAGTTGCGCATCTGGTTAACCACATGCCATGAGATTCTGAGGTCATGGGTTCAAACCCCATGTGCAGTGATATTTTGTCTTAACTTTTTTCTCACTTAAGTTTTGTGATTTTCATACAATACATTGTATTTCAGTTATTTGTGCTCTCTGTTGTTATTTCTGCACGTTTGGTAATTGCTGGATATCAATGTTTACAGCTCTAAATCTCTATTCTATAGCTTGGACACACCAACTCAGTGGTTTAATCGTTTACTCAGTGGCGCATGCGGTTAGTGCGTTGCTTTGGGAACCTGAGGTCATGGGTTCGAATCCCAGCTCTTACTTTCACTTATTGAGATTTCCTTTTGTGTTCCCTTTAACACGTTCTTCTCGACCTGTCTGGTTTTCCACACGTGTTATATTTTTGCCATCTTTACTGTTGTTGCTCCGCACTGCAGTGGTTCTGCTCTGCATTTGCTTTGCTTCGGGTTCGGGCTCTGTATTGCGCGCTTTCTGCGCTTTGCGCATTTGCTGCGTCGTGTGGTTTTTGCTGTGCTTTGGGTGCTCATTGCGCTGAAGGTGCTTGACCCCGCAATTGCTGCTTGCAGCTATATTTATTATTATTCTGCTTCTTCTTCTTCTTCTTAGCCATAGGCGTCTATGGCAGCCCTATGAACCGTACATAGGAAAATGATGAAATTTGGCACAGTTGTAGTGGTGGTCTTAAAAAGTCATGTGACCAAAAATGGGGTCTCTAGTACTAACTCTATAGCGCCACCAGCAGTTCAAAAATTCAATGTTCAAAGGGTTATAACTTCTGATCCGCTTGATCTATGAAAATTCTACTTAGTACACGTGATTGCTCTCCTCATGCTTGTTGATTTTAATACCTTACAGTAAAACTCCACCCATTACAGTAGCGGCCATTTTGAAATGTACAGTATTCCATTTTTTCGCTACTCCTCCTTCAAATGTTGTTCAATTCTTATGAGATTTGGCACAGATGATCTTTGGAGTAAGCCGCATAGAAATGACTGAACAGAATTTTGATATTTATCTTTGTTCAAAAGTAATAAATGCGCAAACTTAACAAGGTTGACGCAAAAATGGTTCTGAAGCTGTAGCTCAGTCATTCTTTGATCAATTGAAATGAAATTTGGTACACTAAATGTGGACCATGAACTTGGGGTCCATGCCAAATTTGGTGACAGCGCCACCTATGGGTCATGAGATAATAAAATAGGCTATTTTTGCCCATAACTTCTGAACTGTTTGTCAGAAAATTATGATCTTGATGTCTATGGATTGCTTACCTCATGCCGCATCTGTCGATGTGTATTATGCCGGGTTTGACCGAACCGCCTGTCCGCCATTTTGAAATTTCACATAATTTGTTATATTTTTTGAACTATTGGACATATCCGCGCAAAAATTAGTAAGGAGCTTCGACATGATGTCCTGAAGGTACCTGGGAAGTCAAATACAGCGCCACCTAGGGGTTATAAACTATAACAGTTCTCATGGAACTGCTTGTAACTTCTGAATACTTTGTCTGATATTAATTTCTTTGTGAAATTGTATTCACTGGTTTATGCCGATTGCAACGATGCCTCGTTTGTCATTTTCCAACATTCTGTTCATGTGTTATTGTAAAGCATATGGTAGATTATTTTTTCGCTACTCCTTTTACAAATGTTGTTTATTTTATGCCAGGTACTGCTCGTATAATGTTTGGAGCAATCCGCACAGAAATGACCGAACAGATTTTTGATATTCTGTTCTCTTTCTTAGAAATACCACTCCAAAGTTGACCGTGCCTGTGACGTTGTCTATTTGTCATAGTAAATTAATGTGACTGTATATTACATTGTATAGCATTACTATACAGAATGATGTTCTTGTCTTCAATCTCATTTGAGCTTTTTGATTCCCATATACATTGTATTTCTGATAGTTCTGCTCTGCACTGTCAGTTCTGCATCTGTGT
Source organism: Paramisgurnus dabryanus (assembly GCF_030506205.2). NCBI lineage: Eukaryota > Metazoa > Chordata > Actinopteri > Cypriniformes > Cobitidae > Paramisgurnus > Paramisgurnus dabryanus. The sequence continues at coordinate 75,831,937 of NC_133337.1, read as the reverse complement.
TGATTGGCACACGTCAATCCTTGAAGCACCTAAGCTGTTTTTTGCTGCCCTTTGAGCTGTGTTAGCTGAGTTGCGCATCTGGTTAACCACATGCCATGAGATTCTGAGGTCATGGGTTCAAACCCCATGTGCAGTGATATTTTGTCTTAACTTTTTTCTCACTTAAGTTTTGTGATTTTCATACAATACATTGTATTTCAGTTATTTGTGCTCTCTGTTGTTATTTCTGCACGTTTGGTAATTGCTGGATATCAATGTTTACAGCTCTAAATCTCTATTCTATAGCTTGGACACACCAACTCAGTGGTTTAATCGTTTACTCAGTGGCGCATGCGGTTAGTGCGTTGCTTTGGGAACCTGAGGTCATGGGTTCGAATCCCAGCTCTTACTTTCACTTATTGAGATTTCCTTTTGTGTTCCCTTTAACACGTTCTTCTCGACCTGTCTGGTTTTCCACACGTGTTATATTTTTGCCATCTTTACTGTTGTTGCTCCGCACTGCAGTGGTTCTGCTCTGCATTTGCTTTGCTTCGGGTTTGGGCTCTGTATTGCGCGCTTTCTGCGCTTTGCGCATTTTCTGCGTCGTGTGGTTTTTGCTGTGCTTTGGGTGCTCATTGCGCTGAAGCTGCTTGACCCCGCGTTGCTGCTTGCAGCTATATTTATTATTATTAGGGGCCAAGCACCTATGGTGCTGTGGCACCTATTGTTTCTGTAAGTATTATTATTCTTCTTAATCTTCCCCAATGGGAGTCTATGGCAGCCCTATGAACCGTATATAGGAAAATGATGAAATTTGGCACAGTTGTAGTGGTGGTCATAAATAGTCATTTGGCCAAAAATGGGGTCTCTAGCAGTGACTCTATAGCGCCACCATCATCTCAAAAATTCAATGTTCAAATGGTTATAACTCATGATCCATTTGCTCTATGAAAATTCTACTTAGTACACGTGATTGCTCTCCTCATGCTTATTGTTTTTAATACCTTACAGTAAGACTCCACCCATTACAGTAGCGGCCATTTTGAAATGTACAGTATTTCGTTTTTTCGCTACTCCTCCTTCAAATTTGGTTCAATTCTTATGAGATTTGTCACATGTGATCTTTGGAGTGAGCCGCATAGAAATGACTGAACAGAATTTTGATATTTTTCTTTATTTAAAAGTAATTAATGCGCGAACTTAACGAGATTGACGCAAAATTGGTTCTGAAGCTGTATCTCGGTCATTCTTTGATCAATCGAGATGAAATTTGGTACGCTTCATGTCGACCATGAACTGGGGGTCCATGCCAAATTTGGTGACAGCGCCACCTATGGGTCATGAGATAGGAAAAAAGGCTATTTTTGCGCATAACTTCTGAATCATTTGTCAGAAAATTATGATCTTGGTGTCTACGGATTCCTTGGCTCATGCCGCATCTGTCGATGTGTATTATGCCGGGATTGACCGAACCGTCTGTCCGCCATTTTGAAATTTGTGATAATTTGCTATAACTTTTGAAGTATCGGATATATCGGCGCAAACATCGGTAGGGAGCTTCGGCATGATGTCCTGAGGAAATCAGAGTACAGCGCCACCTAGGGGTTATAAACTATAACAGTTCTTATCGAATTGCTTATAACTTCTGAATTCTTTGGCATGTAAGCTCTTTTCTGCTGACCCTTGAGCTGTGTCTACTGAGTGGCGCATCTGTTAAGTCGTATGCATAGAGATCCTGAGTTCATGGGTTCGAATCCAGCCTGAGGCAGGTGTTAATTTCTTCTATTAAAGTTTTGTTCTTTCCCACCTATTCTTCCTGACCTGTCTGTAGTTCACATATGTTCTATTTTTGTCATGTTTTCTGTTGCTGCTCTGCACTGCAGTGGTTCTGATCTGTGATTGCTACGTTTTGGGTACTTGCTGCGCCTTGTGTTTTTGATTGGATGCTCAATGCGCATTGGGTGATTGATACCTTCTATGTTGTTTGCTGTGCTTTGGGTGCTCATTTCGCTAAATCTGCTTGGCCCCGAATCGCTGCTTGCAGCTATTTAGGGGCCAAGCACCTATGGTGCTGTGGCACCTATTGTTTCTGTTAGTATTATTATTCTTCTTAATCTTAATCTTAATCTTAATCTTAATCTTAATCTTAATCTTAATCTTAATCTTAATCTTAATCTTCCCCAATGGGAGTCTATGGCAGCCCTATGAACCGTATATAGGAAAATGATGAAATTTGGCACAGTTGTAGTGGTCGTCATAAATAGTCATTTGGCCAAAAATGGGGTCTCTAGCAGTAACTCTATAGCGCCACCATCATCTCAAAAATTCAATGTTCAAATGGTTATAACTCATGATCCATTTGCTCTATGAAAATTCTACTTAGTACACGTGATTGCTCTCCTCATGCTTATTGTTTTTAATACCTTACAGTAAGACTCCACCCATTACAGTATCGGCCATTTTGAAATGTACAGTATTTCGTTTTTTCGCTACTCCTCCTTCAAATTTGGTTCAATTCTTATGAGATTTGGCACATGTGATCTTTGGAGTGAGCCGCATAGAAATGACTGAACAGAATTTTGATATTTTTCTTTATTCAAAAGTAATTAATGCGCGAACTTAACGAGATTGACGCAAAATTGGTTCTGAAGCTGTATCTCGGTCATTCTTTGATCAATCGAGATGAAATTTGGTACGCTTCATGTCGACCATGAACTGGGGGTCCATGCCAAATTTGGTGACAGCGCCACCTATGGGTCATGAGATAGGAAAAAAGGCTATTTTTGCGCATAACTTCTGAATCGTTTGTCAGAAAATTATGATCTTGGTGTCTACGGATTCCTTGGCTCATGCCGCATCTGTCGATGTGTATTATGCCGGGATTGACCGAACCGTCTGTCCGCCATTTTGAAATTTGTGATAATTTGCTATAACTTTTGAAGTATCGGATATATCGGCACAAACATCGGTAGGGAGCTTCGGCATGATGTCCTGAGGAAATCAGAGTACAGCGCCACCTAGGGGTTATAAACTATAACAGTTCTTATCGAATTGCTTATAACTTCTGAATTCTTTGGCATGTAAGCTCTTTTCTGCTGACCCTTGAGCTGTGTCTACTGAGTGGCGCATCTGTTAAGTCGTATGCATAGAGATCCTGAGTTCATGGGTTCGAATCCAGCCTGAGGCAGGTGTTAATTTCTTCTATTAAAGTTTTGTTCTTTCCCACCTATTCTTCCTGACCTGTCTGTAGTTCACATATGTTCTATTTTTGTCATGTTTTCTGTTGCTGCTCTGCACTGCAGTGGTTCTGATCTGTGATTGCTACGTTTTGGGTACTTGCTGCGCCTTGTGTTTTTGATTGGATGCTCAATGCGCATTGGGTGATTGATACCTTCTATGTTGTTTGCTGTGCTTTGGGTGCTCATTTCGCTAAATCTGCTTGGCCCCGAATCGCTGCTTGCAGCTATATTTAGGGGCCAAGCACCTATGGTGCTGTGGCACCTATTGTTTCTGTTAGTATTATTATTCTTCTTAATCTTCCCCAATGGGAGTCTATGGCAGCCCTATGAACCGTATATAGGAAAATGATGAAATTTGGCACAGTTGTAGTGGTGGTCATAAATAGTCATTTGGCCAAAAATGGGGTCTCTAGCAGTGACTCTATAGCGCCACCATCATCTCAAAAATTCAATGTTCAAATGGTTATAACTCATGATCCATTTGCTCTATGAAAATTCTACTTAGTACACGTGATTGCTCTCCTCATGCTTATTGTTTTTAATACCTTACAGTAAGACTCCACCCATTACAGTAGCGGCCATTTTGAAATGTACAGTATTTCGTTTTTTCGCTACTCCTCCTTCAAATTTGGTTCAATTCTTATGAGATTTGGCACATGTGATCTTTGGAGTGAGCCGCATAGAAATGACTGAACAGAATTTTGATATTTTTCTTTATTTAAAAGTAATTAATGCGTGAACTTAACGAGATTGACGCAAAATTGGTTCTGAAGCTGTATCTCGGTCATTCTTTGATCAATCGAGATGAAATTTGGTACGCTTCATGTCGACCATGAACTGGGGGTCCATGCCAAATTTGGTGACAGCGCCACCTATGGGTCATGAGATAGTAAAAAAGGCTATTTTTGCGCATAACTTCTGAATCGTTTGTCAGAAAATTATGATCTTGGTGTCTACGGATTCCTTACCTCATGCCGCATCTGCCGATATGTATTATGCCGGGATTGACCGAACCGCCTGTCCGCCATTTTGAAATCTGTGATAAATTGCTATATCTTTTGAATTATCGGATATATCGGCGCAAACATCGGTAGGGAGCTTCGGCATGATGTCCTGAGGAAATCAGAGTACAGCGCCACCTAGGGGTTATAAACTATAACAGTTCTTATTGAATTGCTTATAACTTCTGAATTCTTTGGCATGTAAGCTCTTTTCTGCTGACCCTTGAGCTGTGTCTACTGAGTGGCGCATTTGTTAAGTCGTTTGCATAGAGATCCTGAGTTCATGGGTTCGAATCCCATCTGAGCCAGGTGTTAATTTCTTCTATTATAGTTTTGTTCTTTCTCACCTATTCTTTTTGACCTGTCTGTAGTTCACATATGTTCTATTTTTGCCATGTTTTCTGTTGCTGCTCTGCACTGCGGTGGTTCTGCTCTGTCATTGCTACGCTTTGGGTTCTTTGCTGAGCCTTGTGTTCTTGATGCACCTTGGGTGCTCAATGCGCCCTGAGTGATTGATAAGTTGTATCTTTCTTGCTGTGCTTTGGGAGCTCATTGCGCTGATTGTGCTTGGCCCCGTATCGCTGCTTGCAGCTATATTTATTATTCTGCTTCTTCTTCTTCTTCTTAGCCATAGGCGTCTATGGCAGCCCTATGAACCGTACATAGGAAAATGATGAAATTTGGCACAGTTGTAGTGGTGGTCTTAAAAAGTCATGTGACCAAAAATGGGGTCTCTAGTACTAACTCTATAGCGCCACCAGCAGTTCAAAAATTCAATGTTCAAAGGGTTATAACTTCTGATCCGCTTGATCTATGAAAATTCTACTTAGTACACGTGATTGCTCTCCTCATGCTTGTTGATTTTAATACCTTACAGTAAAACTCCACCCATTACAGTAGCGGCCATTTTGAAATGTACAGTATTCCATTTTTTCGCTACTCCTCCTTCAAATGTTGTTCAATTCTTATGAGATTTGGCACAGATGATCTTTGGAGTAAGCCGCATAGAAATGACTGAACAGAATTTTGATATTTATCTTTGTTCAAAAGTAATAAATGCGCAAACTTAACGAGGTTGACGCAAAAATGGTTCTGAAGCTGTAGCTCAGTCATTCTTTGATCAATTGAAATGAAATTTGATACACTTCATGTGGACCATGAACTTGGGGTCCATGCCAAATTTGGTGACAGCGCCACCTATGGGTCATGAGAAAATAAAATAGGCTATTTTTGCCCATAACTTCTGAACTGTTTGTCAGAAAATTATGATCTTGATGTCTATGGATTGCTTACCTCATGCCGCATCTGTCGATGTGTATTATGCCGGGTTTGACCGAACCGCCTGTCCGCCATTTTGAAATTTCACATAATTTGTTATATTTTTTGAACTATTGGACATATCCGCGCAAAAATTAGTAAGGAGCTTCGACATGATGTCCTGAAGGTACCTGGGAAGTCAGAGTACAGCGCCACCTAGGGGTTATAAACTATAACAGTTCTCATGGAACTGCTTATAACTTCTGAATACTTTGTCTGATATTAATTTCTTTGTGAAATTGTATTCACTGGTTTATGCCGATTGCAACGATGCCTCGTTTGTCATTTTCCAACATTCTGTTCATGTGTTATTGTAAAGCATATGGTAGATTATTTTTTCGCTACTCCTTTTACAAATGTTGTTTATTTTATGCCAGGTACTGCTCGTATAATGTTTGGAGCAATCCGCACAGAAATGACCGAACAGATTTTTGATATTCTGTTCTCTTTCTTAGAAATACCACTCCAAAGTTGACCGTGCCTGTGACGTTGTCTATTTGTCATAGTAAATTAATGTGACTGTATATTACATTATAGCATTACTATACAGAATGATGTTCTTGTCTTCAATCTCATTTGAGCTTTTTGATTCCCATATACATTGTATTTCTGATAGTTCTGCTCTGCACTGTCAGTTCTGCATCTGTGTTGATTGGCACACGTCAATCCTTGAAGCACCTAAGCTGTTTTTTGCTGCCCTTTGAGCTGTGTTAGCTGAGTTGCGCATCTGGTTAACCACATGCCATGAGATTCTGAGGTCATGGGTTCAAACCCCATGTGCAGTGATATTTTGTCTTAACTTTTTTCTCACTTAAGTTTTGTGATTTTCATACAATACATTGTATTTCAGTTATTTGTGCTCTCTGTTGTTATTTCTGCACGTTTGGTAATTGCTGGATATCAATGTTTACAGCTCTAAATCTCTATTCTATAGCTTGGACACACCAACTCAGTGGTTTAATCGTTTACTCAGTGGCGCATGCGGTTAGTGCGTTGCTTTGGGAACCTGAGGTCATGGGTTCGAATCCCAGCTCTTACTTTCACTTATTGAGATTTCCTTTTGTGTTCCCTTTAACACGTTCTTCTCGACCTGTCTGGTTTTCCACACGTGTTATATTTTTGCCATCTTTACTGTTGTTGCTCCGCACTGCAGTGGTTCTGCTCTGCATTTGCTTTGCTTCGGGTTCGGGCTCTGTATTGCGCGCTTTCTGCGCTTTGCGCATTTGCTGCGTCGTGTGGTTTTTGCTGTGCTTTGGGTGCTCATTGCGCTGAAGGTGCTTGACCCCGCAATTGCTGCTTGCAGCTATATTTAGGGGTCAAGCACCGAAGGTGCTGAGACACCTATTGTAATTAGGGGTCAAGCACCGAAGGTGCTGAGACACCTATTGGAATTGTACTTTTTTCTTCTTCTTAGCCATTGGTGTCTATGGCAGCCCTATGAACCGTATGTAGGAAAATGATGAAATTTGGCACAGTTGTAGTGGTGGTCATAAAAAGTCATGTGGCCAAAAATGGGGTCTCTAGCAGTAACTCTATAGCGCCACCATCATCTCAAAAATTCAATGTTCAAATGGTTATAACTCATGATCCATTTGCTCTATGAAAATTCTACTTAGTACACGTGATTGCTCTCCTCATGCTTATTGTTTTTAATACCTTACAGTAAGACTCCACCCATTACAGTAGTGGCCATTTTGAAATGTACAGTATTTCGTTTTTTCGCTACTCCTCCTTCAAATTTGGTTCAATTTTTATGAGATTTGGCACATGTGATCTTTGGAGTGAGCCGCATACAAATGACTGAACAGAATTTTGATATTTTTCTTTATTTAAAAGTAATTAATGCGTGAACTAAACGAGATTGACGCAAAATTGGTTCTGAAGCTGTATCTCGGTCATTCTTTGATCAATCGAGATGAAATTTGGTACGCTTCACGTCGACCATGAACTGGGGGTCCATGCCAAATTTGGTGACAGCGCCACCTATGGGTCATGAGATAGTAAAAAAGGCTATTTTTGCGCATAACTTCTGAATCGTTTGTCAGAAAATTATGATATTGGTGTCTACGGATTCCTTACCTCATGCCGCATCTGTCGATGTGTATTATGCCGGGTTTGACCGAACCGCCTGTCCGCCATTTTGAAATTTGTCATAAATTGTTATAACTTTTGAAGTATTGGATATATTGGCGCAAAAATCGGTAGGAAGCTTTGGCATGATGTCCTGATTGTTTCTGGGAAGTCAGAATACAGCGCCACCTAGGGGTTATAAACTATAACAGTTCTTATAGAACTGCTCATAACTTCTGAATACTTTGTCGGATATTCATTTTCTTTGTGAAATTGTATTCACTGGTTTATGCCGATTGTAACGATACCTCGTTTGTCATTTTCCATCATTCTGTTCATGTGTTATTGTATGGCATATGGTAAATGATTTTTTCGCTACTCCTTTTACAAATTTTGTTTATTTTATGCCAGGTTCTGCTCGTATAATGTTTGGAGCAATCCGCACAGAAATGACTGAACAGATTTTTCTTGCACCTAGGAATTTTTTTGAGAAAAACCTCTGTAAAGTTGATCGTCCCTGTGATGTTGTCTATTTGTCATAGTTAATTACTTTATATTACATTTTATAGCGTTACTCTACGGAATGTTCTTCTTGTCTTTAATCTCACTTGAGCTTTTTGATTCTCATATACATTGTATTTCTGTGATTTCTGCTCTGCGGTGTCATTTCTACATCTTTGGTGATTGGCATATGTCAATGCTTGCATTTCTGTAATCTCTTTCCTGCTGCCCCTTGAGCTGTGTCTGCTGAGTGGCGCATCCACTAAGTCGTATGCATAGAGATCCTGAGTTCATGGGTTCGAATCCCACCTGAGGCAGGTGTTAATTTCTTCTATTAAAGTTTTGTTCTTTCCCACCTATTCTTCTTGACCTGTCTGTAGATCACATATGTTCTATTTTTGCCATGTTTTCTGTTGCTGCTCTGCACTGCGGTGGTTCTGCTCTGTCATTGCAACGCTTTGGGTACTTGCTGCGCTTTGTGTTCTTGATGCACCTTGGGTGGTCAGTGAGCATTGGGTGATTGATACCTTCTATGTTGCTTGCTGTGCTTTGGGTGCTCATTGCGCTAAAGGTGCTTGGCCCCGAATCGCTGCTTGCAGCTATATTTATTATTATTATTCTGCTTCTTCTTCTTCTTAGCCATAGGCGTCTATGGCAGCCCTATGAACCGTACATAGGAAAATGATGAAATTTGGCACAGTTGTAGTGGTGGTCTTAAAAAGTCATGTGACCAAAAATGGGGTCTCTAGTACTAACTCTATAGCGCCACCAGCAGTGCAAAAATTCAATGTTCAAAGGGTTATAACTTCTGATCCGCTTGATCTATGAAAATTCTACTTAGTACACGTGATTGCTCTCCTCATGCTTGTTGATTTTAATACCTTACAGTAAAACTCCACCCATTACAGTAGCGGCCATTTTGAAATGTACAGTATTCCATTTTTTCGCTACTCCTCCTTCAAATGTTGTTCAATTCTTATGAGATTTGGCACAGATGATCTTTGGAGTAAGCCGCATAGAAATGACTGAACAGAATTTTGATATTTATCTTTGTTCAAAAGTAATAAATGCGCAAACTTAACGAGGTTGACGCAAAAATGGTTCTGAAGCTGTAGCTCAGTCATTCTTTGATCAATTGAAATGAAATTTGGTACACTTCATGTGGACCATGAACTTGGGGTCCATGCCAAATTTGGTGACAGCGCCACCTATGGGTCATGAGATAATAAAATAGGCTATTTTTGCCCATAACTTCTGAACTGTTTGTCAGAAAATTATGATCTTGATGTCTATGGATTGCTTACCTCATGCCGCATCTGTCGATGTGTATTATGCCGGGTTTGACCGAACCGCCTGTCCGGCATTTTTGAAATTTCACATAATTTGTTATATTTTTGGAAATATTTGACATATCCGCGCAAAAATTAGTAAGGAGCTTCGACATGATGTCCTGAAGGTACCTGGGAAGTCAGAGTACAGCGCCACCTAGGGGTTATAAACTATAACAGTTCTTATGGAACTGCTTATAACTTCTGAATACTTTGTCTGATATTATATTTTTGCCATCTTTACTGTTGTTGCTCCGCACTGCAGTGGTTCTGCTCTGCATTTGCTTTGCTTCGGGTTCGGGCTCTGTATTGCGCGCTTTCTGCGCTTTGCGCATTTGCTGCGTCATGCCGTTTTTGCTGTGCTTTGGGTGCTCATTGCGCTGAAGGTGCTTGACCCCGTATCGCTGCTTGCAGCTATATTTATTATTATTATTATTATTTTTCCCCAATGGGAGTCTATGGCAGCCCTATGAACCGTACATAGGAAAATGATGAAATTTGGCACAGTTGTAGAGGTGGTCATAAATAGTCATGTGACCAAAAATGGGGTCTTTAGCAGTAACTCTATAGCGCCACCAGTAGTCCAAAAATTCCATGTTCAAACTGTTATAACTGGTGAACCATTTGATCTATGAAAATTCTACTTAGTACACGTGATTGCTCTCATCCCGCTTATTGAATTTGATACTTTACAGTAAGACTCCACCCATTACAGTAGCGGCCATTTTGAAATGTACAGTATTTCGTTTTTTCGCTACTCCTTCTTCAAACGTGGTTCAATTCTTATGAGATTTGGCACAGATGATCTTTGGAGTGAGCCGCATAGAAATGACCGAACAGAATTTTGATATTTATCTTTGTTCAAAAGTAATAAATGCGCAAACTTAACGAGGTTGACGCAAAAATGGTTCTGAAGCTGTAGTTCAGTCATTCTTTGATCAATTGAAATGAAATTTGGTACACTTCATGTGGACCATGAACTTGGGGTCCATGCCAAATTTGGTGACAGCGCCACCTATGGGTTATGAGATAATAAAATAGGCTATTTTTGCCCATAACTTCTGAACTGTTTGTCAGAAAATTATGATCTTGATGTCTATGGATTGCTTACCTCATGCCGCATCTGTTGATGTGAATTATGCCAGGTTTGACTGAACCGCCTGTCCGCCATTTTGAAATTTGACATAAATTGTTATATTTTTTGAACTATTGGACATATCTGCGCAAAAATTGATAAGGAGCTTTGACATGATATCCTGAAGGTACCTGAGAAGTCAGAGTACAGCGCCACCTAGGGTTTATAAACTAATTTGACATATGTCAATCCTTGTAGCTTTCTAATCTCTTTTCTGCTGCCTCATGAGCTGTGTCATCTGAGTGGCGCATCAAGTTAATCATATGTATTGAGATTCTGAGTTCCTGGGTTCGAAACCCACCTGAGTCAGGTATTTTGTTCTTCCTCATCAGTTCTTCTCAACCTGTCTGTAGTTCAAATGTGTTCAATTTTTCCATGTTTGCTGTTGTTGCTCTGCATTGTGGGGGTTCTTGCTGTGCTTTCTGTGCTTTGTGTGCTTTGTGTGCTTGCTGTGCTTTGGGAGTTTGCTGTGCTTTGTTTGCTGGTTGTGCTTTGTGAGCTTGCTGTGCTTTGTGAGTTTGCTGTGCTTGCTGTGCTTGTGTGCTTGCAGTGCTTTTTTTGTTGCTATGCTTTGTGTGCTTGCTGTGCTTTGTGTGCTTTGTGTGCTTGCTGTGCTTTGTGAGCTTGCTGTGCTTTGTGAGCTTGCTGTGCTTTGTGAGCTTGCTGTGCTTTGTGAGCTTGCTGTGCTTTGTGTGCTTGCTGTGCTTTGTGAGTTTGCTGTTCTTTGTGTGCTTACTGTGCCTTGGGTGCTTGCTGTGCTTTGTGAGCTTGTTGTGTTTTGTGTGTTTGCTTTGCTTTGTGAGTTTGCTGTGCTTTGTGAGCTTGCTGTGCTTTGTGAGCTTGCTGTGCTTTGTGTGCTTGCTGTGCTTTGTGAGTTTGCTGTGCTTTGTGAGATTACTGTGCTTTGTGTGCTTGCTGTGCTTTGTGAGCTTGCTGTGCTTTGTGTGCTTGCTGTGCATTGTGAGCTTGCTGTGCTTTGTGTGCCTGCTGTGATTTGTGTGCTTGCTGTGCTTTGTGTGCTTGCTGTGCATTGTGAGCTTGCTGTGCTTTGTGTGCTTGCTGTGCATTGTGAGCTTGCTGTGCTTTGTGTGCCTGCTGTGATTTGTGTGCTTGCTGTGCTTTGTGTGCCTGCTGTGCATTGTGAACTTGCTGTGCTTTGTGTGCTTGCTGTGCTGTGTGTGCATTGCGCCGAAGGTGCTTGACCCCGTGTTGCTGCTTGCAGCTATATTTATTATTAGGGGTCAAGCACCGAAGGTGCTGAGACACCTATTGTAATTGTTAGTATTATTATTATTATTATTCTGCTTCTTCTTCTTCTTCTTAGCCATAGGCGTCTATGGCAGCCCTATGAACCGTACATAGGAAAATGATGAAATTTGGCACAGTTGTAGTGGTGGTCTTAAAAAGTCATGTGACCAAAAATGGGGTCTCTAGTACTAACTCTATAGCGCCACCAGCAGTTCAAAAATTCAATGTTCAAAGGGTTATAACTTCTGATCCGCTTGATCTATGAAAATTCTACTTAGTACACGTGATTGCTCTCCTCATGCTTGTTGATTTTAATACCTTACAGTAAAACTCCACCCATTACAGTAGCGGCCATTTTGAAATGTACAGTATTCCATTTTTTCGCTACTCCTCCTTCAAATGTTGTTCAATTCTTATGAGATTTGGCACAGATGATCTTTGGAGTAAGCCGCATAGAAATGACTGAACAGAATTTTGATATTTATCTTTGTTCAAAAGTAATAAATGCGCAAACTTAACGAGGTTGACGCAAAAATGGTTCTGAAGCTGTAGCTCAGTCATTCTTTGATCAATTGAAATGAAATTTGGTACACTTCATGTGGACCATGAACTTGGGGTCCATGCCAAATTTGGTGACAGCGCCACCTATGGGTCATGAGATAATAAAATAGGCTATTTTTGCCCATAACTTCTGAACTGTTTGTCAGAAAATTATGATCTTGATGTCTATGGATTGCTTACCTCATGCCGCATCTGTCGATGTGTATTATGCCGGGTTTGACCGAACCGCCTGTCCGCCATTTTGAAATTTCACATAATTTGTTATATTTTTTGAACTATTGGACATATCCGCGCAAAAATTAGTAAGGAGCTTCGACATGATGTCCTGAAGGTACCTGGGAAGTCAGAGTACAGCGCCACCTAGGGGTTATAAACTATAACAGTTCTCATGGAACTGCTTATAACTTCTGAATACTTTGTCTGATATTAATTTCTTTGTGAAATTGTATTCACTGGTTTATGCCGATTGCAACGATGCCTCGTTTGTCATTTTCCAACATTCTGTTCATGTGTTATTGTAAAGCATATGGTAGATTATTTTTTCGCTACTCCTTTTACAAATGTTGTTTATTTTATGCCAGGTACTGCTCGTATAATGTTTGGAGCAATCCGCACAGAAATGACCGAACAGATTTTTGATATTCTGTTCTCTTTCTTAGAAATACCACTCCAAAGTTGACCGTGCCTGTGACATTGTCTATTTGTCATAGTAAATTAATGTGACTGTATATTACATTGTATAGCATTACTATACAGAATGATGTTCTTGTCTTCAATCTCATTTGAGCTTTTTGATTCCCATATACATTGTATTTCTGATAGTTCTGCTCTGCACTGTCAGTTCTGCATCTGTGTTGATTGGCACACGTCAATCCTTGAAGCACCTAAGCTGTTTTTTGCTGCCCTTTGAGCTGTGTTAGCTGAGTTGCGCATCTGGTTAACCACATGCCATGAGATTCTGAGGTCATGGGTTCAAACCCCATGTGCAGTGATATTTTGTCTTAACTTTTTTCTCACTTAAGTTTTGTGATTTTCATACAATACATTGTATTTCAGTTATTTGTGCTCTCTGTTGTTATTTCTGCACGTTTGGTAATTGCTGGATATCAATGTTTACAGCTCTAAATCTCTATTCTATAGCTTGGACACACCAACTCAGTGGTTTAATCGTTTACTCAGTGGCGCATGCGGTTAGTGCGTTGCTTTGGGAACCTGAGGTCATGGGTTCGAATCCCAGCTCTTACTTTCACTTATTGAGATTTCCTTTTGTGTTCCCTTTAACACGTTCTTCTCGACCTGTCTGGTTTTCCACACGTGTTATATTTTTGCCATCTTTACTGTTGTTGCTCCGCACTGCAGTGGTTCTGCTCTGCATTTGCTTTGCTTCGGGTTCGGGCTCTGTATTGCGCGCTTTCTGCGCTTTGCGCATTTGCTGCGTCGTGTGGTTTTTGCTGTGCTTTGGGTGCTCATTGCGCTGAAGGTGCTTGACCCCGCAATTGCTGCTTGCAGCTATATTTAGGGGTCAAGCACCGAAGGTGCTGAGACACCTATTGTAATTGTTAGTATTATTAGGGGTCAAGCACCGAAGGTGCTGAGACACCTATTGTAATTGTTAGTATTATTAGGGGTCAAGCACCGAAGGTGCTGAGACACCTATTGGAATTGTACTTTTTTCTTCTTCTTAGCCATTGGTGCCTATGGCAGCCCTATGAACCGTACATAGGAAAATGATGAAATTTGGCACAGTTATAGAGGTGGTCCTGAAAAGTCAAGTGACCAAAAATGGGGTCTCTAGCATTAACTCTATAGCGCCACCAGCAGTGCAAAAATTCAATGTTCAAATGGTTATAACTGCTGATCCGCTTGCTCTATGAAAATTCTACTTAGTACACGTGATTGCTCTCCTCATGCTTATTGTTTTTAATACCTTACAGTAAGACTCCACCCATTACAGTAGTGGCCATTTTGAAATGTACAGTATTTCGTTTTTTCGCTACTCCTCCTTCAAATTTGGTTCAATTCTTATGAGATTTGGCACATGTGATCTTTGGAGTGAGCCGCATAGAAATGACTGAACAGAATTTTGATATTTTTCTTTATTTAAAAGTAATTAATGCGTGAACTTAACAAGATTGACGCAAAATTGGTTCTGAAGCTGTATCTCGGTCATTCTTTGATCAATCAAGATGAAACTTGGTACGCTTCATGTCGACCATGAAATGGGGGTCCATGCCAAATTTGGTGACAGCGCCACCTATGGGTCATGAGATAGGAAAAAAGGCTATTTTTGCGCATAACTTCTGAATCGTTTGTCAGAAAATTATGATCTTGGTGTCTACGGATTCCTTACCTCATGCCGCATCTGTCGATGTGTATTATGCCGGGTTTGACCGAACCGCCTGTCCGCCATTTTGAAATTTGTCATAAATTGTTATAACTTTTGAAGTATTGGATATTTTGGCGCAAAAATCGGTAGGAAGCTTCGGCATGATGTCCTGATTGTATCTGGGAAGTCAGAATACAGCGCCACCTAGGGGTTATAAACTATAACAGTTCTTATAGAACTGCTCATAACTTCTGAATACTTTGTCGGATATTCATTTTCTTTGTGAAATTGTATTCACTGGTTTATGCCGATTGCAACGATACCTCGTTTGTCATTTTCCATCATTCTGTTCATGTGTTATTGTAAGGCATATGGTAAATGATTTTTTCGCTACTCCTTTTACAAATTTTGTTTATTTTATGCCAGGTTCTGCTCGTATAATGTTTGGAGCAATCCGCACAGAAATGACTGAACAGATTTTTCTTGCACCTAGGAATTTTTTTGAGAAAAACCTCTGTAAAGTTGATCGTCCCTGTGATGTTGTCTATTTGTCATAGTTAATTACTTTATATTACATTTTATAGCGTTACTCTACGGAATGTTCTTCTTGTCTTCAATCTCACTTGAGCTTTTTGATTCTCATATACATTGTATTTCTGTGATTTCTGCTCTGCGGTGTCATTTCTACATCTTTGGTGATTGGCATATGTCAATGCTTGCATTTCTGTAATCTCTTTCCTGCTGCCCCTTGAGCTGTGTCTGCTGAGTGGCGCATCCACTAAGTCGTATGCATAGAGATCCTGAGTTCATGGGTTCGAATCCCACCTGAGGCAGGTATTAATTTCTTCTATTAAAGTTTTGTTCTTTCCCACCTATTCTTCTTGACCTGTCTGTAGTTCACATATGTTCTATTTTTGCCATGTTTTCTGTTGCTGCTCTGCACTGCGGTGGTTCTGCTCTGTCATTGCAACGCTTTGGGTACTTGCTGCGCTTTGTGTTCTTGATGCACCTTGGGTGGTCAGTGAGCATTGGGTTATTGATACCTTCTATGTTGCTTGCTGTGCTTTGGGTGCTCATTGCGCTAAAGGTGCTTGGCCCCGAATCGCTGCTTGCAGCTATATTTATTATTATTCTGCTTCTTCTTCTTCTTCTTAGCCATAGGCGTCTATGGCAGCCCTATGAACCGTACATAGGAAAATGATGAAATTTGGCACAGTTGTAGTGGTGGTCTTAAAAAGTCATGTGACCAAAAATGGGGTCTCTAGTACTAACTCTATAGCGCCACCAGCAGTGCAAAAATTCAATGTTCAAAGGGTTATAACTTCTGATCCGCTTGATCTATGAAAATTCTACTTAGTACACGTGATTGCTCTCCTCATGCTTGTTGTTTTTAATACCTTACAGTAAAACTCCACCCATTACAGTAGCGGCCATTTTGAAATGTACAGTATTCCATTTTTTCGCTACTCCTCCTTCAAATGTTGTTAAATTCTTATGAGATTTGGCACAGATGATCTTTGGAGTAAGCCGCATAGAAATGACTGAACAGAATTTTGATATTTATCTTTGTTCAAAAGTAATAAATGCGCAAACTTAACGAGGTTGACGCAAAAATGGTTCTGAAGCTGTAGCTCAGTCATTCTTTGATCAATTGAAATGAAATTTGGTACACTTCATGTCGACCATGAACTGGGGGTCCATGCCAAATTTGGTGACAGCGCCACCTATGGGTCATGAGATATGAAAATAGGCTATTTTTGCCCATAACTTCTGAACAGTTTGTCAGAAAAATATGATCTTGATGTCTATGGATTGCTTACCTCATGCCGCATCTGTCGATGTGTATTATGCCGGGTTTGACTGAACCGCCTGTCCGCCATTTTGAAATTTCACATAATTTGTTATATTTTTTGAACTATTGAACATATCCGCGCAAAAATTAGTAAGGAGCTTCGACATGATGTCCTGAAGGTACCTGGGAAGTCAGAGTACAGCGCCACCTAGGGGTTATAAACTATAACAGTTCTTATGGAACTGCTTATAACTTCTGAATACTTTGTCTGATATTAATTTTTTCTTTGTGAAATTGTATTCACTGGTTTATGCCGATTGCAACGATACCTCGTTTGTCATTTTCCAACATTTTGTTCATGTGTTATTGTAAAGCATATGGTAGATGATTTTTTCGCTACTCCTTTTACAAATTTTGTTTATTTTATGCCAGGTACTGCTCGTATAATGTTTGGAGCAATCCGCACAGAAATGACTGAACAGATTTTTGATATTCTGTTTTTTTCTTAGAAATACCACTCCAAAGTTGACCGTGCCTGTGACGTTGTCTATTTGTCATAGTAAATTAATGTGACTGTATATTACATTGTATAGCGTCACTATACAGAATGATCTGCTTGTCTTCAATCTCACTTGAGCTCATCTACATTTTATTTCTGTTATTTCTGCTTCAGCTGTGTCTTTCCTGCATCTTTGGTGATTGACATATGTTAATCCTTTCAGCTCTCTAATCTCTTGTCTGCTGCCTCATGAACTGTGTCAACTGAGTGGCGCATCTCGTTAAACCACATGGATTGAGATTCTGAGTTCCTGGGTTCAAATCCCACCTGAGTCATGACGTTTTGTTCTTCCTCATCAGTTCTTCTCAACCTGTCTGTAGTTCACATGTGTTCTATTTTTCCATGTTTGCTGTTGTTGCTCTGCATTGTGGTGGTTCTTGCTGTGCTTTCTGTGCTTTGTGTGCATGCTGTACTTTGGGAGTTTGCTGTGCTTTGTGTGCTGGTTGTGCTTTGTGAGCTTGCTGTGCTTTGTGAGCTTGCTGTGCTTTGTGTGCTTGCAGTGCTTTTTTTGTTGCTATGCTTTGTGTGCTTGCTGTGCTTTGTGTGCTTACTGTGCTTTGTGTGCTTGCTGTGCTTTGTGAGCTTGCTGTGCTTTGTGAGCTTGCTGTGCTTTGTGAGCTTGCTGTGCTTTGTGAGTTTGCTGTGCTTTGTGAGCTTGCTGTGCTTTGTGTGCTTGCTGTGCTTTGTGTGCTTGCTGTGCTTTGTGAGCTTGCTGTGCTGTGTGTGCCTGCTGTGATTTGTGTAATTGCTGTGCTTTGTGTGCTTGCTGTGCATTGTGAGCTTGCTGTGCTTTGTGTGCTTGCTGTGCTGTGTGTGCATTGCGCCGAAGGTGCTTGACCCCGTGTTGCTGCTTGCAGCTATATTGGTCATTGTTTCTGTTAGTAAATTTTTCTTCTTCCCCAATGGGAGTCTATGGCAGCCCTATGAAGCGTATGTAGGAAAATGATGAAATTTGGCATAGTTGTAGTGGTGGTCATAAATAGTCATGTGGCCAAAAATGGGGTCTCTAGCAGTAACTCTATAGCGCCACCATTATCTCAAAAATTCAATATTTAAATGGTTATAACTCATGATCCATTAGATCTATGAAAATTCTACTTAGTGCATGTGATTGCTCTCATCCCGCTTATTGAATTTGATACTTTACATTAAGACTCCACCCATTACAGTATCGGCCATTTTGAAATGTACAGTATTTCGTTTTTTCGCTACTCCTCCTTCAAATTTGGTTCAATTCTTATGAGATTTGGCACATGTGATCTTTGGAGTGAGCCGCATAGAAATGACTGAACAGAATTTTGATATTTTTCTTTATTCAAAAGTAATTAATGCGTGAACTTAACGAGATTGACGCAAAATTGGTTCTGAAGCTGTATCTCGGTCATTCTTTGATCAATCGAGATGAAATTTGGTACGCTTCATGTCGACCATGAACTGGGGGTCCATGCCAAATTTGGTGACAGCGCCACCTATGGGTCATGAGATAGGAAAAAAGGCTATTTTTGCGCATAACTTCTGAATCGTTTGTCAGAAAATTATGATCTTGGTGTCTACGGATTCCTTGGCTCATGCCGCATCTGTCGATGTGTATTATGCCGGGATTGACCGAACCGTCTGTCCGCCATTTTGAAATTTGTGATAATTTGCTATAACTTTTGAAGTATCGGATATATCGGCGCAAACATCGGTAGGGAGCTTCGGCATGATGTACTGAGGAAATCAGAGTACAGCGCCACCTAGGGGTTATAAACTATAACAGTTCTTATCGAATTGCTTATAACTTCTGAATTCTTTGGCATGTAAGCTCTTTTCTGCTGACCCTTGAGCTGTGTCTACTGAGTGGCGCATCTGTTAAGTCGTATGCATAGAGATCCTGAGTTCATGGGTTCGAATCGAGCCTGAGGCAGGTGTTAATTTCTTCTATTAAAGTTTTGTTCTTTCCCACCTATTCTTCCTGACCTGTCTGTAGTTCACATATGTTCTATTTTTGTCATGTTTTCTGTTGCTGCTCTGCACTGCAGTGGTTCTGATCTGTGATTGCTACGTTTTGGGTACTTGCTGCGCTTTGTGTTCTCGATGCACCTTGGGTGGTCAGTGAGCATTGGGTTATTGATACCTTCTATGTTGCTTGCTGTGCTTTGGGTGCTCATTGCGCTAAAGGTGCTTGGCCCCGAATCGCTGCTTGCAGCTATATTTAGGGGTCAAGCACCGAAGGTGCTGAGACACCTATTGTTTTTTGTTAGTATTATTATTATTATTATTATTATTTTTCCCCAATGGGAGTCTATGGCAGCCCTATGAACCGTACATAGGAAAATGATGAAATTTGGCACAGATGTAGAGGTGGTCATAAATAGTCATGTGACCAAAAATGGGGTCTTTAGCAGTAACTGTATAGCGCCACCAGTAGTCCAAAAAATCAATGTTCAAACTGTTATAATTGGTGAACCATTTGACCTATGAAAATTCTACTTAGTACACGTGATTGCTCTCATCGTGCTTATTGAATTTGATACTTTACAGTAAGACTCCACCCATTACAGTAGCGGCCATTTTGAAATGTACAGTATTTCGTTTTTTCGCTACTCCTCCTTCAAATGCGGTTCAATTCTTATGAGATTTGGCACAGATGATCTTTGGAGTGAGCCGCATAGAAATGACCGAACAGAATTTTGATATTTATCTTTGTTCAAAAGTAATAAATGCGCAAACTTAACAAGGTTGATGCAAAAATGGTTCTGAAGCTGTAGCTCGGTCATTCTTTGATCAATTGAAATGAAATTTGGTACACTTCATGTCGACCATGAACTTGGGGTCCATGCCAAATTTGGTGACAGCGCCACCTATGGGTTATGAGATAATAAAATAGGCTATTTTTGCCCATAACTTCTGAACTGTTTGTCAGAAAATTATGATCTTGATGTCTATGGATTGCTTACCTCATGCCGCATCTGTCGATGTGAATTATGCCAGGTTTGACTGAACCGCCTGTCCGCCATTTTGAAATTTGACATAAATTGTTATATTTTTTGAACTATTGGACATATCTGTGCAAAAATTGATAAGGAGCTTTGACATGATATCCTGAAGGTACCTGAGAAGTCAGAGTACAGCGCCACCTAGGGTTTATAAACTAATTTGACATATGTTAATCCTTGTAGCTTTCTAATCTCTTTTCTGCTGCCTCATGAGCTGTGTCATCTGAGTGGTGCATCAAGTTAATCATATGTATTGAGATTCTGAGTTCCTGGGTTTGAATCCCACCTGAGTCAGGTATTTTGTTCTTCCTCATCAGTTCTTCTCAACCTGTCTGTAGTTCAAATGTGTTCTATTTTTCCATGTTTGCTGTTGTTGCTCTGCATTGTGGTGGTTCTTGCTGTGCTTTCTGTGCTTTGTGTGCTTTGTGTGCTTGCTGTGCTTTGGGAGTTTGCTGTGCTTTGTGTGCTGGTTGTGCTTTGTGAGCTTGCTGTGCTTTGTGAGCTTGCTGTGCTTTGTGTGCTTGCAGTGCTTTTTTTGTTGCTATGCTTTGTGAGTTTGCTGTGCTTTGTGAGCTTGCTGTGCTTTGTGAGCTTGCTGTGCTTTGTGTGCTTGCTATGCTTTGTGAGTTTGCTATGCTTTGTGAGTTTGCTGTGCTTTGTGAGATTACTGTGCTTTGTGTGCTTGCTGTGCTTTGCGTGCTTGCTTTGCTTTGTGTGCTTGCTGTGCTTTGTGAGCTTGCTGTGCTTTGTGTAATTGCTGTGCTTTGTGTGCTTGCTGTGCATTGTGAGCTTGCTGTGCTTTGTGTGCTTGCTGTGCATTGTGAGCTTGCTGTGCTTTGTGTGCTTGCTGTGCTTTGTGTGCTTGCTGTGCTTTGTGAGCTTGCTGTGCTTTGTGTAATTGCTGTGCTTTGTGTGCTTGCTGTGCATTGTGAGCTTGCTGTGCTTTGTGTGCTTGCTGTGCATTGTGAGCTTGCTGTGCTTTGTGTGCATGCTGTGCTTTGTGAGCTTGCTGTGCTTTGTGTGCCTGCTGTGATTTGTTTAATTGCTGTGCTTTGTGTGCTTGCTGTGCATTGTGAACTTGCTGTGCTTTGTGTGCTTGCTGTGCTGTGTGTGCATTGCGCCGAAGGTGCTTGACCCCGTGTTGCTGCTTGCAGCTATATTTATTATTATTATTATTATTTTTCCCCAATGGGAGTCTATGGCAGCCCTATGAACCGTACATAGGAAAATGATGAAATTTGGCACAGTTGTAGAGGTGGTCATAAATAGTCATGTGACCAAAAATAGGGTCTTTAGCAGTAACTCTATAGCGCCACCAGTAGTCCAAAAATTCAATGTTCAAACTGTTATAACTGGTGAACCATTTGATCTATGAAAATTCTACTTAGTACACGTGATTGCTCTCATCCCGCTTATTGAATTTGATACTTTACAGTAAGACTCCACCCATTACAGTAGCGGCCATTTTGAAATGTACAGTATTTCGTTTTTTCGCTACTCCTCCTTCAAATGCGGTTCAGTTCTTATGAGATTTGGCACAGATGATCTTTGGAGTGAGCCGCATAGAAATGACCGAACAGAATTTTGATATTTATCTTTGTTCAAAAGTAATAAATGCGCAAACTTAACGAGGTTGACGCAAAAATGGTTCTGAAGCTGTAGCTCAGTCATTCTTTGATCAATTGAAATGAAATTTGGTGCACTTCATGTGAACCATGAACTTGGGGTCCATGCCAAATTTGGTGACAGCGCCACCTATGGGTCATGAGATATGAAAATAGGCTATTTTTGCCCATAACTTCTGAACTGTTTGTCAGAAAATTATGATCTTGATGTCGATGGATTGCTTACCTCATGCCGCATCTGTCGATGTGAATTATGCCGGGTTTGACCAAACCGCCTGTCCGCCATTTTGAAATTTCACATAAATTATTATATTTTTTGAACTATTGGACATATCTGTGCAAAAATTGATAAGGAGCTTTGACATGATATCCTGAAGGTACCTGAGAAGTCAGAGTACAGCGCCACCTAGGGTTTATAAACTAATTTGACATATGTTAATCCTTGTAGCTTTCTAATCTCTTTTCTGCTGCCTCATGAGCTGTGTCATCTGAGTGGCGCATCAAGTTAATCATATGTATTGAGATTCTGAGTTCCTGGGTTTGAATCCCACCTGAGTCAGGTATTTTGTTCTTCCTCATCAGTTCTTCTCAACCTGTCTGTAGTTCAAATGTGTTCTATTTTTCCATGTTTGCTGTTGTTGCTCTGCATTGTGGTGGTTCTTGCTGTGCTTTCTGTGCTTTGTGTGCTCTGTGTGCCTGCTGTGCTTTGGGAGTTTGCTGTGCTTTGTGTGCTGGTTGTGCTTTGTGAGCTTGCTGTGCTTTGTGAGCTTGCTGTGCTTGCTGTGCTTTGTGTGCTTGCAGTTCTTTTTTTGTTGCTATGCTTTGTGTGCTTGCTGTGCTTTGTGTGCTTACTGTGCTTTGTGTGCTTGCTGTGCTTTGTGAGCTTGCTGTGCTTTGTGAGTTTGCTGTGCTTTGTGAGCTTGCTGTGCTTTGTGAGCTTGCTGTGCTTTGTGTGCTTGCTGCGCTTTGTGAGTTTGCTGTGCTTTGTGAGCTTGCTGTGCTTTGTGAGCTTGCTGTGCTTTGTGTGCTTGCTGTGCTTTGTGAGTTTGCTGTGCTTTGTGAGATTACTGTGCTTTGTGTGCTTGCTGTGCTTTGCGTGCTTGCTGTGCTTTGTGTGCTTGCTGTGCTTTGTGAGCTTGCTGTGCTTTGTGTAATTGCTGTGCTTTGTGTGCTTGCTGTGCATTGTGAGCTTGCTGTGCTTTGTGTGCTTGCTGTGCATTGTGAGCTTGCTGTGCTTTGTGTGCTTGCTGTGCTTTGTGTGCTTGCTGTGCTTTTTGTGCTTGCTGTGCTTTGTGAGCTTGCTGTGCTTTGTGAGCTTGCTGTGATTTGTGTAATTGCTGTGCTTTGTGTGCTTGCTGTGCATTGTGAACTTGCTGTGCTTTGTGTGCTTGCTGTGCTGTGTGTGCATTGCGCCGAAGGTGCTTGACCCCGTGTTGCTGCTTGCAGCTATATTTAGGGGCCAAGCACCTATGGTGCTGTGGCACCTATTGTTTCTGTTAGTATTATTATTCTTCTTAATCTTCCCCAATGGGAGTCTATGGCAGCCCTATGAACCGTATATAGGAAAATGATGAAATTTGGCACAGTTGTAGTGGTGGTCATAAATAGTCATTTGGCCAAAAATGGGGTCTCTAGCAGTAACTCTATAGCGCCACCATCATCTCAAAAATTCAATGTTCAAATGGTTATAACTCATGATCCATTTGCTCTATGAAAATTCTACTTAGTACACGTGATTGCTCTCCTCATGCTTGTTGTTTTTAATACCTTACAGTAAGACTCCACCCATTACAGTAGCGGCCATTTTGAAATGTACAGTATTTTGTTTTTTCGCTACTCCTCCTTCAAATTTGGTTCAATTCTCATGAGATTTGGCACATGTGATCTTTGGAGTGAGCCGCATAGAAATGACTGAACAGAATTTTGATATTTTTCTTTATTTAAAAGTAATTAATGCGTGAACTTAACGAGATCGACGCAAAATTGGTTCTGAAGCTGTATCTCGGTCATTCTTTGATCAATCGAGATGAAATTTGGTACGCTTCATGTCGACCATGAAATGGGGGTCCATGCCAAATTTGGTGACAGCGCCACCTATGGGTCATGAGATAGGAAAAAAGGCTATTTTTGCGCATAACTTCTGAATCGTTTGTCAGAAAATTATGATCTTGGTGTCTACGGATTCCTTGGCTCATGCCGCATCTGTCGATGTGTATTATGCCGGGATTGACCGAACCGTCTGTCCGCCATTTTGAAATTTGTGATAATTTGCTATAACTTTTGAAGTATCGGATATATCGGCGCAAACATCGGTAGGGAGCTTCGGCATGATGTCCTGAGGAAATCAGAGTACAGCGCCACCTAGGGGTTATAAACTATAACAGTTCTTATCGAATTGCTTATAACTTCTGAATTCTTTGGCATGTAAGCTCTTTTCTGCTGACCCTTGAGCTGTGTCTACTGAGTGGCGCATCTGTTAAGTCGTATGCATAGAGATCCTGAGTTCATGGGTTCGAATCCAGCCTGAGGCAGGTGTTAATTTCTTCTATTAAAGTTTTGTTCTTTCCCACCTATTCTTCCTGACCTGTCTGTAGTTCACATATGTTCTATTTAGGGGTCAAGCACCGAAGGTGCTGTGACACCTATTGGAATTGTTAGTATTATTATTATTCTGCTTCTTCTTCTTCTTCTTAGCCATAGGCGTCTATGGCAGCCCTATGAACCGTACATAGGAAAATGATGAAATTTGGCACAGTTGTAGTGGTGGTCTTAAAAAGTCATGTGACCAAAAATGGGGTCTCTAGTACTAACTCTATAGCGCCACCACTAGTGCAAAAATTCAATGTTCAAAGGGTTATAACTTCTGATCCGCTTGATCTATGAAAATTCTACTTAGTACACGTGATTGCTCTCCTCATGCTTGTTGCTTTTAATACCTTACAGTAAAACTCCACTCATTACAGTAGCGGCCATTTTGAAATGTACAGTAATCCATTTTTTCGCTACTCCTCCTTCAAATGTTGTTCAATTCTTATGAGATTTGGCACAGACGATCTTTGGAGTAAGCCGCATAGAAATGACTGAACAGAATTTTGATATTTATCTTTGTGTAAAAGTAATAAATGCGCAAACTTAACGAGGTTGACGCAAAAATGGTTCTGAAGCTGTAGCTCAGTCATTCTTTGATCAATTCAAATGAAATTTGGTACACTTCATGTGGACCATGAAATTGGGGTCCATGCCAAATTTGGTGACAGCGCCACCTATGGGTCATGAGATAATAAAATAGGCTATTTTTGCCCATAACTTCTGAACTGTTTGTCAGAAAATTATGATCTTGATGTCTATGGATTGCTTACCTCATGCCGCATCTGTCGATGTGTATTATGCCGGGTTTGACCGAACCGCCTGTCCGCCATTTTGAAATTTCACATAATTTGTTATATTTTTTTAACTATTGGACATATCCGCGCAAAAATTAGTAAGGAGCTTCGACATGATGTCCTGAAGGTACCTGGGAAGTCAGAGTACAGCGCCATCTAGGGGTTATAAACTATAACAGTTCTTATGGAACTGCTTATAACTTCTGAATACTTTGTCTGATATTAATTTCTTTGTGAAATTGTATTCACTGGTTTATGCCGATTGCAACGATACCTCGTTTGTCATTTTCCAACATTCTGTTCATGTGTTATTGTAAAGCATTTGGAACATGATTTTTTCGCTACTCCTTTTACAAATTTTGTTTATTTTATGCCAGGTGCTGCTCGTATAATGTTTGGAGCAATCCGCACAGAAATGACCGAACAGATTTTTGATATTCTGTTCTCTTTCTTAGAAATACCACTCCAAAGTTGACCGTGCCTGTGACGTTGTCTATTTGTCATAGTAAATTAATGTGACTGTATATTACATTGTATAGCATTACTATACAGAATGATCTTCTTGTCTTCAATCTCATTTGAACTTTTTGATTCTCATATACATTGTATTTCTGTTAGTTCCGCTCTGCACTGTCAGTTCTGCATCTGTGTTGATTGGCATATGTCAATCCTTGCAGCACCTAAGCTGTTTTTTGCTGCCCTTTCAGCTGTGTTTACTGAATTGCGCATCTGGTTAACCACATGCCATGAGATTCTGAGGTCATGGGTTCGAATCCCATGTACAGTGATATTTTGTCTTAACTTTTTTCTCACTTAAGTTTATTGATTTTCATACAATACATTGTATTTCAGTTATTTGTGCTCTCTGTTGTCATTTCTGCACTTTTGGTAATTGCTGGATATCAATGTTTACAGCTCTATATCTCTATTCTATAGGTTGGACACACCAAGTCAGTGGTTTAATCGTTTACTCAGTGGCGTATGCGGTAACTGCTGTGCCTTGGGAACCTGAGTTCATGAGTTCGAATCCCATGTGCAGTGGTTTTTGTCGTAACTTTTTTTTCTCACTTAAGTTTTGTGATTTTCATACAATACATTGTATTTCAGTTATTTGTGCTCTCTGTTGTCATTTCTGCACTTTTGGTAATTGCTGGATATCAATGTTTACAGCTCTATATCTCTATTCTATAGCTTGGACACACCAACTCAGTGGTTTAACCGTTTACTCAGTGGCGCATGCGTTAACTGCTATGCTTTGGGAACCTGAGGTTATGGGTTCGAATCCCAGCTCTCACTATCACTTATTGAGATTTCCTTTTGCG
This sequence comes from Paramisgurnus dabryanus, assembly GCF_030506205.2. Lineage (NCBI taxonomy): Eukaryota > Metazoa > Chordata > Actinopteri > Cypriniformes > Cobitidae > Paramisgurnus > Paramisgurnus dabryanus. Next base: position 75,805,573 of record NC_133337.1, on the reverse strand, counting down.
TTTCCTTTAACACGTTCTTCTCGACCTGTCTGGTTTTCCACACGTGTTATATTTTTGCCATCTTTACTGTTGTTGCTCCGCACTGCAGTGATCCTGCTCTGCATTTGCTTTGCTTTGGGTTCGGGCTCTGTATTGCGTGCTTTCTGCGCTTTGCGCATTTGCTGCGTCGTGTGGTTTTTGCTGTGCTTTGGGTGCTCATTGCGCTGAAGGTGCTTGACCCCGCAATTGCTGCTTGCAGCTATATTTATTATTATTATCGTCCCATGGGAGTCTATGGCAGCCCTATGAACCGTACATAGGAAAATGATGAAATTTGGCACAGTTGTAGAGGTGGTCATAAATAGTCATGTGACCAAAAATGGGGTCTCTAGCAATAACTCTATAGCGCCACCAGCAGTGCAAAAAATCAATGTTCAAACTGTTATAAATAGTGAACCATTTGATCTATGAAAATTCTACTTAGTACACGTGATTGCTCTCATCCCGCTTATTGAATTTGATACTTTACAGTAAGACTCCACCCATTACAGTAACGGCCATTTTGAAATGTACAGTATTTAGTTTTTTCGCTACTCCTCCTTCAAATGTGGTTCAATTCTTATGAGATTTGGCACAGGTGATCTTTGGAGTGAGCCGCATAGAAATGACTGAACAGAATTTTGATATTTATCTTTGTTCAAAAGTAATAAATGCGCAAACTTAACGAGGTTGACGCAAAAATGGTTCTGAAGCTGTAGCTCGGTCATTCTTTGATCAATTGAAATGAAATTTGGTACACTTCATGTCGACCATGAACTTGGGGTCCATGCCAAATTTGGTGACAGCGCCACCTATGGGTAATGAGATAGGAAAATAGGATATTTTTGCCCATAACTTCTGAACTGTTTGTCAGAAAATTATGATCTTGATGTCTATGGATTGCTTACCTCATGCCGCATCTGTCGATGTGTATTATGCCGGGTTTGACCAAACCGCCTGTCCGCCATTTTGAAATTTGATATAAATTGTTATATTTTTTGAACTATTGGACATATCTGCGCAAAAATTGATAAGGAGCTTTGACATGATATCCTGAAGGTACCTGAGAAGTCAGAATACAGCGCCACCTAGGGTTTATAAACTAATTTGACATATGTTAATCCTTGTAGCTTTCTAATCTCTTTTCTGCTGCCTCATGAGCTGTGTCATCTGAGTGGCGCATCAAGTTAATCATATGTATTGAGATTCTGAGTTCCTGGGTTTGAATCCCACCTGAGTCAGGTATTTTGTTCTTCCTCATCAGTTCTTCTCAACCTGTCTGTAGTTCAAATGTGTTCTATTTTTCCATGTTTGCTGTTTTTGCTCTGCATTGTGGTGGTTCTTGCTGTGCTTTCTGTGCTTTGTGTGCTTTGTGTGCATGCTGTACTTTGGGAGTTTGCTGTGCTTTGTGTGCTGGTTGTGCTTTGTGTGCTTACTGTGCTTTGTGTGCTTGCTGTGCTTTGTGAGCTTGCTGTGCTTTGTGAGTTTGCTGTGCTTTGTGAGCTTGCTGTGCTTTGTGAGCTTGCTGTGCTTTGTGTGCTTGCTGTGCTTTGTGAGTTTGCTGTGCTTTGTGAGCTTGCTGTGCTTTGTGAGCTTGCTGTGCTTTGTGTGCTTGCTGTGCTTTGTGAGTTTGCTATGCTTTGTGAGATTACTGTGCTTTGTGTGCTTGCTGTGCTTTGCGTGCTTGCTGTGCTTTGTGTGCTTGCTGTGCTTTGCGAGTTTGATGTGCTTTGTGTAATTGCTGTGCTTTGTGTGCTTGCTGTGCATTGTGAGCTTGCTGTGCTTTGTGTGCTTGCTGTGCATTGTGAGCTTGCTGTGCTTTGTGTGCTTGCTGTGCTTTGTGTGCTTGCTGTGCTTTGTGTGCTTGCTGTGCTTTGTGAGCTTGCTGTGCTTTGTGTGCCTGCTGTGATTTGTGTAATTGCTGTGCTTTGTGTACTTGCTGTGCATTGTGAATTTGCTGTGCTTTGTGTGCTTGCTGTGCTGTGTGTGCATTGCGCCGAAGGTGCTTGACCCCGTGTTGCTGCTTGCAGCTATATTTAGGGGTCAAGCACCGAAGGTGCTGAGACACCTATTGTAATTGTTAGTATTATTATTATTATTATTCTGCTTCTTCTTCTTCTTCTTAGCCATAGGCGTCTATGGCAGCCCTATGAACCGTACATAGGAAAATGATGAAATTTGGCACAGTTGTAGTGGTTGTCTTAAAAAGTCATGTGACCAAAAATGGAGTCTCTAGTACTAACTCTATAGCGCCACCAGCAGTGCAAAAATTCAATGTTCAAAGGGTTATAACTTCTGATCCGCTTGATCTATGAAAATTCTACTTAGTACACGTGATTGCTCTCCTCATGCTTGTTGCTTTTAATACCTTACAGTAAAACTCCACCCATTACAGTATCGGCCATTTTGAAATATACAGTATTCCATTTTTTCGCTACTCCTCCTTCAAATGTTGTTCAATTCTTATGAGATTTGGCACAGATGATCTTTGGAGTAAGCCGCATAGAAATGACTGAACAGAATTTTGATATTTATCTTTGTTCAAAAGTAATAAATGCGCAAACTTAACGAGGTTGACGCAAAAATGGTTCTGAAGCTGTAGCTCAGTCATTCTTTGATCAATTGAAATGAAATTTGGTACACTTCATGTGGACCATGAACTTTGGGTCCATGCCAAATTTGGTGACAGCGCCACCTATGGGTCATGACATAATAAAATAGGCTATTTTTGCCCATAACTTCTGAACTGTTTGTCAGAAAATTATGATCTTGATGTCTATGGATTGCTTACCTCATGCCGCATCTGTCGATATGTATTATGCCGGGTTTGACCACACACATCTGTCCGACATTTTGAAATTTGTCATAAATTTTTATATCTTTTGAACTATTGGACATATCCGTGCAAAAATCAGTAGGGAGATTCAGCATGATGTCTTGAAGGTACCTTGGAAGTCAGAGTATAGCGCCACCTAGGGGTTATAAACTAACACAGTTCTTATGGAACTGCGTATAACTTCTGAATACTTTGTCTGATATTAATTTCTTTGTGAAATTGTATTCACTGGTTTATGCCGATTGCAACGATACCTCGTTTGTCATTTTCCAACATTCTGTTCATGTGTTATTGTAAAGCATATGGTAGATGATTTTTTGGCTACTCTTTTTACAAATTTTGTTTATTTTATGCCAGGTACTGCTCGTATAATGTTTGGACCAATCCGCACAGAAATGACTGAACAGATTTTTGATATTCTGTTTTCTTTTTCTTAGAAATACCACTCCAAAGTTGACCGTGCCTGTGACGTTGTCTATTTGTCATAGTAAATTAATGTGACTGTATATTACATTGTATAGCATTACTATACAGAATGATCTTCTTGTCTTCAATCTCACTTGAGCTTTTTGATTCTCATATACATTGTATTTCTGTTAGTTCTGCTCTGCACTGTCAGTTCTGCATCTGTGTTGATTGGCACATGTCAATCCTTGCAGCACCTAAGCTGTTTTTTGCTGCCCTTTGAGCTGTGTTAACTGAGTTGCGCATCTGGTTGACCACATGCCATGAGATTCTGAGGTCATGGGTTTGAATCCCATGGGCTGTGATATTTTGTCTTAACTTTTTTCTCACTTAAGTTTTGTGATTTTCATACTATACATTGTATTTCAGTTATTTGTGCTCTCTGTTGTCATTTCTGCACGTTTGGTAATTGCTGGATATCAATGTTTACAGCTCTAAATCTCTATTCTATAGCTTGGACACACCAACTCAGTGGTTTAATCGTTTACTCAGTGGCGCATGCGGTTAGTGCGTTGCTTTGGGAACCTGAGGTCATGGGTTCGAATCCCAGCTCTTACTTTCACTTATTGAGATTTCCTTTTGTGTTCCCTTTAACACGTTCTTCTCGACCTGTCTGGTTTTCCACACGTGTTATATTTTTGCCATCTTTACTGTTGTTGCTCCGCACTGCAGTGGTTCTGCTCTGCATTTGCTTTGCTTCGGGTTCGGGCTCTGTATTGCGCGCTTTCTGCGCTTTGCGCATTTGCTGCGTCGTGCCGTTTTTGCTGTGCTTTGGGTGCTCATTGCGCTGAAGGTGCTTGACCCCGTATTGCTGCTTGCAGCTATATTGGTCATTGTTTCTGTTAGTAAATTTTTCTTCTTCCCCAATGGGAGTCTATGGCAGCCCTATGAAGCGTATGTAGGAAAACGATGAAATTTGGCATAGTTGTAGTGGTGGTCATAAATAGTCATGTGGCCAACAATGGGGTCTCTGGCAGTAACTCTATAGCGCCACCATTATCTCAAAAATTCAATATTCAAATGGTTATAACTCATTATCCATTAGATCTATGAAAATTCTACTTAGTGCATGTGATTGCTCTCATCCCGCTTATTGAATTTGATACTTTACATTAAGACTCCACCCATTACAGTAGCGGCCATTTTGAAATGTACAGTATTCCATTTTTTCGCTACTCCTCCTTCAAATGTTGTTCAATTCTTATGAGATTTGGCACAGATGATCTTTGGAGTAAGCCGCATAGAAATGACTGAACAGAATTTTGATATTTATCTTTGTTCAAAAGTAATAAATGCGCAAACTTAACGAGGTTGACGCAAAAATGGTTCTGAAGCTGTAGCTCAGTCATTCTTTGATCAATTGAAATGAAATTTGGTACACTTCATGTGGACCATGATCTTGGGGTCCATGCCAAATTTGGTGACAGCGCCACCTATGGGTCATGAGATAATAAAATAGGCTATTTTTGCCCATAACTTCTGAACTGCTTGTCAGAAAATTATGATCTTGATGTCTATGGATTGCTTACCTCATGCCGCATCTGTCGATGTGTATTATGCCGGGTTTGACCGAACCACCTGTCCGCCATTTTGAAATTTAACATAAATTGTTATATTTTTTGAACTATTTGACAAATCCGCACAAAAATTGGTAAGGAGCTTTGACATGATGTCCTGAAGTTACCTGGGAAGTCAGAGTACAGCGCCACCTAGGGGTTATAAACTATTACAATTCTTATTGATATTATACTGTTATCTCTTTCTGCTGCCCAATGAACCGTGTCAACTGAGTGGCGGATCTAGTTAATCGTATGCATTGAGATTCTGAGATCCTGGGTTCGAATCCCACCTGAGTCAGGTATTTTGTTCTTCCTCATCAATTCTTCTAAACCTGTCTGTAGTTCACATGTGTTCTATTTTTCCATGTTTGCTGTTGTTGCTCTGCATTGTGGTGGTTCTGCTCTATGATTCCTGAGCCTTGCGTTTTTAATGCAATTAATGGTGCTTGCTGTGCTTTGTGAGCTTGCTGTGCTTTGTGTGCTTGCTGTGCTTTGTGAGCTTGCTGTGCTTTGTGTGCTTGCTGTGCTGTGTGTGCATTGCGCCGAAGGTGCTTGACCCCGTGTTGCTGCTTGCAGCTATATTTGTTAGTATTATTATTATTATTCTGCTTCTTCTTCTTCTTAGCCATAGGCGTCTATGGCAGCCCTATGAACCGTACATAGGAAAATGATGAAATTTGGCACAGTTGTAGTGGTGGTCTTAAAAAGTCATGTGACCAAAAATGGGGTCTCTAGTCCTAACTCTATAGCGCCACCAGCAGTGCAAAAATTCAATGTTCAAAGGGTTATAACTTCTGATCCGCTTGATCTATGAAAATTCTACTTAGTACACATGATTGCTCTCCTCATGCTTGTTGCTTTTAATACCTTACAGTAAAACTCCACCCATTACAGTAGCGGCCATTTTGAAATGTACAGTATTCCATTTTTTCGCTACTCCTCCTTCAAATGTTGTTCAATTCTTATGAGATTTGGCACAGATGATCTTTGGAGTAAGCCGCATAGAAATGACTGAACAGAATTTTGATATTTATCTTTGTTCAAAAGTAATAAATGCGCAAACTTAACGAGGTTGACCCAAAAATGGTTCTGAAGCTGTAGCTCAGTCATTCTTTGATCAATTGAAATGAAATTTGGTACACTTCATGTAGACCATGAACTTGGGGTCCATGCCAAATTTGGTGACAGCGCCACCTATAAGTCATGAGATAATAAAATAGGCTATTTTTGCCCATAACTTCTGAACTGTTTGTCAGAAAATTATGATCTTGATGTCTATGGATTGCTTACCTCATGCCGCATCTGTTGATGTGTATTATGCCGGGTTTGACCGAACCGCCTGTCCGCCATTTTGAAATTTCACATAATTTGTTATATTTTTTGAACTATTGGACATATCCGCGCAAAAATTAGTAAGGAGCTTCGACATGATGTCCTGAAGGTACCTGGGAAGTCAGAGTACAGCGCCACCTTGGGGTTATAAACTATAACAGTTCTTATGGAACTGCTTATAACTTCTGAATACTTTGTCTGATATTAATTTCTTTGTGAAATTGTATTCACTGGTTTATGCCGATTGCAACGATACCTCGTTTGTCATTTTCCAACATTCTGTTCATGTATTATTGTAAAGCATATGGTAAATTATTTTTTCGCTACTCCTTTTAGAAATTTTTTTTATTTTATGCCAGGTTCTGCTTGTATAATGTTTGGAGCAATCCGCACAGAAATGACTGAACAGATTTTTGATATTCTGTTCTCTTTCTAAGAAATACCACTCCAAAGTTGACCGTGCCTGTGACGTTGTCTATTTGTCATAGTAAATTAATGTGACTGTATATTACATTGTATAGCATTACTATACAGAATGATCTTCTTGTCTTCAATCTCACTTGAGCTTTTTGATTCTCATATACATTGTATTTCTGTTAGTTCTGCGCTGCACTGTCAGTTCTGCATCTTTGGTGATTGGCATATGTCAATCCTTGCAGCACCTAAGCTGTTTTTTGCTGCCCTTTGAGCTGTGTTAGCTGAGTTGCGCATCTGGCTAACCACATGCCATGAGATTCTGAGGTCATGGGTTCAAATCCCATGTGCAGTGATATTTTGTCTTAACTTTTTTCTCACTTAAGTTTTGTGATTTTCATACTATACATTGTATTTCAGTTATTTGTGCTCTCTGTTGTCATTTCTGCACTTTTGGTAATTGCTGGATATCAATGTTTACAGCTCTAAATCTCTATTCTATAGCTTGGACACACCAACTCAATGATTTTATCGTTTACTCAGTGGCGCATACGGTAAGCTCCATGCTTTGGGAACCTGAGGTCATGGGTTCAAAGCCCAGCTCTTACTTTCACTTTTTGAGATTTCCTTTTGCGTTTCCTTTAACACGTTCTTCTCGACCTGTCTGGTTTTCCACACGTGTTATATTTTTGCCATCTTTACTGTTGTTGCTCCGCACTGCAGTGGTCCTGCTCTGCATTTGCTTTGCTTCGGGTTCGGGCTCTGTATTGTGCGCTTTCTGCGCTTTGCACATTTGCTGTGTCGTGTGGTTTTTGCTGTGCTTTGGGTGCTCATTGCGCTGAAGGTGCTTGGCCCCGCAATTGCTGCTTGCAGCTATATTGGTCATTGTTTCTGTTAGTAAATTTTTCTTCTTCCCCAATGGGAGTCTATGGCAGCCCTATGAACCGTACATAGGTGGTCTTAAAAAGTCATGTGACCAAAAATGGGGTCTCTAGTACTAACTCTATAGCGCCACCAGCAGTGCAAAAATTCAATGTTCAAAGGGTTATAACTTCTGATCCGCTTGATCTATGAAAATTCTACTTAGTACATGTGATTGCTCTCCTCATGCTTGTTGCTTTTAATACCTTACAGTAAAACTCCACCCATTACAGTAGCGGCCATTTTGAAATGTACAGTATTCCATTTTTTCGCTACTCCTCCTTCAAATGTTGTTCAATTCTTATGAGATTTGGCACAGATGATCTTTGGAGTAAGCCGCATAGAAATGACTGAACAGAATTTTGATATTTATCTTTGTTCAAAAGTAATAAATGCGCAAACTTAACAAGGTTGACGCAAACATGGTTCTGAAGCTGTAGCTCAGTCATTCTTTGATCAATTGAAATGAAATTTGGTACACTTCATGTGGACCATGAACTTGGGGTCCATGCCAAATTTGGTGACAGCGCCACCTATGGGTCATGAGATAATAAAATAGGCTATTTTTGCCCATAACTTCTGAACTGTTTGTCAGAAAATTATGATCTTGATGTCTATGGATTGCTTACCTCATGCCGCATCTGTCGATGTGTATTATGCCGGGTTTGACCGAACCGCCTGTCCGCCATTTTGAAATTTCACATAATTTGTTATATTTTTGGAAATATTGGACATATCCGCGCAAAAATTAGTAAGGAGCTTCGACATGATGTCCTGAAGGTACCTGGGAAGTCAGAGTACAGCGCCACCTTGGGGTTATAAACTATAACAGTTCTTATGGAACTGCTTATAACTTCTGAATACTTTGTCTGATATTAATTTCTTTGTGAAATTGTATTCACTGGTTTATGCCGATTGCAACGATACCTCGTTTGTCATTTTCCAACATTCTGTTCATGTATTATTGTAAAGCATATGGTAAATTATTTTTTCGCTACTCCTTTTAGAAATTTTTTTTATTTTATGCCAGGTTCTGCTTGTATAATGTTTGGAGCAATCCGCACAGAAATGACTGAACAGATTTTTGATATTCTGTTCTCTTTCTAAGAAATACCACTCCAAAGTTGACCGTGCCTGTGACGTTGTCTATTTGTCATAGTAAATTAATGTGACTGTATATTACATTGTATAGCATTACTATACAGAATGATCTTCTTGTCTTCAATCTCACTTGAGCTTTTTGATTCTCATATACATTGTATTTCTGTTAGTTCTGCGCTGCACTGTCAGTTCTGCATCTTTGGTGATTGGCATATGTCAATCCTTGCAGCACCTAAGCTGTTTTTTGCTGCCCTTTGAGCTGTGTTAGCTGAGTTGCGCATCTGGCTAACCACATGCCATGAGATTCTGAGGTCATGGGTTCAAATCCCATGTGCAGTGATATTTTGTCTTAACTTTTTTCTCACTTAAGTTTTGTGATTTTCATACTATACATTGTATTTCAGTTATTTGTGCTCTCTGTTGTCATTTCTGCACTTTTGGTAATTGCTGGATATCAATGTTTACAGCTCTAAATCTCTATTCTATAGCTTGGACACACCAACTCAGTGATTTTATCGTTTACTCAGTGGCGCATACGGTAAGCTCCATGCTTTGGGAACCTGAGGTCATGGGTTCAAAGCCCAGCTCTTACTTTCACTTTTTGAGATTTCCTTTTGCGTTTCCTTTAACACGTTCTTCTCGACCTGTCTGGTTTTCCACACGTGTTATATTTTTGCCATCTTTACTGTTGTTGCTCCGCACTGCAGTGGTCCTGCTCTGCATTTGCTTTGCTTCGGGTTCGGGCTCTGTATTGTGCGCTTTCTGCGCTTTGCACATTTGCTGTGTCGTGTGGTTTTTGCTGTGCTTTGGGTGCTCATTGCGCTGAAGGTGCTTGGCCCCGCAATTGCTGCTTGCAGCTATATTGGTCATTGTTTCTGTTAGTAAATTTTTCTTCTTCCCCAATGGGAGTCTATGGCAGCCCTATGAACCGTACATAGGTGGTCTTAAAAAGTCATGTGACCAAAAATGGGGTCTCTAGTACTAACTCTATAGCGCCACCAGCAGTGCAAAAATTCAATGTTCAAAGGGTTATAACTTCTGATCCGCTTGATCTATGAAAATTCTACTTAGTACATGTGATTGCTCTCCTCATGCTTGTTGCTTTTAATACCTTACAGTAAAACTCCACCCATTACAGTAGCGGCCATTTTGAAATGTACAGTATTCCATTTTTTCGCTACTCCTCCTTCAAATGTTGTTCAATTCTTATGAGATTTGGCACAGATGATCTTTGGAGTAAGCCGCATAGAAATGACTGAACAGAATTTTGATATTTATCTTTGTTCAAAAGTAATAAATGCGCAAACTTAACAAGGTTGACGCAAACATGGTTCTGAAGCTGTAGCTCAGTCATTCTTTGATCAATTGAAATGAAATTTGGTACACTTCATGTGGACCATGAACTTGGGGTCCATGCCAAATTTGGTGACAGCGCCACCTATGGGTCATGAGATAATAAAATAGGCTATTTTTGCCCATAACTTCTGAACTGTTTGTCAGAAAATTATGATCTTGATGTCTATGGATTGCTTACCTCATGCCGCATCTGTCGATGTGTATTATGCCGGGTTTGACCGAACCGCCTGTCCGCCATTTTGAAATTTCACATAATTTGTTATATTTTTGGAAATATTGGACATATCCGCGCAAAAATTAGTAAGGAGCTTCGACATGATGTCCTGAAGGTACCTGGGAAGTCAGAGTACAGCGCCACCTAGGGGTTATAAACTATAACAGTTCTAATGGAACTGCTTATAACTTCTGAATACTTTGTCTGATATTATATTTTTGCCATCTTTACTGTTGTTGCTCCGCACTGCAGTGGTTCTGCTCTGCATTTGCTTTGCTTCGGGTTCGGGCTCTGTATTGCGCGCTTTCTGCGCTTTGCGCATTTGCTGCGTCGTGCCGTTTTTGCTGTGCTTTGGGTGCTCATTGCGCTGAAGGTGCTTGACCCCGTATCGCTGCTTGCAGCTATATTTATTAGGGGTCAAGCACCGAAGGTGCTGAGACACCTATTGTAATTGTTAGTATTATTAGGGGTCAAGCACCGAAGGTGCTGAGACACCTATTGTAATTGTTAGTATTATTATTAGGGGTCAAGCACCGAAGGTGCTGTGACACCTATTGGAATTGTTAGTATTATTATTATTATTCTGCTTCTTCTTCTTCTTAGCCATAGGTGTCTATGGCAGCCCTATGAACCGTACATAGGAAAATGATGAAATTTGGCACAGTTGTAGTGGTGGTCTTAAAAAGTCATGTGACCAAAAATGGGGTCTCTAGTACTAACTCTATAGCGCCACCAGCAGTGCAAAAATTCAATGTTCAAAGGGTTATAACTTCTGATCCGCTTGATCTATGAAAATTCTACTTAGTACACGTGATTGCTCTCCTCATGCTTGTTGCTTTTAATACCTTACAGTAAAACTCCACCCATTACAGTAGCGGCCATTTTGAAATGTACAGTATTCCATTTTTTCGCTACTCCTCCTTCAAATGTTGTTCAATTCTTATGAGATTTGGCACAGATGATCTTTGGAGTAAGCCGCATAGAAATGACTGAACAGAATTTTGATATTTATCTTTGTTCAAAAGTAATAAATGCGCAAACTTAACGAGGTTGACGCAAAAATGGTTCTGAAGCTGTAGCTCGGTCATTCTTTGATCAATTGAAATGAAATTTGGTACACTTCATGTGGACCATGAACTTGGGGTCCATGCCAAATTTGGTGACAGCGCCACCTATGGTTCATGAGATAATAAAATAGGCTATTTTTGCCCATAACTTCTGAACTGTTTGTCAGAAAATTATGATCTTGATGTCTATGGATTGCTTACCTCATGCCGCATCTGTCGATGTGTATTATGCCGGGTTTGTCATTTTCCAACATTCTGTTCATGTGTTATTGTAAAGCATATGGTAGATTATTTTTTCGCTACTCTTTTTACAAATGTTGTTTATTTTATGCCAGGTACTGCTCGTATAATGTTTGGAGCAATCCGCACAGAAATGACCGAACAGATTTTTGATATTCTGTTCTCTTTCTTAGAAATACCACTCCAAAGTTGACCGTGCCTGTGACGTTGTCTATTTGTCATAGTAAATTAATGTGACTGTATATTACATTGTATAGCATTACTATACAGAATGATGTTCTTGTCTTCAATCTCATTTGAGCTTTTTGATTCCCATATACATTGTATTTCTGATAGTTCTGCTCTGCACTGTCAGTTCTGCATCTGTGTTGATTGGCACACGTCAATCCTTGAAGCACCTAAGCTGTTTTTTGCTGCCCTTTGAGCTGTGTTAGCTGAGTTGCGCATCTGGTTAACCACATGCCATGAGATTCTGAGGTCATGGGTTCAAACCCCATGTGCAGTGATATTTTGTCTTAACTTTTTTCTCACTTAAGTTTTGTGATTTTCATACAATACATTGTATTTCAGTTATTTGTGCTCTCTGTTGTTATTTCTGCACGTTTGGTAATTGCTGGATATCAATGTTTACAGCTCTAAATCTCTATTCTATAGCTTGGACACACCAACTCAGTGGTTTAATCGTTTACTCAGTGGCGCATGCGGTTAGTGCGTTGCTTTGGGAACCTGAGGTCATGGGTTCGAATGCCAGCTCTTACTTTCACTTATTGAGATTTCCTTTTGTGTTCCCTTTAACACGTTCTTCTCGACCTGTCTGGTTTTCCACACGTGTTATATTTTTGCCATCTTTACTGTTGTTGCTCCGCACTGCAGTGGTTCTGCTCTGCATTTGCTTTGCTTCGGGTTCGGGCTCTGTATTGCGCGCTTTCTGCGCTTTGCGCATTTGCTGCGTCGTGTGGTTTTTGCTGTGCTTTGGGTGCTCATTGCGCTGAAGGTGCTTGACCCCGCAATTGCTGCTTGCAGATATATTTAGGGGTCAAGCACCGAAGGTGCTGAGACACCTATTGTAATTGTTAGTATTATTAGGGGTCAAGCACCGAAGGTGCTGAGACACCTATTGGAATTGTTAGTATTATTATTATTATTATTATCGTCCCATGGGAGTCTATGGCAGCCCTATGAACAGTACATAGGAAAATGATGAAATTTGGCACAGTTGTAGAGGTGGTCATAAATAGTCATGTGACCAAAAATGGGGTCTCTAGCAATAACTCTATAGCGCCACCAGCAGTGCAAAAAATCAATGTTCAAACTGTTATAAATAGTGAACCATTTGATCTATGAAAATTCTACTTAGTACACGTGATTGCTCTCATCCCGCTTATTGAATTTGATACTTTACAGTAAGACTCCACCCATTACAGTAACGGCCATTTTGAAATGTACAGTATTTTGTTTTTTCGCTACTCCTCCTTCAAATGTGATTCAATTCTTATGAGATTTGGCACAGGTGATCTTTGGAGTGAGCCGCATAGAAATGACTGAACAGAATTTTGATATTTGTCTTTGTTCAAAAGTAATAAATTCGCAAACTTAACGAGGTTGACGCAAAAATGGTTCTGAAGCTGTAGCTCGGTCATTCTTTGATCAATTGAAATGAAATTTGGTACACTTCATGTCGACCATGAACTTGGGGTCCATGCCAAATTTGGTGACAGCGCCACCTATGGGTAATGAGATAGGAAAATAGGCTATTTTTGCCCATAACTTCTGAACTGTTTGTCAGAAAATTATGATCTTGATGTCTATGGATTGCTTACCTCATGCCGCATCTGTCGATGTGTATTATGCCGGGTTTGACCAAACCGCCTGTCCGCCATTTTGAAATTTGACATAAATTGTTTTATTTTTTGAACTATTGGACATATCTGCGCAAAAATTGATAAGGAGCTTTGACATGATATCCTGAAGGTACCTGAGAAGTCAGAATACAGCGCCACCTAGGGTTTATAAACTAATTTGACATATGTTAATCCTTGTAGCTTTCTAATCTCTTTTCTGCTGCCTCATGAGCTGTGTCATCTGAGTGGCGCATCAAGTTAATCATATGTATTGAGATTCTGAGTTCCTGGGTTTGAATCCCACCTGAGTCAGGTATTTTGTTCTTCCTCATCAGTTCTTCTCAACCTGTCTGTAGTTCAAATGTGTTCTATTTTTCCATGTTTGCTGTTGTTGCTCTGCATTGTGGTGGTTCTTGCTGTGCTTTCTGTGCTTTGTGTGCTTTGTGTGCATGCTGTACTTTGGGAGTTTGCTGTGCTTTGTGTGCTGGTTGTGCTTTGTGAGCTTGCTGTGCTTTGTGAGCTTGCTGTGCTTTGTGTGCTTGCAGTGCTTTTTTTGTTGCTATGCTTTGTGTGCTTGCTGTGCTTTGTGTGCTTACTGTGCTTTGTGTGCTTGCTGTGCTTTGTGAGCTTGCTGTGCTTTGTGAGTTTGCTGTGCTTTGTGAGCTTGCTGTGCTTTGTGAGCTTGCTGTGCTTTGTGTGCTTGCTGTGCTTTGTGTGCCTGCTGTGATTTGTGTAATTGCTGTGCTTTGTGTGCTTGCTGTGCATTGTGAATTTGCTGTGCTTTGTGTGCTTGCTGTGCTGTGTGTGCATTGCGCCGAAGGTGCTTGACCCCGTGTTGCTGCTTGCAGCTATATTTATTATTATTATTATTATTATTATTATTTTTCCCCAATGGGAGTCTATGGCAGCCCTATGAACCGTACATAGGAAAATGATGAAATTTGGCACAGATGTAGAGGTGGTCATAAATAGTCATGTGACCAAAAATGGGGTCTTTAGCAGTAACTCTATAGCGCCACCAGTAGTCCAAAAATTCAATGTTCAAACTGTTATAATTGGTGAACCATTTGATCTATGAAAATTCTGCTTAGTACACGTGATTGCTCTCATCCCGCTTATTGAATTTGATACTTTACAGTAAGACTCCACCCATTACAGTAGCGGCCATTTTGAAATGTACAGTATTTCGTTTTTTCGCTACTCCTCCTTCAAATGTGGTTCAATTCTTATGAAATTTGGCACAGATGATCTTTGGAGTGAGCCGCATAGAAATGACCGAACAGAATTTTGATATTTATCTTTGTTCAAAAGTAATAAATGCGCAAACTTAACGAGGTTGACGCAAAAATGGTTCTGAAGCTGTAGCTCAGTCATTCTTTGATCAATTGAAATGAAATTTGGTACACTTCATGTGGACCATGATCTTGGGGTCCATGCCAAATTTGGTGACAGCGCCACCTATGGGTCATGAGATAATAAAATAGGCTATTTTTGCCCATAACTTCTGAACTGCTTGTCAGAAAATTATGATCTTGATGTCTATGGATTGCTTACCTCATGCCGCATCTGTCAATGTGTATTATGCCGGGTTTGACCGAACCACCTGTCTGCCATTTTGAAATTTAACATAAATTGTTATATTTTTTGAACTATTTGACATATCCGCACAAAAATTGGTAAGGAGCTTTGACATGATGTCCTGAAGTTACCTGGGAAGTCAGAGTACAGCGCCACCTAGGGGTTATAAACTATTACAATTCTTATTGATATTATACTGTTATCTCTTTCTGCTGCCCAATGAACCGTGTCAACTGAGTGGCGCACCTAGTTAATCGTATGCATTGAGATTCTGAGATCCTGGGTTCGAATCCCACCTGAGTCAGGTATTTTGTTCTTCCTCATCAATTCTTCTAAACCTGTCTGTAGTTCACATGTGTTCTATTTTTCCATGTTTGCTGTTGTTGCTCTGCATTGTGGTGGTTCTGCTCTATGATTCCTGAGCCTTGCGTTTTTGATGCAATTTATGGTGCTTGCTGTGCTTTGTGTGCTTGCTGTGCTTTGTGTGCTTGCTGTGCTTTGTGAGCTTGCTGTGCTTTGTGAGCTTACTGTGCTTTGTGTGCTTGCTGTGCTTTGTGAGCTTGCTGTGCTTTGTGTGCTTGCTGTGCTTTGTGAGCTTGCTGTGCTTTGTGAGCTTGCTGTGCTTTGTGTGCTTGCTGTGCCTTGTGAGCTTGCTATGCTTTGTGTACTTGCTGTGCTTTGTGTGCTTGCTGTGCTTTGTGTGCTTGCTGTGCTTTGTGTGCTTGCTGTGCTTTGTGAGCTTGCTGTGCTTTGAGTGCCTGCTGTGATTTGTGTAATTAATGTGCTTTGTGTGCTTGCTGTGCTTTGTGAGCTTGCTATGCTTTGTGTGCTTGCTGTGCTTTGTGTGCTTGCTGTGCTTTGTGTGCTTGCTGTGCTTTGTGAGCTTGCTGTGCTTTGTGTGCTTGCTGTGCTTTGTGAGCTTACTGTGCTTTGTGTGCCTGCTGTGATTTGTGTAATTGCTGTGCTTTGTGTGCTTGGTGTGCATTGTGAGCTTGCTGTGCTTTGTGTGCTTGCTGTGCTTTGTGTGCTTGCTGTGCTTTGTGAGCTTGCTGTGCATTGTGTGCCTGCTGTGATTTGTGTAATTGCTGTGCTTTGTGTGCTTGCTGTGCTTTGTGTGCCTGCTGTGCTTTGTGTGCTTGCTGTGCTTTGTGAGCTTGCTGTGCTTTGTATGCCTGTTGTGATTTGTGTAATTGATGTGCTTTGTGTGCTTGCTGTGCTTTGTGAGCTTGCTATGCTTTGTTTGCTTGCTGTGCTTTGTGTGCTTGCTGTGCTTTGTGTGCTTGATGTGCTTTGTGAGCTTGCTGTGCTTTGTGAGCTTGCTGTGCTTTGTGTGCTTGCTGTGCTTTGTGAGCTTGCTGTGCTTTGTGGGCTTGCTGTGCTTTGTGTGCTTGCTGTGGTTTGTGTGCTTGCTGTGCTTTGTGAGCTTGCTGTGCTTTGTGTGCCTGCTGTGATTTGTGTAATTGCTGTGCTTGTGTGCTTGCTGTGCATTGTGAGCTTGCTGTGCTTTGTGTGCTTGCTGTGCTTTGTGAGCTTGCTGTGCTTTGTGTGCCTGCTGTGATTTGTGTAATTGCTCTGCTTTGTGTGCTTGCTGTGCATTGTGAGCTTGCCGTGCTTTGTGTGCTTGCTGTGCTGTGTGTGCATTGCGCCGAAGGTGCTTGACCCCGTGTTGCTGCTTGCAGCTATATTTAGGGGTCAAGCACCGAAGGTGCTGAGACACCTATTGGAATTGTTATTAGGGGTCAAGCACCGAAGGTGCTGAGACACCTATTGGAATTGTTAGTATTATTATTATTATTATCGTCCCATGGGAGTCTATGGCAGCCCTATGAACCGTACATAGGAAAATGATGAAATTTGGCACAGTTGTAGAGGTGGTCATAAATAGTCATGTGACCAAAAATGGGGTCTCTAGCAATAACTCTATAGCGCCACCAGCAGTGCAAAAAATCAATGTTCAAACTGTTATAAATAGTGAACCATTTGATCTATGAAAATTCTACTTAGTACACGTGATTGCTCTCATCCCGCTTATTGAATTTGATACTTTACAGTAAGACTCCACCCATTACAGTAACGGCCATTTTGAAATGTACAGTATTTTGTTTTTTCGCTACTCCTCCTTCAAATGTGGTTCAATTCTTATGAGATTTGGCACAGATGATCTTTGGAGTGAGCCGCATAGAAATGACCGAACAGAATTTTGATATTTATCTTTGTTCAAAAGTAATAAATGCGCAAACTTAACGAGGTTGACGCAAAAATGGTTCTGAAGCTGTAGCTCAGTCATTCTTTGATCAATTGAAATGAAATTTGGTACACTTCATGTGGACCATGATCTTGGGGTCCATGCCAAATTTGGTGACAGCGCCACCTATGGGTCATGAGATAATAAAATAGGCTATTTTTGCCCATAACTTCTGAACTGCTTGTCAGAAAATTATGATCTTGATGTCTATGGATTGCTTACCTCATGCCGCATCTGTCAATGTGTATTATGCCGGGTTTGACCGAACCACCTGTCTGCCATTTTGAAATTTAACATAAATTGTTATATTTTTTGAACTATTTGACATATCCGCACAAAAATTGGTAAGGAGCTTTGACATGATGTCCTGAAGTTACCTGGGAAGTCAGAGTACAGCGCCACCTAGGGGTTATAAACTTTTACAATTCTTATTGATATTATACTGTTATCTCTTTCTGCTGCCCAATGAACCGTGTCAACTGAGTGGCGCACCTAGTTAATCGTATGCATTGAGATTCTGAGATCCTGGGTTCGAATCCCACCTGAGTCAGGTATTTTGTTCATCCTCATCAATTCTTCTAAACCTGTCTGTAGTTCACATGTGTTCTATTTTTCCATGTTTGCTGTTGTTGCTCTGCATTGTGGTGGTTCTGCTCTATGATTCCTGAGCCTTGCGTTTTTGATGCAATTTATGGTGCTTGCTGTGCTTTGTGTGCTTGCTGTGCTTTGTGTGCTTGCTGTGCTTTGTGAGCTTGCTGTGCTTTGTGAGCTTACTGTGCTTTGTGTGCTTGCTGTGCTTTGTGAGCTTGCTGTGCTTTGTGTGCTTGCTGTGCTTTGTGAGCTTGCTGTGCTTTGTGAGCTTGCTGTGCTTTGTGTGCTTGCTGTGCTTTGTGAGCTTGCTATGCTTTGTGTACTTGCTGTGCTTTGTGTGCTTGCTGTGCTTTGTGTGCTTGCTGTGCTTTGTGTGCTTGCTGTGCTTTGTGAGCTTGCTGTGCTTTGAGTGCCTGCTGTGATTTGTGTAATTAATGTGCTTTGTGTGCTTGCTGTGCTTTGTGAGCTTGCTATGCTTTGTGTGCTTGCTGTGCTTTGTGTGCTTGCTGTGCTTTGTGTGCTTGCTGTGCTTTGTGAGCTTGCTGTGCTTTGTGTGCTTGCTGTGCTTTGTGAGCTTACTGTGCTTTGTGTGCCTGCTGTGATTTGTGTAATTGCTGTGCTTTGTGTGCTTGGTGTGCATTGTGAGCTTGCTGTGCTTTGTGTGCTTGCTGTGCTTTGTGTGCTTGCTGTGCTTTGTGAGCTTGCTGTGCATTGTGTGCCTGCTGTGATTTGTGTAATTGCTGTGCTTTGTGTGCTTGCTGTGCTTTGTGTGCCTGCTGTGCTTTGTGTGCTTGCTGTGCTTTGTGAGCTTGCTGTGCTTTGTATGCCTGTTGTGATTTGTGTAATTGATGTGCTTTGTGAGCTTGCTGTGCTTTGTGGGCTTGCTGTGCTTTGTGTGCTTGCTGTGCTTTGTGTGCTTGCTGTGCTTTGTGAGCTTGCTGTGCTTTGTGAGCTTACTGTGCTTTGTGTGCTTGCTGTGCTTTGTGAGCTTGCTGTGCTTTGTGTGCTTGCTGTGCTTTGTGAGCTTGCTGTGCTTTGTGAGCTTGCTGTGCTTTGTGTGCTTGCTGTGCTTTGTGAGCTTGCTATGCTTTGTGTACTTGCTGTGCTTTGTGTGCTTGCTGTGCTTTGTGTGCTTGCTGTGCTTTGTGTGCTTGCTGTGCTTTGTGAGCTTGCTGTGCTTTGAGTGCCTGCTGTGATTTGTGTAATTAATGTGCTTTGTGTGCTTGCTGTGCTTTGTGAGCTTGCTATGCTTTGTGTGCTTGCTGTGCTTTGTGTGCTTGCTGTGCTTTGTGTGCTTGCTGTGCTTTGTGAGCTTGCTGTGCTTTGTGTGCTTGCTGTGCTTTGTGAGCTTACTGTGCTTTGTGTGCCTGCTGTGATTTGTGTAATTGCTGTGCTTTGTGTGCTTGGTGTGCATTGTGAGCTTGCTGTGCTTTGTGTGCTTGCTGTGCTTTGTGTGCTTGCTGTGCTTTGTGAGCTTGCTGTGCATTGTGTGCCTGCTGTGATTTGTGTAATTGCTGTGCTTTGTGTGCTTGCTGTGCTTTGTGTGCCTGCTGTGCTTTGTGTGCTTGCTGTGCTTTGTGAGCTTGCTGTGCTTTGTATGCCTGTTGTGATTTGTGTAATTGATGTGCTTTGTGAGCTTGCTGTGCTTTGTGGGCTTGCTGTGCTTTGTGTGCTTGCTGTGCTTTGTGTGCTTGCTGTGCTTTGTGAGCTTGCTGTGCTTTGTGTGCCTGCTGTGATTTGTGTAATTGCTGTGCTTGTGTGCTTGCTGTGCATTGTGAGCTTGCTGTGCTTTGTGTGCTTGCTGTGCTTTGTGTGCTTGCTGTGCTTTGTGAGCTTGCTGTGCTTTGTGAGCTTGCTGTGCTTTGTGTGCCTGCTGTGATTTGTGTAATTGCTCTGCTTTGTGAGCTTGGCGTGCTTTGTGTGCTTGCTGTGCTGTGTGTGCATTGCGCCGAAGGTGCTTGACCCCGTGTTGCTGCTTGCAGCTATATTTAGGGGTCAAGCACCGAAGGTGCTGAGACACCTATTGGAATTGTTAGTATTATTATTATTATTATCGTCCCATGGGAGTCTATGGCAGCCCTATGAACCGTACATAGGAAAATGATGAAATTTGGCACAGTTGTAGAGGTGGTCATAAATAGTCATGTGACCAAAAATGGGGTCTCTAGCAATAACTCTATAGCGCCACCAGCAGTGCAAAAAATCAATGTTCAAACTGTTATAAATAGTGAACCATTTGATCTATGAAAATTCTACTTAGTACACGTGATTGCTCTCATCCCGCTTATTGAATTTGATACTTTACAGTAAGACTCCACCCATTACAGTAACGGCCATTTTGAAATGTACAGTATTTAGTTTTTTCGCTACTCCTCCTTCAAATGTGGTTCAATTCTTATGAGATTTGGCACAGGTGATCTTTGGAGTGAGCCGCATAGAAATGACTGAACAGAATTTTGATATTTATCTTTGTTCAAAAGTAATAAATGCGCAAACTTAACGAGGTTGACGCAAAAATGGTTCTGAAGCTGTAGCTCGGTCATTCTTTGATCAATTGAAATGAAATTTGGTACACTTCATGTCGACCATGAACTTGGGGTCCATGCCAAATTTGGTGACAGCGCCACCTATGGGTAATGAGATAGGAAAATAGGCTATTTTTACCCATAACTTCTGAACTGTTTGTCAGAAAATTATGATCTTGATGTCTATGGATTGCTTACCTCATGCCACATCTGTCGATGTGTATTATGCCGGGTTTGACCAAACCGCCTGTCCGCCATTTTGAAATTTGATATAAATTGTTATATTTTTTGAACTATTGGACATATCTGCGCAAAAATTGATAAGGAGCTTTGACATGATATCCTGAAGGTACCTGAGAAGTCAGAATACAGCGCCACCTAGGGTTTATAAACTAATTTGACATATGTTAATCCTTGTAGCTTTCTAATCTCTTTTCTGCTGCCTCATGAGCTGTGTCATCTGAGTGGCGCATCAAGTTAATCATATGTATTGAGATTCTGAGTTCCTGGGTTTGAATCCCACCTGAGTCAGGTATTTTGTTCTTCCTCATCAGTTCTTCTCAACCTGTCTGTAGTTCAAATGTGTTCTATTTTTCCATGTTTGCTGTTTTTGCTCTGCATTGTGGTGGTTCTTGCTGTGCTTTCTGTGCTTTGTGTGCTTTGTGTGCATGCTGTACTTTGGGAGTTTGCTGTGCTTTGTGTGCTGGTTGTGCTTTGTGTGCTTACTGTGCTTTGTGTGCTTGCTGTGCTTTGTGAGCTTGCTGTGCTTTGTGAGTTTGCTGTGCTTTGTGAGCTTGCTGTGCTTTGTGAGCTTGCTGTGCTTTGTGTGCTTGCTGTGCTTTGTGAGTTTGCTGTGCTTTGTGTGCTTGCTGTGCTTTGTGAGCTTGCTGTGCTTTGTGTGCTTGCTGTGCTTTGTGAGTTTGCTATGCTTTGTGAGATTACTGTGCTTTGTGTGCTTGCTGTGCTTTGCGTGCTTGCTGTGCTTTGTGTGCTTGCTGTGCTTTGCGAGTTTGATGTGCTTTGTGTAATTGCTGTGCTTTGTGTGCTTGCTGTGCATTGTGAGCTTGCTGTGCTTTGTGTGCTTGCTGTGCATTGTGAGCTTGCTGTGCTTTGTGTGCTTGCTGTGCTTTGTGTGCTTGCTGTGCTTTGTGTGCTTGCTGTGCTTTGTGAGCTTGCTGTGCTTTGTGTGCCTGCTGTGATTTGTGTAATTGCTGTGCTTTGTGTACTTGGTGTGCATTGTGAATTTGCTGTGCTTTGTGTGCTTGCTGTGCTGTGTGTGCATTGCGCCGAAGGTGCTTGACCCCGTGTTGCTGCTTGCAGCTATATTTATTATTATTATTATTCTGCTTCTTCTTCTTAGCCATAGGCGTCTATGGCAGGCCTATGAACCGTACATAGGAAAATGATGAAATTTGGCACAGTTGTAGTGGTGGTCTTAAAAAGTCATGTGACCAAAAATAGGGTCTCTAGTACTAACTCTATAGCGCCACCAGCAGTGCAAAAATTCAATGTTCAAAGGGTTATAACTTCTGATCCGCTTGATCTATGAAAATTCTACTTAGTACACGTAATTGCTCTCCTCATGCTTGTTGGTTTTAATACCTTACAGTAAAACTCCACCCATTACAGTAGCGGCCATTTTGAAATGTACAGTATTCCATTTTTTCGCTACTCCTCCTTCAAATGTTGTTCAATTCTTATGAGATTTGGCACAGATGATCTTTGGAGTAAGCCGCATAGAAATGACTGAACAGAATTTTGATATTTATCTTTGTTCAAAAGTAATAAATGCGCAAACTTAACGAGGTTGACGCAAAAATGGTTCTGAAGCTGTAGCTCAGTCATTCTTTGATCAATTGAAATGAAATTTGGTACACTTCATGTGGACCATGATCTTGGGGTCCATGCCAAATTTGGTGACAGCGCCACCTATGGGTCATGAGATAATAAAATAGGCTATTTTTGCCCATAACTTCTGAACTGCTTGTCAGAAAATTATGATCTTGATGTCTATGGATTGCTTACCTCATGCCGCATCTGTCAATGTGTATTATGCCGGGTTTGACCGAACCACCTGTCTGCCATTTTGAAATTTAACATAAATTGTTATATTTTTTGAACTATTTGACATATCCGCACAAAAATTGGTAAGGAGCTTTGACATGATGTCCTGAAGTTACCTGGGAAGTCAGAGTACAGCGCCACCTAGGGGTTATAAACTATTACAATTCTTATTGATATTATACTGTTATCTCTTTCTGCTGCCCAATGAACCGTGTCGACTGAGTGGCGCACCTAGTTAATCGTATGCATTGAGATTCTGAGATCCTGGGTTCGAATCCCACCTGAGTCAGGTATTTTGTTCTTCCTCATCAATTCTTCTAAACCTGTCTGTAGTTCACATGTGTTCTATTTTTCCATGTTTGCTGTTGTTGCTCTGCATTGTGGTGGTTCTGCTCTATGATTCCTGAGCCTTGCGTTTTTGATGCAATTTATGGTGCTTGCTGTGCTTTGTGTGCTTGCTGTGCTTTGTGTGCTTGCTGTGCTTTGTGAGCTTGCTGTGCTTTGTGAGCTTACTGTGCTTTGTGTGCTTGCTGTGCTTTGTGAGCTTGCTGTGCTTTGTGTGCTTGCTGTGCTTTGTGAGCTTGCTGTGCTTTGTGAGCTTGCTGTGCTTTGTGTGCTTGCTGTGCTTTGTGAGCTTGCTATGCTTTGTGTACTTGCTGTGCTTTGTGTGCTTGCTGTGCTTTGTGTGCTTGCTGTGCTTTGTGTGCTTGCTGTGCTTTGTGAGCTTGCTGTGCTTTGAGTGCCTGCTGTGATTTGTGTAATTAATGTGCTTTGTGTGCTTGCTGTGCTTTGTGAGCTTGCTATGCTTTGTGTGCTTGCTGTGCTTTGTGTGCTTGCTGTGCTTTGTGTGCTTGCTGTGCTTTGTGAGCTTGCTGTGCTTTGTGTGCTTGCTGTGCTTTGTGAGCTTACTGTGCTTTGTGTGCCTGCTGTGATTTGTGTAATTGCTGTGCTTTGTGTGCTTGGTGTGCATTGTGAGCTTGCTGTGCTTTGTGTGCTTGCTGTGCTTTGTGTGCTTGCTGTGCTTTGTGAGCTTGCTGTGCATTGTGTGCCTGCTGTGATTTGTGTAATTGCTGTGCTTTGTGTGCTTGCTGTGCTTTGTGTGCCTGCTGTGCTTTGTGTGCTTGCTGTGCTTTGTGAGCTTGCTGTGCTTTGTATGCCTGTTGTGATTTGTGTAATTGATGTGCTTTGTGTGCTTGCTGTGCTTTGTGAGCTTGCTATCCTTTGTTTGCTTGCTGTGCTTTGTGTGCTTGCTGTGCTTTGTGTGCTTGATGTGCTTTGTGAGCTTGCTGTGCTTTGTGAGCTTGCTGTGCTTTGTGTGCTTGCTGTGCTTTGTGAGCTTGCTGTGCTTTGTGGGCTTGCTGTGCTTTGTGTGCTTGCTGTGCTTTGTGTGTTTGCTGTGCTTTGTGAGCTTGCTGTGCTTTGTGTGCCTGCTGTGATTTGTGTAATTGCTGTGCTTGTGTGCTTGCTGTGCATTGTGAGCTTGCTGTGCTTTGTGTGCTTGCTGTGCTTTGTGTGCTTGCTGTGCTTTGTGAGCTTGCTGTGCTTTGTGAGCTTGCTGTGCTTTGTGTGCCTGCTGTGATTTGTGTAATTGCTCTGCTTTGTGAGCTTGCCGTGCTTTGTGTGCTTGCTGTGCTGTGTGTGCATTGCGCCGAAGGTGCTTGACCCCGTGTTGCTGCTTGCAGCTATATTTAGGGGCCAAGCACCGAAGGTGCTGAGGCACCTATTGGAACTGTCAGTATTATTATTCTTCATCTTCCCCAATGGGAGTCTATGGCAGCCCTATGAACCGTACGTAGGAAAATGATGAAATTTGGCACAGTTGTAGTGGTGGTCTTAAAAAGTCATGTGACCAATAATGGGGTCTCTAGTCCTAACTCTATAGCGCCACCAGCAGTGCAAAAATTCAATGTTCAAATGGTTATAACTGCTGATCCGCTTGATCTATGAAAATTCTACTTAGTACACGTGATTGCTCTCCTCATGCTTGTTGTTTTTAATACCTTAAAGTAAAACTCCACCCATTACAGTAGCGGCCATTTTGAAATGTACAGTATTCCGTTTATTCGCTACTCCTCCTTCAAATTTGGTTCAATTGTTATGAAATTTGGCACAGGTGAACTTTGGAGTGAGCCGCACAGAAATGACCGAACAGAATTTTGATATTTATCTTTTTTCAAAAGTAATAAATGCGCAAACTTAACGAGGTTGACGCAAAAATGGTTCTGAAGCTGTAGCTCGGCCATTCTTTGATCAATTGAAATGAAATTTGGTACACTTCATGTGGACCATGAACTTGGAGTTCATGCCAAATTTGGTGACAGCGCCACCTATGGGTCATGAGATATGAAAATAGGCTATTTTTGCCCATAACTTCTGAACTGTTTGTCAGAAAATTATGATCTTGATGTCTATGGATTGCTTACCTCATGCCGCATCTGTCGATGTGTATTATGCCGGGTTTGACCGAACCGCCTGTCTGCCATTTTGAAATTTCACATAATTTGTTATATTTTTTGAACTATTGGACATATCCGCGCAAAAATTAGTAAGGAGCTTCGACATGATGTCCTGAAAGTACCTGGGAAGTCAGAGTACAGCGCCACCTAGGGGTTATAAACTATAACAGTTCTTATGGAACTGCTTATAACTTCTGAATACTTTGTCTTATATTAATTTCTTTGTGAAATTGTATTCACTGGTTTATGCCGATTGCAACGATACCTCGTTTGTCATTTTCCAACATTCTGTTCATGTGTTATTGTGAAGCATATGGTAGATGATTTTTTCGCTACTCCTTTTACAAATTTTGTTTATTTTATGCCAGGTACTGCTCGTATAATGTTTGGAGCAATCCACACAGAAATGACCGAACAGATTTTTGATATTCTGTTCTCTTTCTTAGAAATACCACTCCAAAGTTGACCGTGCCTGTGACATTGTCTATTTGTCATAGTAAATTAATGTGACTGTATATTACATTGTATAGCATTACTATACAGAATGATCTTCTTGTCTTCAATCTCACTTGAGCTTTTTGATTCTCATATACATTGTATTTCTGTTAGTTCTGCTCTGCACTGTCAGTTCTGCATCTGTGTTGATTGGCACATATCAATCCTTGCAGCACCTAAGCTGTTTTTTTGCTGCCCTTTGAGCTGTGTTAACTAAGTTGTGCATCTGGTTAACCACATGCCATGAGATTCTGAGGTCATGGGTTCGAATCCCATGTGCAGTGATATTTTGTCTTAACTTTTTTCTCACTTAAGTTTTGTGAATCTCATACTATACATTGTATTTCAGTTATTTGTGCTCTCTGTTGTAATTTCTGCACTTTTGGTAATTGCTGGATATCAATGTTTACAGCTCTAAATCTCTATTCTATAGCTTGGACACACCAACTCAGCGGTTTAATCGTTCACTCAGTGGCGCATGCGGTAACTGCTGTGCTTTGGGAACCTGAGGTCATGGGTTTGAATCCCAGCTCTTACTTTCACTTATTGAGATTTCCTTTTGTGTTCACTTTAACACGTTCTTCTCGACCTGTCTGGTTTTCCACACGTGTTATATTTTTGCCATCTTTACTGTTGTTGCTCCGCACTGCAGTGGTTCTGCTCTGCATTTGCTTTGCTTCGGGTTCGGGCTCTGTATTGCGCGCTTTCTGCGCTTTGCGCATTTGCTGCGTCGTGTGGTTTTTGCTGTGCTTTGGGTGCTCATTGCGCTGAAGGTGCTTGGCCCCGAATCGCTGCTTGCAGCTATATTGGTCATTGTTTCTGTTAGTAAATTTTTCTTCTTCCCCAATGGGAGTCTATGGCAGCCCTATGAAGCGTATGTAGGAAAATGATGAAATTTGGCATAGTTGTAGTGGTGGTCATAAATAGTCATGTGGCCAAAAATGGGGTCTCTAGCAGTAACTCTATAGGGCCACCATTATCTCAAAAATTCAATATTCAAATGGTTATAACTCATGATCCATTAGATCTATGAAAATTATACTTAGTGCATGTGATTGCTCTCATCCCGCTTATTGAATTTGATACTTTACATTAAGACTCCACCCATTACAGTAGCGGCCATTTTGAAATGTACAGTATTTCGTTTTTTCGCTACTCCTCCTTCAAATGTGGTTCAACTCTTATGAGATTTGGCACAGGTGATCTTTGGAGTCAGCCGCATAGAAATGACTGAACAGAATTTTGATATTTTTTTTCATTCAAAAGTTATTAATGCGTGAACTTAACGAGATTGACAGAAAAATGGTTCTGAAGCTGTAGCTCGGTCATTCTTTAAACAATCGAGATGAAATTTGGTACACTTAATGTCGACCATGAACTGTGGGTCCATGCCAAATTTGGTGACAGCGCCACCTATGGGTTATGAGATATGAAAAAAGGCTATTTTTGCCCATATCTACTGAATCGTTTGTCAGAAAATTATGATCGTGGTGTCTACGGATTCCTTGGCTCATGCCGCATCTGTCGATATGTATTATGCCGGCTTTGACCGAATCGCCTGTCCGCCATTTTGAAATTCGTGATAATTTGCTATAACTTTTGAAGTATCGGATATATCGGGGCAAAAATCGGTAGGGAGCTTCGGCATGATGTCCTGAGGAAAACAGAGAATAGCGCCACCTAGGGGTTATAAACTATAACAGTTCTTATAGAACTGCTTATAACTTCTGAATTCTTTGTATGGCATGTAAGCTCTTTCTGCTGCTCATTGAGCTGTGTCTACTGAGTGGCACATCTGTCTAAGTCGTATGCATAGAGATCCTGAGTTCATGGGTTTGAATCCAGCCTGAGGCAGGTGTTAGTTTCTTCTATTAAAGTTTTGTTCTTTCCCACCTATTCTTCTTGACCTGTCTGTAGTTCACATATGTTCTATTTTTGCCAAGTTTTCTGTTGCTGCTCTGCACTGCGGTGGTTCTGCTCTGTCATTGCAACGCTTTGGGTACTTGCTGCGCTTTGTGTTCTTGATGTACTTTGGGTGGTCAGTCAGCATTGGGTTATTGATACCTTCTATGTTGCTTGCTGTGCTTTAGGTGCTCATTGCGCTAAAGGTGCTTGGCCCCGAATCGCTGCTTGCAGCTATATTTAGGGGTCAAGCACCGAAGGTGCTGAGACACCTATTGTAATTAGGGGCCAAGCACCTATGGTGCTGTGGCACCTATTGTTTCTGTTAGTATTATTATTCTTCTTAATCTTAATCTTAATCTTAATCTTAATCTTAATCTTCCCCAATGGGAGTCTATGGCAGCCCTATGAACCGTATATAGGAAAATGATGAAATTTGGCACAGTTGTAGTGGTCGTCATAAATAGTCATTTGGCCAAAAATGGGGTCTCTAGCAGTAACTCTATAGCGCCACCATCATCTCAAAAATTCAATGTTCAAATGGTTATAACTCATGATCCATTTGCTCTATGAAAATTCTACTTAGTACACGTGATTGCTCTCCTCATGCTTATTGTTTTTAATACCTTACAGTAAGACTCCACCCATTACAGTATCGGCCATTTTGAAATGTACAGTATTTCGTTTTTTCGCTACTCCTCCTTCAAATTTGGTTCAATTCTTATGAGATTTGGCACATGTGATCTTTGGAGTGAGCCGCATAGAAATGACTGAACAGAATTTTGATATTTTTCTTTATTCAAAAGTAATTAATGCGCGAACTTAACGAGATTGACGCAAAATTGGTTCTGAAGCTGTATCTCGGTCATTCTTTGATCAATCGAGATGAAATTTGGTACGCTTCATGTCGACCATGAACTGGGGGTCCATGCCAAATTTGGTGACAGCGCCACCTATGGGTCATGAGATAGGAAAAAAGGCTATTTTTGCGCATAACTTCTGAATCGTTTGTCAGAAAATTATGATCTTGGTGTCTACGGATTCCTTGGCTCATGCCGCATCTGTCGATGTGTATTATGCCGGGATTGACCGAACCGTCTGTCCGCCATTTTGAAATTTGTGATAATTTGCTATAACTTTTGAAGTATCGGATATATCGGCACAAACATCGGTAGGGAGCTTCGGCATGATGTCCTGAGGAAATCAGAGTACAGCGCCACCTAGGGGTTATAAACTATAACAGTTCTTATCGAATTGCTTATAACTTCTGAATTCTTTGGCATGTAAGCTCTTTTCTGCTGACCCTTGAGCTGTGTCTACTGAGTGGCGCATCTGTTAAGTCGTATGCATAGAGATCCTGAGTTCATGGGTTCGAATCCAGCCTGAGGCAGGTGTTAATTTCTTCTATTAAAGTTTTGTTCTTTCCCACCTATTCTTCCTGACCTGTCTGTAGTTCACATATGTTCTATTTTTGTCATGTTTTCTGTTGCTGCTCTGCACTGCAGTGGTTCTGATCTGTGATTGCTACGTTTTGGGTACTTGCTGCGCCTTGTGTTTTTGATTGGATGCTCAATGCGCATTGGGTGATTGATACCTTCTATGTTGTTTGCTGTGCTTTGGGTGCTCATTTCGCTAAATCTGCTTGGCCCCGAATCGCTGCTTGCAGCTATATTTATTAGGGGTCAAGCACCGAAGGTGCTGAGACACCTATTGTAATTGTTAGTATTATTATTATTATTATTATTATTCTGCTTCTTCTTCTTCTTCTTAGCCATAGGCGTCTATGGCAGCCCTATGAACCGTACATAGGAAAATGATGAAATTTGGCACAGTTGTAGTGGTGGTCTTAAAAAGTCATGTGACCAAAAATGGGGTCTCTAGTACTAACTCTATAGCGCCACCAGCAGTTCAAAAATTCAATGTTCAAAGGGTTATAACTTCTGATCCGCTTGATCTATGAAAATTCTACTTAGTACACGTGATTGCTCTCCTCATGCTTGTTGATTTTAATACCTTACAGTAAAACTCCACCCATTACAGTAGCGGCCATTTTGAAATGTACAGTATTCAATTTTTTCGCTACTCCTCCTTCAAATGTTGTTCAATTCTTATGAGATTTGGCACAGATGATCTTTGGAGTAAGCCGCATAGAAATGACTGAACAGAATTTTGATATTTATCTTTGTTCAAAAGTAATAAATGCGCAAACTTAACGAGGTTGACGCAAAAATGGTTCTGAAGCTGTAGCTCAGTCATTCTTTGATCAATTGAAATGAAATTTGGTACACTTCATGTGGACCATGAACTTGGGGTCCATGCCAAATTTGGTGACAGCGCCACCTATGGGTCATGAGATAATAAAATAGGCTATTTTTGCCCATAACTTCTGAACTGTTTGTCAGAAAATTATGATCTTGATGTCTATGGATTGCTTACCTCATGCCGCATCTGTCGATGTGTATTATGCCGGGTTTGACCGAACCGCCTGTCCGCCATTTTGAAATTTCACATAATTTGTTATATTTTTTGAACTATTGGACATATCCGCACAAAAATTAGTAAGGAGCTTCGACATGATGTCCTGAAGGTACCTGGGAAGTCAGAGTACAGCGCCACCTAGGGGTTATAAACTATAACAGTTCTCATGGAACTGCTTATAACTTCTGAATACTTTGTCTGATATTAATTTCTTTGTGAAATTGTATTCACTGGTTTATGCCGATTGCAACGATGCCTCGTTTGTCATTTTCCAACATTCTGTTCATGTGTTATTGTAAAGCATATGGTAGATTATTTTTTCGCTACTCCTTTTACAAATGTTGTTTATTTTATGCCAGGTACTGCTCGTATAATGTTTGGAGCAATCCGCACAGAAATGACCGAACAGATTTTTGATATTCTGTTCTCTTTCTTAGAAATACCACTCCAAAGTTGACCGTGCCTGTGACGTTGTCTATTTGTCATAGTAAATTAATGTGACTGTATATTACATTGTATAGCATTACTATACAGAATGATGTTCTTGTCTTCAATCTCATTTGAGCTTTTTGATTCCCATATACATTGTATTTCTGATAGTTCTGCTCTGCACTGTCAGTTCTGCATCTGTGTTGATTGGCACACGTCAATCCTTGAAGCACCTAAGCTGTTTTTTGCTGCCCTTTGAGCTGTGTTAGCTGAGTTGCGCATCTGGTTAACCACATGCCATGAGATTCTGAGGTCATGGGTTCAAACCCCATGTGCAGTGATATTTTGTCTTAACTTTTTTCTCACTTAAGTTTTGTGATTTTCATACAATACATTGTATTTCAGTTATTTGTGCTCTCTGTTGTTATTTCTGCACGTTTGGTAATTGCTGGATATCAATGTTTACAGCTCTAAATCTCTATTCTATAGCTTGGACACACCAACTCAGTGGTTTAATCGTTTACTCAGTGGCGCATGCGGTTAGTGCGTTGCTTTGGGAACCTGAGGTCATGGGTCCGAATCCCAGCTCTTACTTTCACTTATTGAGATTTCCTTTTGTGTTCCCTTTAACACGTTCTTCTCGACCTGTCTGGTTTTCCACACGTGTTATATTTTTGCCATCTTTACTGTTGTTGCTCCGCACTGCAGTGGTTCTGCTCTGCATTTGCTTTGCTTCGGGTTCGGGCTCTGTATTGCGCGCTTTCTGCGCTTTGCGCATTTGCTGCGTCGTGTGGTTTTTGCTGTGCTTTGGGTGCTCATTGCGCTGAAGGTGCTTGACCCCGCAATTGCTGCTTGCAGCTATATTTTTAGGGGTCAAGCACCGAAGGTGCTGAGACACCTATTGTAATTGTTAGTATTATTATTATTATTATTATTATTCTGCTTCTTCTTCTTCTTCTTAGCCATAGGCGTCTATGGCAGCCCAATGAACCGTACATAGGAAAATGATGAAATTTGGCACAGTTGTAGTGGTGGTCTTAAAAAGTCATGTGACCAAAAATGGGGTCTCTAGTACTAACTCTATAGCGCCACCAGCAGTTCAAAAATTCAATGTTCAAAGGGTTATAACTTCTGATCCGCTTGATCTATGAAAATTCTACTTAGTACACGTGATTGCTCTCCTCATGCTTGTTGATTTTAATACCTTACAGTAAAACTCCACCCATTACAGTAGCGGCCATTTTGAAATGTACAGTATTCCATTTTTTCGCTACTCCTCCTTCAAATGTTGTTCAATTCTTATGAGATTTGGCACAGATGATCTTTGGAGTAAGCCGCATAGAAATGACTGAACAGAATTTTGATATTTATCTTTGTTCAAAAGTAATAAATGCGCAAACTTAACGAGGTTGACGCAAAAATGGTTCTGAAGCTGTAGCTCAGTCATTCTTTGATCAATTGAAATGAAATTTGGTACACTTCATGTGGACCATGAACTTGGGGTCCATGCCAAATTTGGTGACAGCGCCACCTATGGGTCATGAGATAATAAAATAGGCTATTTTTGTCCATAACTTCTGAACTGTTTGTCAGAAAATTATGATCTTGATGTCTATGGATTGCTTACCTCATGCCGCATCTGTCGATGTGTATTATGCCGGGTTTGACCGAACCGCCTGTCCGCCATTTTGAAATTTCACATAATTTGTTATATTTTTGGAAATATTGGACATATCCGCGCAAAAATTAGTAAGGAGCTTCGACATGATGTCCTGAAGGTACCTGGGAAGTCAGAGTACAGCGCCACCTAGGGGTTATAAACTATAACAGTTCTTATGGAACTGCTTATAACTTCTGAATACTTTGTCTGATATTATATTTATTTTGCCATCTTTACTGTTGTTGCTCCGCACTGCAGTGGTTCTGCTCTGCATTTGCTTTGATTCGGGTTCGGGCTCTGTATTGCGCGCTTTCTGAGCTTTGCGCATTTGCTGCGTCGTGCCGTTTTTGCTGTGCTTTCGGTGCTCATTGCGCTGAAGGTGCTTGACCCCGTATCGCTGCTTGCAGCTATATTTATTATTATTATTATTCTGCTTCTTCTTCTTCTTAGCCATAGGCGTCTATGGCAGCCCTATGAACCGTACATAGGAAAATGATGAAATTTGGCACAGTTGTAGTGGTGGTCTTAAAAAGTCATGTGACCAAAAATGGGGTCTCTAGTACTAACTCTATAGCGCCACCAGCAGTGCAAAAATTTAATGTTCAAAGGGTTATAACTTCTGATCCGCTTGATCTATGAAAATTCTACTTAGTACACGTGATTGCTCTCCTCATGCTTGTTGCTTTTAATACCTTACAGTAAAACTCCACCCATTACAGTAGCGGCCATTTTGAAATGTACAGTATTCCATTTTTTCGCTACTCCTCCTTCAAATGTTGTTCAATTCTTATGAGATTTGGCACAGATGATCTTTGGAGTAAGCCGCATAGAAATGACTGAACAGAATTTTGATATTTATCTTTGTTCAAAAGTAAAAAATGCGCAAACTTAACGAGGTTGACGCAAAAATGGTTCTGAAGCTGTAGCTCAGTCATTCTTTGATCAATTGAAATGAAATTTGGTACACTTCATGTGGACCATGAACTTGGGGTCCATGCCAAATTTGGTGACAGCGCCACCTATGGGTCATGAGATAATAAAATAGGCTATTTTTGCCCATAACTTCTGAACTGTTTGTCAGAAAATTATGATCTTGATGTCTATGGATTGCTTACCTCATGCCGCATCTGTCGATGTGAATTATGCCGGGTTTGACCGAACCGCCTGTCCGCCATTTTGAAATTTCACATAATTTGTGATATTTTTGGAAAAATTGGACATATCCGCGCAAAAATTAGTAAGGAGCTTCGACATGATGTCCTGAAGGTACCTGGGAAGTCAGAGTACAGCGCCACCTAGGGGTTATAAACTATAACAGTTCTTATGGAACTGCTTATAACTTCTGAATACTTTGTCTGATATTATATTTTTGCCATCTTTACTGTTGTTGCTCCGCACTGCAGTGGTTCTGCTCTGCATTTGCTTTGCTTCGGGTTCGTGCTCTGTATTGCGTGCTTTCTGCGCTTTGCGCATTTGCTGCATCGTGCGGTTTTTGCTGTGCTTTGGGTGCTCATTGCGCTGAAGGTGCTTGACCCCGTATCGCTGCTTGCAGCTATATTGGTCATTGTTTCTGTTAGTACATTTTTCTTCTTCCTCAATGGGAGTCTATGGCAGCCCTATGAACCGTATGTAGGAAAATGATGAAATTTGGCATAGTTGTAGTGGTGGTCATAAATAGTCATGTGGCCAAAAATGGGGTCTTTAGCAGTAACTCTATAGCGCCACCATTATCTCAAAAATTCAATATTCAAATGGTTATAACTCATGATCCATTAGATCTATGAAAATTCTACTTAGTGCATGTGATTGCTCTCATCCCGCTTATTGAATTTGATACTTTACATTAAGACTCCACCCATTACAGTAGCGGCCATTTTGAAATGTACAGTATTTTGTTTTTTCGCTACTCCTCCTTCAAATGTGGTTTAATTCTTATGAGATTTGGCACAGGTGATCTTTGGAGTCAGCCGCATAGAAATGACTGAACAGAATTTTGATATTTTTTTTTATTCAAAAGTTATTATTGCGTGAACTTAACGAGATTGACGGAAAAATGGTTCTGAAGCTGTAGCTCGGTCATTCTTTGATCAATCGAGATGAAATTTGGTACACTTCATGTCGACCATGAACTATGGGTCCATGTCAAATTTGGTGACAGCGCCACCTATGGGTTATGAGATAATAAAATAGGCTATTTTTGCCCATAACTTCTGAACTGTTTGTCAGAAAATTATGATCTTGATGTCTATGGATTGCTTACCTCATGCCGCATCTGTTGATGTGAATTATGCCAGGTTTGACTGAACCGCCTGTCCGCCATTTTGAAATTTGACATAAATTGTTATATTTTTTGAACTATTGGACATATCTGCGCAAAAATTGATAAGGAGCTTTGACATGATATCCTGAAGGTACCTGAGAAGTCAGAGTACAGCGCCACCTAGGGTTTATAAACTAATTTGACATATGTTAATCCTTGTAGCTTTCTAATCTCTTTTCTGCTGCCTCATGAGCTGTGTCATCTGAGTGGCGCATCAAGTTAATCATATGTATTGAGATTCTGAGTTCCTGGGTTCGAAACCCACCTGAGTCAGGTATTTTGTTCTTCCTCATCAGTTCTTCTCAACCTGTCTGTAGTTCAAATGTGTTCTATTTTTCCATGTTTGCTGTTGTTGCTCTGCATTGTGGGGGTTCTTGCTGTGCTTTCTGTGCTTTGTGTGCTTGCTGTGCTTTGTGAGTTTGCTGTGCTTTGTGAGATTACTGTGCTTTGTGTGCTTGCTGTGCTTTGCGTGCTTGCTGTGCTTTGTGTGCTTGCTGTGCTTTGTGAGCTTGCTGTGCTTTGTGTAATTGCTGTGCTTTGTGTGCTTGCTGTGCATTGTGAGCTTGCTGTGCTTTGTGTGCTTGCTGTGCATTGTGAGCTTGCTGTGCTTTGTGTGCTTGCTGTGCTTTGTGTGCTTGCTGTGCTTTTTGTGCTTGCTGTGCTTTGTGAGCTTGCTGTGCTTTGTGTGCCTGCTGTGATTTGTGTAATTGCTGTGCTTTGTGTGCTTGCTGTGCATTGTGAACTTGCTGTGCTTTGTGTGCTTGCTGTGCTGTGTGTGCATTGCGCCGAAGGTGCTTGACCCCGTGTTGCTGCTTGCAGCTATATTTAGGGGTCAAGCACCGAAGGTGCTGAGACACCTATTGTAATTGTTAGTATTATTATTATTATTATTATTATTCTGCTTCTTCTTCTTCTTCTTAGCCATAGGCGTCTATGGCAGCCCTATGAACCGTACATAGGAAAATGATGAAATGTGGCACAGTTGTAGTGGTGGTCTTAAAAAGTCATGTGACCAAAAATGGGGTCTCTAGTACTAACTCTATAGCGCCACCAGCAGTTCAAAAATTCAATGTTCAAAGGGTTATAACTTCTGATCCGCTTGATCTATGAAAATTCTACTTAGTACACGTGATTGCTCTCCTCATGCTTGTTGATTTTAATACCTTACAGTAAAACTCCACCCATTACAGTAGCGGCCATTTTGAAATGTACAGTATTCCATTTTTTCGCTACTCCTCCTTCAAATGTTGTTCAATTCTTATGAGATTTGGCACAGATGATCTTTGGAGTAAGCCGCATAGAAATGACTGAACAGAATTTTGATATTTATCTTTGTTCAAAAGTAATAAATGCGCAAACTTAACGAGGTTGACGCAAAAATGGTTCTGAAGCTGTAGCTCAGTCATTCTTTGATCAATTGAAATGAAATTTGGTACACTTCATGTGGACCATGAACTTGGGGTCCATGCCAAATTTGGTGACAGCGCCACCTATGGGTCATGAGATAATAAAATAGGCTATTTTTGCCCATAACTTCTGAACTGTTTGTCAGAAAATTATGATCTTGATGTCTATGGATTGCTTACCTCATGCCGCATCTGTCGATGTGTATTATGCCGGGTTTGACCAAACCGCCTGTCCGCCATTTTGAAATTTCACATAATTTGTTATATTTTTTGAACTATTTGACATATCCGCGCAAAAATTAGTAAGGAGCTTCGACATGATGTCCTGAAGGTACCTGGGAAGTCAGAGTACAGCGCCACCTAGGGTTATAAACTATAACAGTTCTCATGGAACTGCTTATAACTTCTGAATACTTTGTCTGATATTAATTTCTTTGTGAAATTGTATTCACTGGTTTATGCCGATTGCAACGATGCCTCGTTTGTCATTTTCCAACATTCTGTTCATGTGTTATTGTAAAGCATATGGTAGATTATTTTTTCGCTACTCCTTTTACAAATGTTGTTTATTTTATGCCAGGTACTGCTCGTATAATGTTTGGAGCAATCCGCACAGAAATGACCGAACAGATTTTTGATATTCTGTTCTCTTTCTTAGAAATACCACTCCAAAGTTGACCGTGCCTGTGACGTTGTCTATTTGTCATAGTAAATTAATGTGACTGTATATTACATTGTATAGCATTACTATACAGAATGATGTTCTTGTCTTCAATCTCATTTGAGCTTTTTGATTCCCATATACATTGTATTTCTGATAGTTCTGCTCTGCACTGTCAGTTCTGCATCTGTGTTGATTGGCACACGTCAATCCTTGAAGCACCTAAGCTGTTTTTTGCTGCCCTTTGAGCTGTGTTAGCTGAGTTGCGCATCTGGTTAACCACATGCCATGAGATTCTGAGGTCATGGGTTCAAACCCCATGTGCAGTGATATTTTGTCTTAACTTTTTTCTCACTTAAGTTTTGTGATTTTCATACAATACATTGTATTTCAGTTATTTGTGCTCTCTGTTGTTATTTCTGCACGTTTGGTAATTGCTGGATATCAATGTTTACAGCTCTAAATCTCTATTCTATAGCTTGGACACACCAACTCAGTGGTTTAATCGTTTACTCAGTGGCGCATGCGGTTAGTGCGTTGCTTTGGGAACCTGAGGTCATGGGTTCGAATCCCAGCTCTTACTTTCACTTATTGAGATTTCCTTTTGTGTTCCCTTTAACACGTTCTTCTCGACCTGTCTGGTTTTCCACACGTGTTATATTTTTGCCATCTTTACTGTTGTTGCTCCGCACTGCAGTGGTTCTGCTCTGCATTTGCTTTGCTTCGGGTTCGGGCTCTGTATTGCGCGCTTTCTGCGCTTTGCGCATTTGCTGCGTCGTGTGGTTTTTGCTGTGCTTTGGGTGCTCATTGCGCTGAAGGTGCTTGACCCCGCAATTGCTGCTTGCAGCTATATTTAGGGGTCAAGCACCGAAGGTGCTGAGACACCTATTGTAATTGTTAGTATTATTAGGGGTCAAGCACCGAAGGTGCTGAGACACCTATTGGAATTGTACTTTTTTCTTCTTCTTAGCCATTGGTGCCTATGGCAGCCCTATGAACCGTACATAGGAAAATGATGAAATTTGGCACAGTTATAGAGGTCGTCCTGAAAAGTCAAGTGACCAAAAATGGGGTCTCTAGCATTAACTCTATAGCGCCACCAGCAGTGCAAAAAATCAATGTTCAAATGATCTATGAAAATTCTACTTAGTACACGTGATTGCTCTCCTCATGCTTGTTGTTTTTAATGCTTTACAGTAAAACTCCCCCCATTACAGTAGTGGCCATTTTGAAATGTACAGTATGCCGTTTATTCGCTACTCCTCCTTCAAATTTGGTTCAATTGTTATGAATTTTAGCACAGGTAATCTTTGGAGTGAGCCGCACAGAAATGACCAAACAGAATTTTGATATTTATCTTTGTTTAAAAGTAATAAATGCGCAAACTTAACGAGGTTGACGCAAAAATGGTTCTGAAGCTGTAGCTCGGTCATTCTTTGATCAATTGAAATGAAATTTGGTACACTTCATGTTGACCATGAACTTGGGGTTCATGCCAAATTTGGTGACAGCGCCACCTATGGGTCATGAGATAGGAAAATAGGCTATTTTTGCCCATAACTTCTGAATCGTTTGTCAGAAAATTATGATCTTGGTGTCTACGGATTCCTTACCTCATGCCGCATCTGTCGATGTGTATTATGCCGGGTTTGACCGAACCGCCTGTCCGCCATTTTGAAATTTGTCATAAATTGTTATAACTTTTGAAGTATTGGATATATTGGCGCAAAAATCGGTAGGAAGCTTCGGCATGATGTCCTGATTGTATCTGGGAAGTCAGAATACAGCGCCACCTAGGGGTTATAAACTATAACAGTTCTTATAGAACTGCTCATAACTTCTGAATACTTTGTCGGATATTAATTTTCTTTGTGAAATTGTATTCACTGGTTTATGCCGATTGCAACTATATCTCGTTTGTCATTTTCCATCATTCTGTTCATGTGTTATTGTAAGGCATATGGTAAATGATTTTTTCGCTACTCCTTTTACAAATTTTGTTTATTTTATGCCAGGTTCTGCTCGTATAATGTTTGGAGCAATCCGCACAGAAATGACTGAACAGATTTTTCTTGCACCTAGGAATTTTTTTGAGAAAAACCTCTGTAAAGTTGATCGTCCCTGTGATGTTGTCTATTTGTCATAGTTAATTACTTTATATTACATTTTATAGCGTTACTCTACGGAATGTTCTTCTTGTCTTCAATCTCACTTGAGCTTTTTGATTCTCATATACATTGTATTTCTGTGATTTCTGCTCTGCGGTGTCATTTCTACATCTTTGGTGATTGGCATATGTCAATGCTTGCATTTCTGTAATCTCTTTCCTGCTGCCCCTTGAGCTGTGTCTGCTGAGTGGCGCATTCCACTAAGTCGTATGCATAGAGATCCTGAGTTCATGGGTTCGAATCCCACCTGAGGCAGGTGTTAATTTCTTCTATTAAAGTTTTGTTCTTTCCCACCTATTCTTCTTGACCTGTCTGTAGTTCACATATGTTCTATTTTTGCCATGTTTTCTGTTGCTGCTCTGCACTGCGGTGGTTCTGCTCTGTCATTGCAACGCTTTGGGTACTTGCTGCGCTTTGTGTTCTTGATGCACCTTGGGTGGTCAGTGAGCATTGGGTTATTGATACCTTCTATGTTGCTTGCTGTGCTTTGGGTGCTCATTGCGCTAAAGGTGCTTGGCCCCGAATCGCTGCTTGCAGCTATATTTAGGGGTCAAGCACCGAAGGTGCTGTGACACCTATTGGAATTGTTAGTATTATTATTATTATTCTGCTTCTTCTTCTTCTTAGCCATAGGCGTCTATGGCAGCCCTATGAACCGTACATAGGAAAATGATGAAATTTGGCACAGTTGTAGTGGTGGTCTTAAAAAGTCATGTGACCAAAAATGGGGTCTCTACTACTAACTCTATAGCGCCACCAGCAGTGCAAAAATTCAATGTTCAAATGGTTATAACTTCTGATCCGCTTGATCTATGAAAATTCTACTTAGTACACGTGATTGCTCTCCTCATGGTTGTTGTTTTTAATACCTTACAGTAAAACTCCACCCATTACAGTAGCGTCCATTTTGAAATGTACAGTATTCCATTTTTTCGCTACTCCTCCTTCAAATGTGGTTCAATTCTTATGAGATTTGGCACAGAAGATCTTTGGAGTAAGCCGCATAGAAATGACTGAACAGAATTTTGATATTTATCTTTGTTCAAAAGTAATAAATGCGCAAACTTAACGAGGTTGACGCAAAAATGGTTCTGAAGCTGTAGCTCAGTCATTCTTTGATCAATTAAAATGAAATTTGGTACACTTCATGTGGACCATGAACTTGGGGTCCATGCCAAATTTGGTGACAGCGCCACCTATGGGTCATGAGATAATAAAATAGGCTATTTTTGCTCATAACTTCTGAACTGTTTGTCAGAAAATTATGATCTTGATGTCTATGGATTGCTTACCTCATGCCGCATCTGTCGATGTGTATTATGCCGGGTTTGACCGAACCGCCTGTCCGCCATTTTGAAATTTCACATAATTTGTTATATTTTTGGAAATATTGGACATATCCGCGCAAAAATTAGTAAGGAGCTTCAACATGATGTCCTGAAGTTACCTGGGAAGTCAGAGTACAGCGCCACCTATGGGTTATAAACTATAACAATTCTTATTGATATTATACTGTTATCTCTTTTCTGCTGCCCAATGAACTGTGTCAATTGAGTGGCGCATCAAGTTAATCATATGCATTGAGATTCTGAGTTCCTGGGTTCAAAACCCACCTGAGTCATGACGTTTTGTTTCTCCTCATCCATTCTTCTCAACCTGTCTGTAGTTCACATGTGTTCTATTTTTCCATGTTTGCTGTTGTTGCTCTGCATTGTGGTGGTTCTTGCTGTTCTTTGTGAGATTGCTGTGCTTTGTGTGCTTGCTGTGCTTTGTGTGCTTGCTGTGCATTGTGAGCTTGCTGTGATTGGTGTGCATGCTGTGCTGTGTGTGCATTGCGCCGAAGGTGCTTGACCCCGTGTTGCTGCTTGCAGCTATATTTATTAGGGGTCAAGCACCGAAGGTGCTGAGACACCTATTGCAATTGTTAGTATTATTATTATTATTCTTACTCTTGTCCAATGGGAGTCTATGGCAGCCCTATGAACCGTAAGTAGTAGAGTGATGAAATTTGGCACAGTTGTAGTGGTGGTCCTAAAAAGTCATGTGACCAAAAATGGGGTCTCTAGCAGTAACTCTATAGCGCCACCAGCAGTGCAAAAATTCAATGTTCAAACTGTTATAATTGGTGAACCATTTGATCTATGAAAATTCTACTTAGTACACGTGATTGCTCTCATCCCACTTATTGAATTTGATACTTTACAGTAAGACTCCACCCATTACAGTAGCGGCCATTTTGAAATGTACAGTATTTCGTTTTTTCGCTACTCCTCCTTCAAATTTGGTTCAATTCTTATGAGATTTGGCACATGTGATCTTTGGAGTGAGCCGCATAGAAATGACTGAACAGAATTTTGATATTTTTCTTTATTTAAAAGTAATTCATGCGTGAACTTAACGAGATTGACGCAAAATTGGTTCTGAAGCTGTATCTCGGTCATTCTTTGATCAATCGAGATGAAATTTGGTACGCTTCATGTCGACCATGAAATGGGGGTCCATGCCAAATTTGGTGACAGCGCCACCTATGGGTCATGAGATAGTAAAAAAGGCTATTTTTGCGCATAACTTCTGAATCGTTTGTCAGAAAATTATGATCTTGGTGTCTACGGATTCCTTACCTCATGCCGCATCTGTCGATGTGTATTATGCCGGGTTTGACCGAACCGCCTGTCCGCCATTTTGAAATTTGTCATAAATTGTTATAACTTTTGAAGTATTGGATATATTGGCGCAAAAATCGGTAGTAAGCTTTGGCATGATGTCCTGATTGTATCTGGGAAGTCAGAATACAGCGCCACCTAGGGGTTATAAACTATAACAGTTCTTATAGAACTGCTCATAACTTCTGAATACTTTGTCGGATATTAATTTTCTTTGTGAAATTGTATTCACTGGTTTATGTCGATTGCAACGATACCTCGTTTGTCATTTTCCATCATTCTGTTCATGTGTTATTGTAAGGCATATGGTAAATGATTTTTTCGCTACTCCTTTTACAAATTTTGTTTATTTTATGCCAGGTTCTGCTCGTATAATGTTTGGAGCAATCCGCACAGAAATGACTGAACAGATTTTTCTTGCACCTAGGAATTTTTTGAGAAAAACCTCTGTAAAGTTGATCATCCCTGTGATGTTGTCTATTTGTCATAGTTAATTACTTTATATTACATTTTATAGCGTTACTCTACGGAATGTTCTTCTTGTCTTCAATCTCACTTGAGCTTTTTGATTCTCATATACATTGTATTTCTGTGATTTCTGCTCTGCGGTGTCATTTCTACATCTTTGGTGATTGGCATATGTCAATGCTTGCATTTCTGTAATCTCTTTCCTGCTGCCCCTTGAGCTGTGTCTGCTGAGTGGCGCATCCACTAAGTCGTATGCATAGAGATCCTGAGTTCATGGGTTCGAATCCCACCTGAGGCAGGTGTTAATTTCTTCTATTAAAGTTTTGTACTTTCCCACCTATTCTTCTTGACCTGTCTGTAGTTCACATATGTTCTATTTTTGCCATGTTTTCTGTTGCTGCTCTGCACTGCGGTGGTTCTGCTCTGTCATTGCAACGCTTTGGGTACTTGCTGCGCTTTGTGTTCTTGATGCACCTTGGGTGGTCAGTGAGCATTGGGTGATTGATACCTTCTATGTTGCTTGCTGTGCTTTGGGTGCTCATTGCGCTAAAGGTGCTTGGCCCCGAATCGCTGCTTGCAGCTATATTTATTATTATTATTATTATTATTATTATTATTATTTTTCCCCAATGGGAGTCTATGGCAGCCCTATGAACCGTACATAGGAAAATGATGAAATTTGGCACAGATGTAGAGGTGGTCATAAGTAGTCATGTGACCAAAAATGGGGTCTTTAGCAGTAACTCTATAGCGCCACCAGTAGTCCAAAAATTCAATGTTCAAACTGTTATAATTGGTGAACCATTTGATCTATGAAAATTCTGCTTAGTACACGTGATTGCTCTCATCCCGCTTATTGAATTTGATACTTTACAGTAAGACTCCACCCATTACAGTAGCGGCCATTTTGAAATGTACAGTATTTCGTTTTTTCGCTACTCCTCCTTCAAATGTGGTTCAATTCTTATGAAATTCGGCACAGATGATCTTTGGAGTGAGCCGCATAGAAATGACCGAACAGAATTTTGATATTTATCTTTGTTCAAAAGTAATAAATGCGCAAACTTAACGAGGTTGACGCAAAAATGGTTCTGAAGCTGTAGCTCAGTCATTCTTTGATCAATTGAAATGAAATTTGGTACACTTCATGTGGACCATGATCTTGGGG
This sequence comes from Paramisgurnus dabryanus, assembly GCF_030506205.2. NCBI lineage: Eukaryota > Metazoa > Chordata > Actinopteri > Cypriniformes > Cobitidae > Paramisgurnus > Paramisgurnus dabryanus. The sequence goes on along the minus strand of NC_133337.1, from coordinate 75,762,932 downwards.
TCCATGCCAAATTTGGTGACAGCGCCACCTATGGGTCATGAGATAATAAAATAGGCTATTTTTGCCCATAACTTCTGAACTGCTTGTCAGAAAATTATGATCTTGATGTCTATGGATTGCTTACCTCATGCCGCATCTGTCAATGTGTATTATGCCGGGTTTGACCGAACCACCTGTCTGCCATTTTGAAATTTAACATAAATTGTTATATTTTTTGAACTATTTGACATATCCGCACAAAAATTGGTAAGGAGCTTTGACATGATGTCCTGAAGTTACCTGGGAAGTCAGAGTACAGCGCCACCTAGGGGTTATAAACTATTACAATTCTTATTGATATTATACTGTTATCTCTTTCTGCTGCCCAATGAACCGTGTCAACTGAGTGGCGCACCTAGTTAATCGTATGCATTGAGATTCTGAGATCCTGGGTTCGAATCCCACCTGAGTCGGGTATTTTGTTCTTCCTCATCAATTCTTCTAAACCTGTCTGTAGTTCACATGTGTTCTATTTTTCCATGTTTGCTGTTGTTGCTCTGCATTGTGGTGGTTCTGCTCTATGATTCCTGAGCCTTGCGTTTTTGATGCAATTTATGGTGCTTGCTGTGCTTTGTGTGCTTGCTGTGCTTTGTGTGCTTGCTGTGCTTTGTGAGCTTGCTGTGCTTTGTGAGCTTACTGTGCTTTGTGTGCTTGCTGTGCTTTGTGAGCTTGCTGTGCTTTGTGTGCTTGCTGTGCTTTGTGAGCTTGCTGTGCTTTGTGAGCTTGCTGTGCTTTGTGTGCTTGCTGTGCTTTGTGAGCTTGCTATGCTTTGTGTACTTGCTGTGCTTTGTGTGCTTGCTGTGCTTTGTGTGCTTGCTGTGCTTTGTGTGCTTGCTGTGCTTTGTGAGCTTGCTGTGCTTTGAGTGCCTGCTGTGATTTGTGTAATTAATGTGCTTTGTGTGCTTGCTGTGCTTTGTGAGCTTGCTATGCTTTGTGTGCTTGCTGTGCTTTGTGTGCTTGCTGTGCTTTGTGTGCTTGCTGTGCTTTGTGAGCTTGCTGTGCTGTGTGTGCTTGCTGTGCTTTGTGAGCTTACTGTGCTTTGTGTGCCTGCTGTGATTTGTGTAATTGCTGTGCTTTGTGTGCTTGGTGTGCATTGTGAGCTTGCTGTGCTTTGTGTGCTTGCTGTGCTTTGTGTGCTTGCTGTGCTTTGTGAGCTTGCTGTGCATTGTGTGCCTGCTGTGATTTGTGTAATTGCTGTGCTTTGTGTGCTTGCTGTGCTTTGTGTGCCTGCTGTGCTTTGTGTGCTTGCTGTGCTTTGTGAGCTTGCTGTGCTTTGTATGCCTGTTGTGATTTGTGTAATTGATGTGCTTTGTGTGCTTGCTGTGCTTTGTGAGCTTGCTGTGCTTTGTTTGCTTGCTGTGCTTTGTGTGCTTGCTGTGCTTTGTGTGCTTGATGTGCTTTGTGAGCTTGCTGTGCTTTGTGAGCTTGCTGTGCTTTGTGTGCTTGCTGTGCTTTGTGAGCTTGCTGTGCTTTGTGGGCTTGCTGTGCTTTGTGTGCTTGCTGTGCTTTGTGTGCTTGCTGTGCTTTGTGAGCTTGCTGTGCTTTGTGTGCCTGCTGTGATTTGTGTAATTGCTGTGCTTGTGTGCTTGCTGTGCATTGTGAGCTTGCTGTGCTTTGTGTGCTTGCTGTGCTTTGTGTGCTTGCTGTGCTTTGTGAGCTTGCTGTGCTTTGTGAGCTTGCTGTGCTTTGTGTGCCTGCTGTGATTTGTGTAATTGCTCTGCTTTGTGAGCTTGCCGTGCTTTGTGTGCTTGCTGTGCTGTGTGTGCATTGCGCCGAAGGTGCTTGACCCCGTGTTGCTGCTTGCAGCTATATTTATTATTATTATTATTCTGCTTCTTCTTCTTCTTCTTAGCCATAGGCGTCTATGGCAGCCCTATGAACCGTACATAGGAAAATGATGAAATTTGGCACAGTTGTAGTGGTGGTCTTAAAAAGTCATGTGACCAAAAATGGGGTCTCTAGTACTAACTCTATAGCGCCACCAGCAGTTCAAAAATTCAATGTTCAAAGGGTTATAACTTCTGATCCGCTTGATCTATGAAAATTCTACTTAGTACACGTGATTGCTCTCCTCATGCTTGTTGATTTTAATACCTTACAGTAAAACTCCACCCATTACAGTAGCGGCCATTTTGAAATGTACAGTATTCCATTTTTTCGCTACTCCTCCTTCAAATGTTGTTCAATTCTTATGAGATTTGGCACATGTGATCTTTGGAGTGAGCCGCATAGAAATGACTGAACAGAATTTTGATATTTTTCTTTATTTAAAAGTAATTAATGCGTGAACTTAACGAGATTGACGCAAAATTGGTTCTGAAGCTGTATCTAGGTCATTCTTTGATCAATCAAGATGAAATTTGGTACGCTTCATGTCGACCATGAACTGGGGGTCCATGCCAAATTTGGTGACAGCGCCACCTATGGGTCATGAGATAGTAAAAAAGGCTATTTTTGCGCATAACTTCTGAATCGTTTGTCAGAAAATTATGATATTGGTGTCTACGGATTCCTTACCTCATGCCGCATCTGTCGATGTGTATTATGCAGGGTTTGACCGAACCGCCTGTCCGCCATTTTGAAATTTGTCATAAATTGTTATAACTTTTGAAGTATTGGATATATTGGCGCAAAAATCGGTAGGAAGCTTTGGCATGATGTCCTGATTGTATCTGGGAAGTCAGAATACAGCGCCACCTAGGGGTTATAAACTATAACAGTTCTTATAGAACTGCTCATAACTTCTGAATACTTTGTCGGATATTATTTTCTTTGTGAAATTGTATTCACTGGTTTATGCCGATTGCAACGATACCTCGTTTGTCATTTTCCATCATTCTGTTCATGTGTTATTGTAAGGCATATGGTAAATGATTTTTTCGCTACTCCTTTTACAAATTTTGTTTATTTTATGCCAGGTTCTGCTCGTATAATGTTTGGAGCAATCCGCACAGAAATGACTGAACAGATTTTTCTTGCACCTAGGAATTTTTTTGAGAAAAACCTCTGTAAAGTTGATCGTCCCTGTGATGTTGTCTATTTGTCATAGTTAATTACTTTATATTACATTTTATAGCGTTACTCTACGGAATGTTCTTCTTGTCTTCAATCTCACTTGAGCTTTTTGATTCTCATATACATTGTATTTCTGTGATTTCTGCTCTGCGGTGTCATTTCTACATCTTTGGTGATTGGCATATGTCAATGCTTGCATTTCTGTAATCTCTTTCCTGCTGCCCCTTGAGCTGTGTCTGCTGAGTGGTGTATCCACTAAGTCGTATGCATAGAGATCCTGAGTTCATGGGTTCGAATCCCACCTGAGGCAGGTGTTAATTTCATCTATTAAAGTTTTGTTCTTTCCCACCTATTCTTCTTGACCTGTCTGTAGTTCACATATGTTCTATTTTTGCCATGTTTTCTGTTGCTGCTCTGCACTGCGGTGGTTCTGCTCTGTCATTGCAACGCTTTGGGTACTTGCTGCGCTTTGTGTTCTTGATGCACCTTGGGTGGTCAGTGAGCATTGGGTGATTGATACCTTCTATGTTGCTTGCTGTGCTTTGGGTACTCATTGCGCTAAAGGTGCTTGGCCCCGAATCGCTGCTTGCAGCTATATTTGTTAGTATTATTAGGGGTCAAGCACCGAAGGTGCTGAGACACCTATTGTAATTGTTAGTATTATTAGGGGTCAAGCACCGAAGGTGCTGAGACACCTATTGTAATTGTTAGTATTATTATTATTATTATTATTATTCTGCTTCTTCTTCTTCTTCTTAGCCATAGGCGTCTATGGCAGCCCTATGAACCGTACATAGGAAAATGATGAAATTTGGCACAGTTGTAGTGGTGGTCTTAAAAAGTCATGTGACCAAAAATGGGGTCTCTAGTACTAACTCTATAGCGCCACCAGCAGTTCAAAAATTCAATGTTCAAAGGGTTATAACTTCTGATCCGCTTGATCTATGAAAATTCTACTTAGTACACGTGATTGCTCTCCTCATGCTTGTTGATTTTAATACCTTACAGTAAAACTCCACCCATTACAGTAGCGGCCATTTTGAAATGTACAGTATTCCATTTTTTCGCTACTCCTCCTTCAAATGTTGTTCAATTCTTATGAGATTTGGCACAGATGATCTTTGGAGTAAGCCGCATAGAAATGACTGAACAGAATTTTGATATTTATCTTTGTTCAAAAGTAATAAATGCGCAAACTTAACGAGGTTGACGCAAAAATGGTTCTGAAGCTGTAGCTCAGTCATTCTTTGATCAATTGAAATGAAATTTGGTACACTTCATGTGGACCATGAACTTGGGGTCCATGCCAAATTTGGTGACAGCGCCACCTATGGGTCATGAGATAATAAAATAGGCTATTTTTGCCCATAACTTCTGAACTGTTTGTCAGAAAATTATGATCTTGATGTCTATGGATTGCTTACCTCATGCCGCATCTGTCGATGTGTATTATGCCGGGTTTGACCGAACCGCCTGTCCGCCATTTTGAAATTTCACATAATTTGTTATATTTTTTGAACTATTGGACATATCCGCGCAAAAATTAGTAAGGAGCTTCGACATGATGTCCTGAAGGTACCTGGGAAGTCAGAGTACAGCGCCACCTAGGGGTTATAAACTATAACAGTTCTCATGGAACTGCTTATAACTTCTGAATACTTTGTCTGATATTAATTTCTTTGTGAAATTGTATTCACTGGTTTATGCCGATTGCAACGATGCCTCGTTTGTCATTTTCCAACATTCTGTTCATGTGTTATTGTAAAGCATATGGTAGATTATTTTTTCGCTACTCCTTTTACAAATGTTGTTTATTTTATGCCAGGTACTGCTCGTATAATGTTTGGAGCAATCCGCACAGAAATGACCGAACAGATTTTTGATATTCTGTTCTCTTTCTTAGAAATACCACTCCAAAGTTGACCGTGCCTGTGACGTTGTCTATTTGTCATAGTAAATTAATGTGACTGTATATTACATTGTATAGCATTACTATACAGAATGATGTTCTTGTCTTCAATCTCATTTGAGCTTTTTGATTCCCATATACATTGTATTTCTGATAGTTCTGCTCTGCACTGTCAGTTCTGCATCTGTGTTGATTGGCACACGTCAATCCTTGAAGCACCTAAGCTGTTTTTTGCTGCCCTTTGAGCTGTGTTAGCTGAGTTGCGCATCTGGTTAACCACATGCCATGAGATTCTGAGGTCATGGGTTCAAACCCCATGTGCAGTGATATTTTGTCTTAACTTTTTTCTCACTTAAGTTTTGTGATTTTCATACAATACATTGTATTTCAGTTATTTGTGCTCTCTGTTGTTATTTCTGCACGTTTGGTAATTGCTGGATATCAATGTTTACAGCTCTAAATCTCTATTCTATAGCTTGGACACACCAACTCAGTGGTTTAATCGTTTACTCAGTGGCGCATGCGGTTAGTGCGTTGCTTTGGGAACCTGAGGTCATGGGTTCGAATCCCAGCTCTTACTTTCACTTATTGAGATTTCCTTTTGTGTTCCCTTTAACACGTTCTTCTCGACCTGTCTGGTTTTCCACACGTGTTATATTTTTGCCATCTTTACTGTTGTTGCTCCGCACTGCAGTGGTTCTGCTCTGCATTTGCTTTGCTTCGGGTTCGGGCTCTGTATTGCGCGCTTTCTGCGCTTTGCGCATTTGCTGCGTCGTGTGGTTTTTGCTGTGCTTTGGGTGCTCATTGCGTTGAAGGTGCTTGACCCCGCAATTGCTGCTTGCAGCTATATTTAGGGGTCAAGCACCGAAGGTGCTGAGACACCTATTGTAATTGTTAGTATTATTATTATTATTATTCTGCTTCTTCTTCTTCTTCTTAGCCATAGGCGTCTATGGCAGCCCTATGAACCGTACATAGGAAAATGATGAAATTTGGCACAGTTGTAGTGGTGGTCTTAAAAAGTCATGTGACCAAAAATGGGGTCTCTAGTACTAACTCTATAGCGCCACCAGCAGTTCAAAAATTCAATGTTCAAAGGGTTATAACTTCTGATCCGCTTGATCTATGAAAATTCTACTTAGTACACGTGATTGCTCTCCTCATGCTTGTTGATTTTAATACCTTACAGTAAAACTCCACCCATTACAGTAGCGGCCATTTTGAAATGTACAGTATTCCATTTTTTCGCTACTCCTCCTTCAAATGTTGTTCAATTCTTATGAGATTTGGCACAGATGATCTTTGGAGTAAGCCGCATAGAAATGACTGAACAGAATTTTGATATTTATCTTTGTTCAAAAGTAATAAATGCGCAAACTTAACGAGGTTGACGCAAAAATGGTTCTGAAGCTGTAGCTCAGTCATTCTTTGATCAATTGAAATGAAATTTGGTACACTTCATGTGGACCATGAACTTGGGGTCCATGCCAAATTTGGTGACAGCGCCACCTATGGGTCATGAGATAATAAAATAGGCTATTTTTGCCCATAACTTCTGAACTGTTTGTCAGAAAATTATGATCTTGATGTCTATGGATTGCTTACCTCATGCCGCATCTGTCGATGTGTATTATGCCGGGTTTGACCGAACCGCCTGTCCGCCATTTTGAAATTTCACATAATTTGTTATATTTTTTGAACTATTGGACATATCCGCGCAAAAATTAGTAAGGAGCTTCGACATGATGTCCTGAAGGTACCTGGGAAGTCAGAGTACAGCGCCACCTAGGGGTTATAAACTATAACAGTTCTCATGGAACTGCTTATAACTTCTGAATACTTTGTCTGATATTAATTTCTTTGTGAAATTGTATTCACTGGTTTATGCCGATTGCAACGATGCCTCGTTTGTCATTTTCCAACATTCTGTTCATGTGTTATTGTAAAGCATATGGTAGATTATTTTTTCGCTACTCCTTTTACAAATGTTGTTTATTTTATGCCAGGTACTGCTCGTATAATGTTTGGACCAATCCGCACAGAAATGACCGAACAGATTTTTGATATTCTGTTCTCTTTCTTAGAAATACCACTCCAAAGTTGACCGTGCCTGTGACGTTGTCTATTTGTCATAGTAAATTAATGTGACTGTATATTACATTGTATAGCATTACTATACAGAATGATGTTCTTGTCTTCAATCTCATTTGAGCTTTTTGATTCCCATATACATTGTATTTCTGATAGTTCTGCTCTGCACTGTCAGTTCTGCATCTGTGTTGATTGGCACACGTCAATCCTTGAAGCACCTAAGCTGTTTTTTGCTGCCCTTTGAGCTGTGTTAGCTGAGTTGCGCATCTGGTTAACCACATGCCATGAGATTCTGAGGTCATGGGTTCAAACCCCATGTGCAGTGATATTTTGTCTTAACTTTTTTCTCACTTAAGTTTTGTGATTTTCATACAATACATTGTATTTCAGTTATTTGTGCTCTCTGTTGTTATTTCTGCACGTTTGGTAATTGCTGGATATCAATGTTTACAGCTCTAAATCTCTATTCTATAGCTTGGACACACCAACTCAGTGGTTTAATCGTTTACTCAGTGGCGCATGCGGTTAGTGCGTTGCTTTGGGAACCTGAGGTCATGGGTTCGAATCCCAGCTCTTACTTTCACTTATTGAGATTTCCTTTTGTGTTCCCTTTAACACGTTCTTCTCGACCTGTCTGGTTTTCCACACGTGTTATATTTTTGCCATCTTTACTGTTGTTGCTCCGCACTGCAGTGGTTCTGCTCTGCATTTGCTTTACTTCGGGTTCGGGCTCTGTATTGCGCGCTTTCTGCGCTTTGCGCATTTGCTGCGTCGTGCCGTTTTTGCTGTGCTTTGGGTGCTCATTGCGCTGAAGGTGCTTGACCCCGTATCGCTGCTTGCAGCTATATTTATTAGGGGCCAAGCACCTATGGTGCTGTGGCACCTATTGTTTCTGTTAGTATTATTATTCTTCTTAATCTTCCCCAATGGGAGTCTATGGCAGCCCTATGAACCGTATATAGGAAAATGATGAAATTTGGCACAGTTGTAGTGGTGGTCATAAATAGTCATTTGGCCAAAAATGGGGTCTCTAGCAGTAACTCTATAGCGCCACCATCATCTCAAAAATTCAATGTTCAAATGGTTATAACTCATGATCCATTTGCTCTATGAAAATTCTACTTAGTACACGTGATTGCTCTCCTCATGCTTATTGTTTTTAATACCTTACAGTAAGACTCCACCCATTACAGTAGCGGCCATTTTGAAATGTACAGTATTTCTTTTTTTCGCTACTCCTCCTTCAAATTTGGTTCAATTCTTATGAGATTTGGCACATGTGATCTTTGGAGTGAGCCGCATAGAAATGACTGAACAGAATTTTGATATTTTTCTTTATTTAAAAGTAATTAATGCGTGAACTTAACGAGATTGACGCAAAATTGGTTCTGAGGCTGTATCTCGGTCATTCTTTGATCAATCGAGATGAAATTTGGTACGCTTCATGTCGACCATGAAATGGGGGTCCATGCCAAATTTTGTGACAGCGCCACCTATGGGTCATGAGATAGGAAAAAAGGCTATTTTTGCGCATAACTTCTGAATCGTTTGTCAGAAAATTATGATCTTGGTGTCTACGGATTCCTTGGCTCATGCCGCATCTGTCGATGTGTATTATGCCGGGATTGACCGAACCGTCTGTCCGCCATTTTGAAATTTGTGATAATTTGCTATAACTTTTGAAGTATCGGATATATCGGCGCAAACATCGGTAGGGAGCTTCGGCGTGATGTCCTGAGGAAATCAGAGTACAGCGCCACCTAGGGGTTATAAACTATAACAGTTCTTATCGAATTGCTTATAACTTCTGAATTTTTTGGCATGTAAGCTCTTTTCTGCTGCCCCTTGAGCTGTGTCTACTGAGTGGCGCATCTGTTAAGTCGTATGCATAGAGATCTTGAGTTCTTGGGTTCGAATCCCACCTGAGGCAGGTGTTAATTTCTTCTATTAAAGTTTTGTTCTTTCCCACCTATTCTTCTTGACCTGTCTGTAGTTCACATATGTTCTATTTTTGCCATGTTTTCTGTTGCTGCTCTGCACTGCGGTGGTTCTGCTCTGTCATTGCAACGCTTTGGGTACTTGCTGCGCTTTGTGTTCTTGATGCACCTTGGGTGGTCAGTGAGCATTGGGTTATTGATACCTTCTATGTTGCTTGCTGTGCTTTGGGTGCTCATTGCGCTAAAGGTGCTTGGCCCCGAATCGCTGCTTGCAGCTATATTTATTATTATTATTATTCTGCTTCTTCTTCTTCTTCTTAGCCATAGGCGTCTATGGCAGCCCTATGAACCGTACATAGGAAAATGATGAAATTTGGCACAGTTGTAGTGGTGGTCTTAAAAAGTCATGTGACCAAAAATGGGGTCTCTAATACTAACTCTATAGCGCCACCAGCAGTTCAAAAATTCAATGTTCAAAGGGTTATAACTTCTGATCCGCTTGATCTATGAAAATTCTACTTAGTACACGTGATTGCTCTCCTCATGCTTGTTGATTTTAATACCTTACAGTAAAACTCCACCCATTACAGTAGCGGCCATTTTGAAATGTACAGTATTCCATTTTTTCGCTACTCCTCCTTCAAATGTTGTTCAATTCTTATGAGATTTGGCACAGATGATCTTTGGAGTAAGCCGCATAGAAATGACTGAACAGAATTTTGATATTTATCTTTGTTCAAAAGTAATAAATGCGCAAACTTAACGAGGTTGACGCAAAAATGGTTCTGAAGCTGTAGCTCAGTCATTCTTTGATCAATTGAAATGAAATTTGGTACACTTCATGTGGACCATGAACTTGGGGTCCATGCCAAATTTGGTGACAGCGCCACCTATGGGTCATGAGATAATAAAATAGGCTATTTTTGCCCATAACTTCTGAACTGTTTGTCAGAAAATTATGATCTTGATGTCTATGGATTGCTTACCTCATGCCGCATCTGTCGATGTGTATTATGCCGGGTTTGACCGAACCGCCTGTCCGCCATTTTGAAATTTCACATAATTTGTTATATTTTTTGAACTATTGGACATATCCGCGCAAAAATTAGTAAGGAGCTTCGACATGATGTCCTGAAGGTACCTGGGAAGTCAGAGTACAGCGCCACCTAGGGGTTATAAACTATAACAGTTCTCATGGAACTGCTTATAACTTCTGAATACTTTGTCTGATATTAATTTCTTTGTGAAATTGTATTCACTGGTTTATGCCGATTGCAACGATGCCTCGTTTGTCATTTTCCAACATTCTGTTCATGTGTTATTGTAAAGCATATGGTAGATTATTTTTTCGCTACTCCTTTTACAAATGTTGTTTATTTTATGCCAGGTACTGCTCGTATAATGTTTGGACCAATCCGCACAGAAATGACCGAACAGATTTTTGATATTCTGTTCTCTTTCTTAGAAATACCACTCCAAAGTTGACCGTGCCTGTGACGTTGTCTATTTGTCATAGTAAATTAATGTGACTGTATATTACATTGTATAGCATTACTATACAGAATGATGTTCTTGTCTTCAATCTCATTTGAGCTTTTTGATTCCCATATACATTGTATTTCTGATAGTTCTGCTCTGCACTGTCAGTTCTGCATCTGTGTTGATTGGCACACGTCAATCCTTGAAGCACCTAAGCTGTTTTTTGCTGCCCTTTGAGCTGTGTTAGCTGAGTTGCGCATCTGGTTAACCACATGCCATGAGATTCTGAGGTCATGGGTTCAAACCCCATGTGCAGTGATATTTTGTCTTAACTTTTTTCTCACTTAAGTTTTGTGATTTTCATACAATACATTGTATTTCAGTTATTTGTGCTCTCTGTTGTTATTTCTGCACGTTTGGTAATTGCTGGATATCAATGTTTACAGCTCTAAATCTCTATTCTATAGCTTGGACACACCAACTCAGTGGTTTAATCGTTTACTCAGTGGCGCATGCGGTTAGTGCGTTGCTTTGGGAACCTGAGGTCATGGGTTCGAATCCCAGCTCTTACTTTCACTTATTGAGATTTCCTTTTGTGTTCCCTTTAACACGTTCTTCTCGACCTGTCTGGTTTTCCACACGTGTTATATTTTTGCCATCTTTACTGTTGTTGCTCCGCACTGCAGTGGTTCTGCTCTGCATTTGCTTTGCTTCGGGTTCGGGCTCTGTATTGCGCGCTTTCTGCGCTTTGCGCATTTGCTGCGTCGTGTGGTTTTTGCTGTGCTTTGGGTGCTCATTGCGTTGAAGGTGCTTGACCCCGCAATTGCTGCTTGCAGCTATATTTAGGGGTCAAGCACCGAAGGTGCTGAGACACCTATTGGAATTGTTAGTATTATTATTATTATTCTGCTTCTTCTTCTTCTTAGCCATTGGTGTCTATGGCAGCCCTATGAACTGTACATAGGAAAATGATGAAATTTGGCACAGTTGTAGAGGTGGTCCTGAAAAGTCAAGTGACCAAAAATGGGGTCTCTAGCACTAACTCTATAGCGCCACCAGCAGTGCAAAAATTCAATGTTCAAATGGTTATAACTGCTGATCCGCTTGATCTATGAAAATTCTACTTAGTACACGTGATTGCTCTCCTCATGCTTGTTGTTTTTGATGCCTTACAGTAAAACTCCACCCATTACAGTAGTGGCCATTTTGAAATGTACAGTATTCCGTTTATTCGCTACTCCTCCTTCAAATTTGGTTCAATTGTTATGAATTTTGGCACAGGTGAACTTTGGAGTGAGCCGCACAGAAATGACCGAACAGAATTTTGATATTTATCTTTGTTCAAAAGTAATAAATGCGCAAACTTAACGAGGTTGACGTAAAAATGGTTCTGAAGCTGTAGCTCGGTCATTCTTTGATCAATTGAAATGAAATTTGGTACACTTCATGTGGACCATGAACTTGGGGTTCATGCCAAATTTGGTGACAGCGCCACCTATGGGTCATGAGATATGAAAATAGGCTATTTTTGCCCATAACTTCTGAACTGTTTGTCAGAAAATTATGATCTTGATGTCTATGGATTGCTTACCTCATGCCGCATCTGTCGATGTGTATTATGCCGGGTTTGACCGAACCGCCTGTCCGCCATTTTGAAATTTCACATAATTTGTTATATTTTTTAAACTATTGGACATATCCGCGCAAAAATTAGTAAGGAGCTTCGACATGATGTCCTGAAGGTACCTGGGAAGTCAGAGTACAGCGCCACCTAGGGGTTATAAACTATAACAGTTTTTATGGAACTGCTTATAACTTCTGAATACTTTGTCTGATATTAATTTCTTTGTGAAATTGTATTCACTGGTTTATGCCGATTGCAACGATACCTCGTTTGTCATTTTCCAACATTCTGTTCATGTGTTATTGTAAAGCATTTGGAACATGATTTTTTCGCTACTCCTTTTACAAATTTTGTTTATCTTATGCCAGGTGCTGCTCGTATAATGTTTGGAGCAATCCGCACAGAAATGACCGAACAGATTTTTGATATTCTGTTCTCTTTCTTAGAAATACCACTCCAAAGTTGACTGTGCCTGTGCCGTTGTCTATTTGTCATAGTAAATTAATGTGACTGTATGTTACATTGTATAGCATTACTATACAGAATGATCTTCTTGTCTTCAATCTCACTTGATCTTTTTGATTCTCATATACATTGTATTTCTGTTAGTTCTGCTCTGCACTGTCAGTTCTGCATCTGTGTTGATTGGCATATGTCAATCCTTGCAGCACCTAAGCTGTTTTTTGCTGCCCTTTGGGCTGTGTTAACTGAGTTGCGCATCTGGTTAACCAGATGCCATGAGATCCTGAGGTCATGGGTTCGAATCCCATGTACAGTAATATTTTGTCTTAACTTTTTTCTCACTTAAGTTTATTGATTTTCATACAATACATTGTATTTCAGTTATTTGTGCTCTCTGTTGTCATTTCTGCACTTTTGGTAATTGCTGGATATCAATGTTTACAGCTCTATATCTCTATTCTATAGCTTGGACACACCAACTCAGTGGTTTAATCGTTTACTCAGTGGCGCATGCGGTTAGTGCGTTGCCTTGGGAACCTGAGGTCATGGGTTTGAATCCCAGCTCTTACTTTCACTTATTGAGATTTCCTTTTGTGTTCCCTTTAACACGTTCTTCTCGACCTGTCTGGTTTTCCACACGTGTTATATTTTTGCCATCTTTACTGTTGTTGCTCCGCACTGCAGTGGTTCTGCTCTGCATTTGCTTTGCTTCGGGTTCGGGCTCTGTATTGCGCGCTTTCTGCGCTTTGCGCATTTTCTGCGTCGTGTGGTTTTTGCTGTGCTTTGGGTGCTCATTGCGCTGAAGGTGCTTGACCCCGCAATTGCTGCTTGCAGCTATATTTTTAGGGGTCAAGCACCGAAGGTGCTGAGACACCTATTGTAATTGTTAGTATTATTATTATTATTATTATTATTCTGCTTCTTCTTCTTCTTCTTAGCCATAGGCGTCTATGGCAGCCCAATGAACCGTACATAGGAAAATGATGAAATTTGGCACAGTTGTAGTGGTGGTCTTAAAAAGTCATGTGACCAAAAATGGGGTCTCTAGTACTAACTCTATAGCGCCACCAGCAGTTCAAAAATTCAATGTTCAAAGGGTTATAACTTCTGATCCGCTTGATCTATGAAAATTCTACTTAGTACACGTGATTGCTCTCCTCATGCTTGTTGATTTTAATACCTTACAGTAAAACTCCACCCATTACAGTAGCGGCCATTTTGAAATGTACAGTATTCCATTTTTTCGCTACTCCTCCTTCAAATGTTGTTCAATTCTTATGAGATTTGGCACAGATGATCTTTGGAGTAAGCCGCATAGAAATGACTGAACAGAATTTTGATATTTATCTTTGTTCAAAAGTAATAAATGCGCAAACTTAACGAGGTTGACGCAAAAATGGTTCTGAAGCTGTAGCTCAGTCATTCTTTGATCAATTGAAATGAAATTTGGTACACTTCATGTGGACCATGAACTTGGGGTCCATGCCAAATTTGGTGACAGCGCCACCTATGGGTCATGAGATAATAAAATAGGCTATTTTTGTCCATAACTTCTGAACTGTTTGTCAGAAAATTATGATCTTGATGTCTATGGATTGCTTACCTCATGCCGCATCTGTCGATGTGTATTATGCCGGGTTTGACCGAACCGCCTGTCCGCCATTTTGAAATTTCACATAATTTGTTATATTTTTGGAAATATTGGACATATCCGCGCAAAAATTAGTAAGGAGCTTCGACATGATGTCCTGAAGGTACCTGGGAAGTCAGAGTACAGCGCCACCTAGGGGTTATAAACTATAACAGTTCTTATGGAACTGCTTATAACTTCTGAATACTTTGTCTGATATTATATTTATTTTGCCATCTTTACTGTTGTTGCTCCGCACTGCAGTGGTTCTGCTCTGCATTTGCTTTGATTCGGGTTCGGGCTCTGTATTGCGCGCTTTCTGAGCTTTGCGCATTTGCTGCGTCGTGCCGTTTTTGCTGTGCTTTCGGTGCTCATTGCGCTGAAGGTGCTTGACCCCGTATCGCTGCTTGCAGCTATATTTATTATTATTATTATTCTGCTTCTTCTTCTTCTTAGCCATAGGCGTCTATGGCAGCCCTATGAACCGTACATAGGAAAATGATGAAATTTGGCACAGTTGTAGTGGTGGTCTTAAAAAGTCATGTGACCAAAAATGGGGTCTCTAGTACTAACTCTATAGCGCCACCAGCAGTGCAAAAATTTAATGTTCAAAGGGTTATAACTTCTGATCCGCTTGATCTATGAAAATTCTACTTAGTACACGTGATTGCTCTCCTCATGCTTGTTGCTTTTAATACCTTACAGTAAAACTCCACCCATTACAGTAGCGGCCATTTTGAAATGTACAGTATTCCATTTTTTCGCTACTCCTCCTTCAAATGTTGTTCAATTCTTATGAGATTTGGCACAGATGATCTTTGGAGTAAGCCGCATAGAAATGACTGAACAGAATTTTGATATTTATCTTTGTTCAAAAGTAAAAAATGCGCAAACTTAACGAGGTTGACGCAAAAATGGTTCTGAAGCTGTAGCTCAGTCATTCTTTGATCAATTGAAATGAAATTTGGTACACTTCATGTGGACCATGAACTTGGGGTCCATGCCAAATTTGGTGACAGCGCCACCTATGGGTCATGAGATAATAAAATAGGCTATTTTTGCCCATAACTTCTGAACTGTTTGTCAGAAAATTATGATCTTGATGTCTATGGATTGCTTACCTCATGCCGCATCTGTCGATGTGTATTATGCCGGGTTTGACCGAACCGCCTGTCCGCCATTTTGAAATTTCACATAATTTGTGATATTTTTGGAAAAATTGGACATATCCGCGCAAAAATTAGTAAGGAGCTTCGACATGATGTCCTGAAGGTACCTGGGAAGTCAGAGTACAGCGCCACCTAGGGGTTATAAACTATAACAGTTCTTATGGAACTGCTTATAACTTCTGAATACTTTGTCTGATATTATATTTTTGCCATCTTTACTGTTGTTGCTCCGCACTGCAGTGGTTCTGCTCTGCATTTGCTTTGCTTCGGGTTCGGGCTCTGTATTGCGTGCTTTCTGCGCTTTGCGCATTTGCTGCATCGTGCGGTTTTTGCTGTGCTTTGGGTGCTCATTGCGCTGAAGGTGCTTGACCCCGTATCGCTGCTTGCAGCTATATTGGTCATTGTTTCTGTTAGTACATTTTTCTTCTTCCTCAATGGGAGTCTATAGCAGCCCTATGAACCGTATGTAGGAAAATGATGAAATTTGGCATAGTTGTAGTGGTGGTCATAAATAGTCATGTGGCCAAAAATGGGGTCTTTAGCAGTAACTCTATAGCGCCACCATTATCTCAAAAATTCAATATTCAAATGGTTATAACTCATGATCCATTAGATCTATGAAAATTCTACTTAGTGCATGTGATTGCTCTCATCCCGCTTATTGAATTTGATACTTTACATTAAGACTCCACCCATTACAGTAGCGGCCATTTTGAAATGTACAGTATTTTGTTTTTTCGCTACTCCTCCTTCAAATGTGGTTTAATTCTTATGAGATTTGGCACAGGTGATCTTTGGAGTCAGCCGCATAGAAATGACTGAACAGAATTTTGATATTTTTTTTTATTCAAAAGTTATTATTGCGTGAACTTAACGAGATTGACGGAAAAATGGTTCTGAAGCTGTAGCTCGGTCATTCTTTGATCAATCGAGATGAAATTTGGTACACTTCATGTCGACCATGAACTATGGGTCCATGTCAAATTTGGTGACAGCGCCACCTATGGGTTATGAGATAATAAAATAGGCTATTTTTGCCCATAACTTCTGAACTGTTTGTCAGAAAATTATGATCTTGATGTCTATGGATTGCTTACCTCATGCCGCATCTGTTGATGTGAATTATGCCAGGTTTGACTGAACCGCCTGTCCGCCATTTTGAAATTTGACATAAATTGTTATATTTTTTGAACTATTGGACATATCTGCGCAAAAATTGATAAGGAGCTTTGACATGATATCCTGAAGGTACCTGAGAAGTCAGAGTACAGCGCCACCTAGGGTTTATAAACTAATTTGACATATGTTAATCCTTGTAGCTTTCTAATCTCTTTTCTGCTGCCTCATGAGCTGTGTCATCTGAGTGGCGCATCAAGTTAATCATATGTATTGAGATTCTGAGTTCCTGGGTTCGAAACCCACCTGAGTCAGGTATTTTGTTCTTCCTCATCAGTTCTTCTCAACCTGTCTGTAGTTCAAATGTGTTCTATTTTTCCATGTTTGCTGTTGTTGCTCTGCATTGTGGGGGTTCTTGCTGTGCTTTCTGTGCTTTGTGTGCTTGCTGTGCTTTGTGAGTTTGCTGTGCTTTGTGAGATTACTGTGCTTTGTGTGCTTGCTGTGCTTTGCGTGCTTGCTGTGCTTTGTGTGCTTGCTGTGCTTTGTGAGCTTGCTGTGCTTTGTGTAATTGCTGTGCTTTGTGTGCTTGCTGTGCATTGTGAGCTTGCTGTGCTTTGTGTGCTTGCTGTGCATTGTGAGCTTGCTGTGCTTTGTGTGCTTGCTGTGCTTTGTGTGCTTGCTGTGCTTTTTGTGCTTGCTGTGCTTTGTGAGCTTGCTGTGCTTTGTGTGCCTGCTGTGATTTGTGTAATTGCTGTGCTTTGTGTGCTTGCTGTGCATTGTGAACTTGCTGTGCTTTGTGTGCTTGCTGTGCTGTGTGTGCATTGCGCCGAAGGTGCTTGACCCCGTGTTGCTGCTTGCAGCTATATTTAGGGGTCAAGCACCGAAGGTGCTGAGACACCTATTGTAATTGTTAGTATTATTATTATTATTATTATTATTCTGCTTCTTCTTCTTCTTCTTAGCCATAGGCGTCTATGGCAGCCCTATGAACCGTACATAGGAAAATGATGAAATGTGGCACAGTTGTAGTGGTGGTCTTAAAAAGTCATGTGACCAAAAATGGGGTCTCTAGTACTAACTCTATAGCGCCACCAGCAGTTCAAAAATTCAATGTTCAAAGGGTTATAACTTCTGATCCGCTTGATCTATGAAAATTCTACTTAGTACACGTGATTGCTCTCCTCATGCTTGTTGATTTTAATACCTTACAGTAAAACTCCACCCATTACAGTAGCGGCCATTTTGAAATGTACAGTATTCCATTTTTTCGCTACTCCTCCTTCAAATGTTGTTCAATTCTTATGAGATTTGGCACAGATGATCTTTGGAGTAAGCCGCATAGAAATGACTGAACAGAATTTTGATATTTATCTTTGTTCAAAAGTAATAAATGCGCAAACTTAACGAGGTTGACGCAAAAATGGTTCTGAAGCTGTAGCTCAGTCATTCTTTGATCAATTGAAATGAAATTTGGTACACTTCATGTGGACCATGAACTTGGGGTCCATGCCAAATTTGGTGACAGCGCCACCTATGGGTCATGAGATAATAAAATAGGCTATTTTTGCCCATAACTTCTGAACTGTTTGTCAGAAAATTATGATCTTGATGTCTATGGATTGCTTACCTCATGCCGCATCTGTCGATGTGTATTATGCCGGGTTTGACCAAACCGCCTGTCCGCCATTTTGAAATTTCACATAATTTGTTATATTTTTTGAACTATTTGACATATCCGCGCAAAAATTAGTAAGGAGCTTCGACATGATGTCCTGAAGGTACCTGGGAAGTCAGAGTACAGCGCCACCTAGGGGTTATAAACTATAACAGTTCTCATGGAACTGCTTATAACTTCTGAATACTTTGTCTGATATTAATTTCTTTGTGAAATTGTATTCACTGGTTTATGCCGATTGCAACGATGCCTCGTTTGTCATTTTCCAACATTCTGTTCATGTGTTATTGTAAAGCATATGGTAGATTATTTTTTCGCTACTCCTTTTACAAATGTTGTTTATTTTATGCCAGGTACTGCTCGTATAATGTTTGGAGCAATCCGCACAGAAATGACCGAACAGATTTTTGATATTCTGTTCTCTTTCTTAGAAATACCACTCCAAAGTTGACCGTGCCTGTGACGTTGTCTATTTGTCATAGTAAATTAATGTGACTGTATATTACATTGTATAGCATTACTATACAGAATGATGTTCTTGTCTTCAATCTCATTTGAGCTTTTTGATTCCCATATACATTGTATTTCTGATGAGATTCTGAGGTCATGGGTTCAAACCCCATGTGCAGTGATATTTTGTCTTAACTTTTTTCTCACTTAAGTTTTGTGATTTTCATACAATACATTGTATTTCAGTTATTTGTGCTCTCTGTTGTTATTTCTGCACGTTTGGTAATTGCTGGATATCAATGTTTACAGCTCTAAATCTCTATTCTATAGCTTGGACACACCAACTCAGTGGTTTAATCGTTTACTCAGTGGCGCATGCGGTTAGTGCGTTGCTTTGGGAACCTGAGGTCATGGGTTCGAATCCCAGCTCTTACTTTCACTTATTGAGATTTCCTTTTGTGTTCCCTTTAACACGTTCTTCTCGACCTGTCTGGTTTTCCACACGTGTTATATTTTTGCCATCTTTACTGTTGTTGCTCCGCACTGCAGTGGTTCTGCTCTGCATTTGCTTTGCTTCGGGTTCGGGCTCTGTATTGCGCGCTTTCTGCGCTTTGCGCATTTGCTGCGTCGTGTGGTTTTTGCTGTGCTTTGGGTGCTCATTGCGCTGAAGGTGCTTGACCCCGCAATTGCTGCTTGCAGCTATATTTAGGGGTCAAGCACCGAAGGTGCTGAGACACCTATTGTAATTGTTAGTATTATTAGGGGTCAAGCACCGAAGGTGCTGAGACACCTATTGGAATTGTACTTTTTTCTTCTTCTTAGCCATTGGTGCCTATGGCAGCCCTATGAACCGTACATAGGAAAATGATGAAATTTGGCACAGTTATAGAGGTCGTCCTGAAAAGTCAAGTGACCAAAAATGGGGTCTCTAGCATTAACTCTATAGCGCCACCAGCAGTGCAAAAAATCAATGTTCAAATGATCTATGAAAATTCTACTTAGTACACGTGATTGCTCTCCTCATGCTTGTTGTTTTTAATGCTTTACAGTAAAACTCCCCCCATTACAGTAGTGGCCATTTTGAAATGTACAGTATGCCGATTGCAACTATATCTCGTTTGTCATTTTCCATCATTCTGTTCATGTGTTATTGTAAGGCATATGGTAAATGATTTTTTCGCTACTCCTTTTACAAATTTTGTTTATTTTATGCCAGGTTCTGCTCGTATAATGTTTGGAGCAATCCGCACAGAAATGACTGAACAGATTTTTCTTGCACCTAGGAATTTTTTTGAGAAAAACCTCTGTAAAGTTGATCGTCCCTGTGATGTTGTCTATTTGTCATAGTTAATTACTTTATATTACATTTTATAGCGTTACTCTACGGAATGTTCTTCTTGTCTTCAATCTCACTTGAGCTTTTTGATTCTCATATACATTGTATTTCTGTGATTTCTGCTCTGCGGTGTCATTTCTACATCTTTGGTGATTGGCATATGTCAATGCTTGCATTTCTGTAATCTCTTTCCTGCTGCCCCTTGAGCTGTGTCTGCTGAGTGGCGCATTCCACTAAGTCGTATGCATAGAGATCCTGAGTTCATGGGTTCGAATCCCACCTGAGGCAGGTGTTAATTTCTTCTATTAAAGTTTTGTTCTTTCCCACCTATTCTTCTTGACCTGTCTGTAGTTCACATATGTTCTATTTTTGCCATGTTTTCTGTTGCTGCTCTGCACTGCGGTGGTTCTGCTCTGTCATTGCAACGCTTTGGGTACTTGCTGCGCTTTGTGTTCTTGATGCACCTTGGGTGGTCAGTGAGCATTGGGTTATTGATACCTTCTATGTTGCTTGCTGTGCTTTGGGTGCTCATTGCGCTAAAGGTGCTTGGCCCCGAATCGCTGCTTGCAGCTATATTTAGGGGTCAAGCACCGAAGGTGCTGTGACACCTATTGGAATTGTTAGTATTATTATTATTATTCTGCTTCTTCTTCTTCTTAGCCATAGGCGTCTATGGCAGCCCTATGAACCGTACATAGGAAAATGATGAAATTTGGCACAGTTGTAGTGGTGGTCTTAAAAAGTCATGTGACCAAAAATGGGGTCTCTACTACTAACTCTATAGCGCCACCAGCAGTGCAAAAATTCAATGTTCAAATGGTTATAACTTCTGATCCGCTTGATCTATGAAAATTCTACTTAGTACACGTGATTGCTCTCCTCATGGTTGTTGTTTTTAATACCTTACAGTAAAACTCCACCCATTACAGTAGCGTCCATTTTGAAATGTACAGTATTCCATTTTTTCGCTACTCCTCCTTCAAATGTGGTTCAATTCTTATGAGATTTGGCACAGAAGATCTTTGGAGTAAGCCGCATAGAAATGACTGAACAGAATTTTGATATTTATCTTTGTTCAAAAGTAATAAATGCGCAAACTTAACGAGGTTGACGCAAAAATGGTTCTGAAGCTGTAGCTCAGTCATTCTTTGATCAATTAAAATGAAATTTGGTACACTTCATGTGGACCATGAACTTGGGGTCCATGCCAAATTTGGTGACAGCGCCACCTATGGGTCATGAGATAATAAAATAGGCTATTTTTGCTCATAACTTCTGAACTGTTTGTCAGAAAATTATGATCTTGATGTCTATGGATTGCTTACCTCATGCCGCATCTGTCGATGTGTATTATGCCGGGTTTGACCGAACCGCCTGTCCGCCATTTTGAAATTTCACATAATTTGTTATATTTTTGGAAATATTGGACATATCCGCGCAAAAATTAGTAAGGAGCTTCAACATGATGTCCTGAAGTTACCTGGGAAGTCAGAGTACAGCGCCACCTATGGGTTATAAACTATAACAATTCTTATTGATATTATACTGTTATCTCTTTTCTGCTGCCCAATGAACTGTGTCAATTGAGTGGCGCATCAAGTTAATCATATGCATTGAGATTCTGAGTTCCTGGGTTCAAAACCCACCTGAGTCATGACGTTTTGTTTCTCCTCATCCATTCTTCTCAACCTGTCTGTAGTTCACATGTGTTCTATTTTTCCATGTTTGCTGTTGTTGCTCTGCATTGTGGTGGTTCTTGCTGTTCTTTGTGAGATTGCTGTGCTTTGTGTGCTTGCTGTGCTTTGTGTGCTTGCTGTGCATTGTGAGCTTGCTGTGATTGGTGTGCATGCTGTGCTGTGTGTGCATTGCGCCGAAGGTGCTTGACCCCGTGTTGCTGCTTGCAGCTATATTTAGGGGCCAAGCACCTATGGTGCTGTGGCACCTATTGTTTCTGTTAGTATTATTATTCTTCTTAATCTTCCCCAATGGGAGTCTATGGCAGCCCTATGAACCGTATATAGGAAAATGATGAAATTTGGCACAGTTGTAGTGGTGGTCATAAATAGTCATTTGGCAAAAAATGGGGTCTCTAGCAGTAACTCTATAGCGCCACCATCATCTCAAAAATTCAATGTTCAAATGGTTATAACTCATGATCCATTTGCTCTATGAAAATTCTACTTAGTACACGTGATTGCTCTCCTCATGCTTATTGTTTTTAATACCTTACAGTAAGACTCCACCCATTACAGTAGCGGCCATTTTGAAATGTACAGTATTTCTTTTTTTCGCTACTCCTCCTTCAAATTTGGTTCAATTCTTATGAGATTTGGCACATGTGATCTTTGGAGTGAGCCGCATAGAAATGACTGAACAGAATTTTGATATTTTTCTTTATTTAAAAGTAATTAATGCGTGAACTTAACGAGATTGACGCAAAATTGGTTCTGAGGCTGTATCTCGGTCATTCTTTGATCAATCGAGATGAAATTTGGTACGCTTCATGTCGACCATGAAATGGGGGTCCATGCCAAATTTTGTGACAGCGCCACCTATGGGTCATGAGATAGGAAAAAAGGCTATTTTTGCGCATAACTTCTGAATCGTTTGTCAGAAAATTATGATCTTGGTGTCTACGGATTCCTTGGCTCATGCCGCATCTGTCGATGTGTATTATGCCGGGATTGACCGAACCGTCTGTCCGCCATTTTGAAATTTGTGATAATTTGCTATAACTTTTGAAGTATCGGATATATCGGCGCAAACATCGGTAGGGAGCTTCGGCGTGATGTCCTGAGGAAATCAGAGTACAGCGCCACCTAGGGGTTATAAACTATAACAGTTCTTATCGAATTGCTTATAACTTCTGAATTTTTTGGCATGTAAGCTCTTTTCTGCTGCCCCTTGAGCTGTGTCTACTGAGTGGCGCATCTGTTAAGTCGTATGCATAGAGATCTTGAGTTCTTGGGTTCGAATCCCACCTGAGGCAGGTGTTAATTTCTTCTATTAAAGTTTTGTTCTTTCCCACCTATTCTTCTTGACCTGTCTGTAGTTCACATATGTTCTATTTTTGCCATGTTTTCTGTTGCTGCTCTGCACTGCGGTGGTTCTGCTCTGTCATTGCAACGCTTTGGGTACTTGCTGCGCTTTGTGTTCTTGATGCACCTTGGGTGGTCAGTGAGCATTGGGTTATTGATACCTTCTATGTTGCTTGCTGTGCTTTGGGTGCTCATTGCGCTAAAGGTGCTTGGCCCCGAATCGCTGCTTGCAGCTATATTTATTATTATTATTATTATTATTCTGCTTCTTCTTCTTCTTCTTAGCCATAGGCGTCTATGGCAGCCCTATGAACCGTACATAGGAAAATGATGAAATTTGGCACAGTTGTAGTGGTGGTCTTAAAAAGTCATGTGACCAAAAATGGGGTCTCTAGTACTAACTCTATAGCGCCACCAGCAGTTCAAAAATTCAATGTTCAAAGGGTTATAACTTCTGATCCGCTTGATCTATGAAAATTCTACTTAGTACACGTGATTGCTCTCCTCATGCTTGTTGATTTTAATACCTTACAGTAAAACTCCACCCATTACAGTAGCGGCCATTTTGAAATGTACAGTATTCCATTTTTTCGCTACTCCTCCTTCAAATGTTGTTCAATTCTTATGAGATTTGGCACATGTGATCTTTGGAGTGAGCCGCATAGAAATGACTGAACAGAATTTTGATATTTTTCTTTATTTAAAAGTAATTAATGCGTGAACTTAACGAGATTGACGCAAAATTGGTTCTGAAGCTGTATCTAGGTCATTCTTTGATCAATCAAGATGAAATTTGGTACGCTTCATGTCGACCATGAACTGGGGGTCCATGCCAAATTTGGTGACAGCGCCACCTATGGGTCATGAGATAGTAAAAAAGGCTATTTTTGCGCATAACTTCTGAATCGTTTGTCAGAAAATTATGATATTGGTGTCTACGGATTCCTTACCTCATGCCGCATCTGTCGATGTGTATTATGCAGGGTTTGACCGAACCGCCTGTCCGCCATTTTGAAATTTGTCATAAATTGTTATAACTTTTGAAGTATTGGATATATTGGCGCAAAAATCGGTAGGAAGCTTTGGCATGATGTCCTGATTGTATCTGGGAAGTCAGAATACAGCGCCACCTAGGGGTTATAAACTATAACAGTTCTTATAGAACTGCTCATAACTTCTGAATACTTTGTCGGATATTATTTTCTTTGTGAAATTGTATTCACTGGTTTATGCCGATTGCAACGATACCTCGTTTGTCATTTTCCATCATTCTGTTCATGTGTTATTGTAAGGCATATGGTAAATGATTTTTTCGCTACTCCTTTTACAAATTTTGTTTATTTTATGCCAGGTTCTGCTCGTATAATGTTTGGAGCAATCCGCACAGAAATGACTGAACAGATTTTTCTTGCACCTAGGAATTTTTTTGAGAAAAACCTCTGTAAAGTTGATCGTCCCTGTGATGTTGTCTATTTGTCATAGTTAATTACTTTATATTACATTTTATAGCGTTACTCTACGGAATGTTCTTCTTGTCTTCAATCTCACTTGAGCTTTTTGATTCTCATATACATTGTATTTCTGTGATTTCTGCTCTGCGGTGTCATTTCTACATCTTTGGTGATTGGCATATGTCAATGCTTGCATTTCTGT
This sequence comes from Paramisgurnus dabryanus, assembly GCF_030506205.2. Taxonomy (NCBI): domain Eukaryota; kingdom Metazoa; phylum Chordata; class Actinopteri; order Cypriniformes; family Cobitidae; genus Paramisgurnus; species Paramisgurnus dabryanus. Next base: position 75,738,309 of record NC_133337.1, on the reverse strand, counting down.
AATCTCTTTCCTGCTGCCCCTTGAGCTGTGTCTGCTGAGTGGTGTATCCACTAAGTCGTATGCATAGAGATCCTGAGTTCATGGGTTTGAATCCCACCAGAGGCAGGTGTTAATTTCATCTATTAAAGTTTTGTTCTTTCCCACCTATTCTTCTTGACCTGTCTGTAGTTCACATATGTTCTATTTTTGCCATGTTTTCTGTTGCTGCTCTGCACTGCGGTGGTTCTGCTCTGTCATTGCAACGCTTTGGGTACTTGCTGCGCTTTGTGTTCTTGATGCACCTTGGGTGGTCAGTGAGCATTGGGTGATTGATACCTTCTATGTTGCTTGCTGTGCTTTGGGTACTCATTGCGCTAAAGGTGCTTGGCCCCGAATCGCTGCTTGCAGCTATATTTGTTAGTATTATTAGGGGTCAAGCACCGAAGGTGCTGAGACACCTATTGTAATTGTTAGTATTATTAGGGGTCAAGCACCGAAGGTGCTGAGACACCTATTGTAATTGTTAGTATTATTATTATTATTATTATTATTCTGCTTCTTCTTCTTCTTCTTAGCCATAGGCGTCTATGGCAGCCCTATGAACCGTACATAGGAAAATGATGAAATTTGGCACAGTTGTAGTGGTGGTCTTAAAAAGTCATGTGACCAAAAATGGGGTCTCTAGTACTAACTCTATAGCGCCACCAGCAGTTCAAAAATTCAATGTTCAAAGGGTTATAACTTCTGATCCGCTTGATCTATGAAAATTCTACTTAGTACACGTGATTGCTCTCCTCATGCTTGTTGATTTTAATACCTTACAGTAAAACTCCACCCATTACAGTAGCGGCCATTTTGAAATGTACAGTATTCCATTTTTTCGCTACTCCTCCTTCAAATGTTGTTCAATTCTTATGAGATTTGGCACAGATGATCTTTGGAGTAAGCCGCATAGAAATGACTGAACAGAATTTTGATATTTATCTTTGTTCAAAAGTAATAAATGCGCAAACTTAACGAGGTTGACGCAAAAATGGTTCTGAAGCTGTAGCTCAGTCATTCTTTGATCAATTGAAATGAAATTTGGTACACTTCATGTGGACCATGAACTTGGGGTCCATGCCAAATTTGGTGACAGCGCCACCTATGGGTCATGAGATAATAAAATAGGCTATTTTTGCCCATAACTTCTGAACTGTTTGTCAGAAAATTATGATCTTGATGTCTATGGATTGCTTACCTCATGCCGCATCTGTCGATGTGTATTATGCCGGGTTTGACCGAACCGCCTGTCCGCCATTTTGAAATTTCACATAATTTGTTATATTTTTTGAACTATTGGACATATCCGCGCAAAAATTAGTAAGGAGCTTCGACATGATGTCCTGAAGGTACCTGGGAAGTCAGAGTACAGCGCCACCTAGGGGTTATAAACTATAACAGTTCTCATGGAACTGCTTATAACTTCTGAATACTTTGTCTGATATTAATTTCTTTGTGAAATTGTATTCACTGGTTTATGCCGATTGCAACGATGCCTCGTTTGTCATTTTCCAACATTCTGTTCATGTGTTATTGTAAAGCATATGGTAGATTATTTTTTCGCTACTCCTTTTACAAATGTTGTTTATTTTATGCCAGGTACTGCTCGTATAATGTTTGGAGCAATCCGCACAGAAATGACCGAACAGATTTTTGATATTCTGTTCTCTTTCTTAGAAATACCACTCCAAAGTTGACCGTGCCTGTGACGTTGTCTATTTGTCATAGTAAATTAATGTGACTGTATATTACATTGTATAGCATTACTATACAGAATGATGTTCTTGTCTTCAATCTCATTTGAGCTTTTTGATTCCCATATACATTGTATTTCTGATAGTTCTGCTCTGCACTGTCAGTTCTGCATCTGTGTTGATTGGCACACGTCAATCCTTGAAGCACCTAAGCTGTTTTTTGCTGCCCTTTGAGCTGTGTTAGCTGAGTTGCGCATCTGGTTAACCACATGCCATGAGATTCTGAGGTCATGGGTTCAAACCCCATGTGCAGTGATATTTTGTCTTAACTTTTTTCTCACTTAAGTTTTGTGATTTTCATACAATACATTGTATTTCAGTTATTTGTGCTCTCTGTTGTTATTTCTGCACGTTTGGTAATTGCTGGATATCAATGTTTACAGCTCTAAATCTCTATTCTATAGCTTGGACACACCAACTCAGTGGTTTAATCGTTTACTCAGTGGCGCATGCGGTTAGTGCGTTGCTTTGGGAACCTGAGGTCATGGGTTCGAATCCCAGCTCTTACTTTCACTTATTGAGATTTCCTTTTGTGTTCCCTTTAACACGTTCTTCTCGACCTGTCTGGTTTTCCACACGTGTTATATTTTTGCCATCTTTACTGTTGTTGCTCCGCACTGCAGTGGTTCTGCTCTGCATTTGCTTTGCTTCGGGTTCGGGCTCTGTATTGCGCGCTTTCTGCGCTTTGCGCATTTGCTGCGTCGTGTGGTTTTTGCTGTGCTTTGGGTGCTCATTGCGTTGAAGGTGCTTGACCCCGCAATTGCTGCTTGCAGCTATATTTAGGGGTCAAGCACCGAAGGTGCTGAGACACCTATTGTAATTGTTAGTATTATTATTATTATTATTCTGCTTCTTCTTCTTCTTCTTAGCCATAGGCGTCTATGGCAGCCCTATGAACCGTACATAGGAAAATGATGAAATTTGGCACAGTTGTAGTGGTGGTCTTAAAAAGTCATGTGACCAAAAATGGGGTCTCTAGTACTAACTCTATAGCGCCACCAGCAGTTCAAAAATTCAATGTTCAAAGGGTTATAACTTCTGATCCGCTTGATCTATGAAAATTCTACTTAGTACACGTGATTGCTCTCCTCATGCTTGTTGATTTTAATACCTTACAGTAAAACTCCACCCATTACAGTAGCGGCCATTTTGAAATGTACAGTATTCCATTTTTTCGCTACTCCTCCTTCAAATGTTGTTCAATTCTTATGAGATTTGGCACAGATGATCTTTGGAGTAAGCCGCATAGAAATGACTGAACAGAATTTTGATATTTATCTTTGTTCAAAAGTAATAAATGCGCAAACTTAACGAGGTTGACGCAAAAATGGTTCTGAAGCTGTAGCTCAGTCATTCTTTGATCAATTGAAATGAAATTTGGTACACTTCATGTGGACCATGAACTTGGGGTCCATGCCAAATTTGGTGACAGCGCCACCTATGGGTCATGAGATAATAAAATAGGCTATTTTTGCCCATAACTTCTGAACTGTTTGTCAGAAAATTATGATCTTGATGTCTATGGATTGCTTACCTCATGCCGCATCTGTCGATGTGTATTATGCCGGGTTTGACCGAACCGCCTGTCCGCCATTTTGAAATTTCACATAATTTGTTATATTTTTTGAACTATTGGACATATCCGCGCAAAAATTAGTAAGGAGCTTCGACATGATGTCCTGAAGGTACCTGGGAAGTCAGAGTACAGCGCCACCTAGGGGTTATAAACTATAACAGTTCTCATGGAACTGCTTATAACTTCTGAATACTTTGTCTGATATTAATTTCTTTGTGAAATTGTATTCACTGGTTTATGCCGATTGCAACGATGCCTCGTTTGTCATTTTCCAACATTCTGTTCATGTGTTATTGTAAAGCATATGGTAGATTATTTTTTCGCTACTCCTTTTACAAATGTTGTTTATTTTATGCCAGGTACTGCTCGTATAATGTTTGGACCAATCCGCACAGAAATGACCGAACAGATTTTTGATATTCTGTTCTCTTTCTTAGAAATACCACTCCAAAGTTGACCGTGCCTGTGACGTTGTCTATTTGTCATAGTAAATTAATGTGACTGTATATTACATTGTATAGCATTACTATACAGAATGATGTTCTTGTCTTCAATCTCATTTGAGCTTTTTGATTCCCATATACATTGTATTTCTGATAGTTCTGCTCTGCACTGTCAGTTCTGCATCTGTGTTGATTGGCACACGTCAATCCTTGAAGCACCTAAGCTGTTTTTTGCTGCCCTTTGAGCTGTGTTAGCTGAGTTGCGCATCTGGTTAACCACATGCCATGAGATTCTGAGGTCATGGGTTCAAACCCCATGTGCAGTGATATTTTGTCTTAACTTTTTTCTCACTTAAGTTTTGTGATTTTCATACAATACATTGTATTTCAGTTATTTGTGCTCTCTGTTGTTATTTCTGCACGTTTGGTAATTGCTGGATATCAATGTTTACAGCTCTAAATCTCTATTCTATAGCTTGGACACACCAACTCAGTGGTTTAATCGTTTACTCAGTGGCGCATGCGGTTAGTGCGTTGCTTTGGGAACCTGAGGTCATGGGTTCGAATCCCAGCTCTTACTTTCACTTATTGAGATTTCCTTTTGTGTTCCCTTTAACACGTTCTTCTCGACCTGTCTGGTTTTCCACACGTGTTATATTTTTGCCATCTTTACTGTTGTTGCTCCGCACTGCAGTGGTTCTGCTCTGCATTTGCTTTACTTCGGGTTCGGGCTCTGTATTGCGCGCTTTCTGCGCTTTGCGCATTTGCTGCGTCGTGCCGTTTTTGCTGTGCTTTGGGTGCTCATTGCGCTGAAGGTGCTTGACCCCGTATCGCTGCTTGCAGCTATATTTATTATTATTATTATTATTCTGCTTCTTCTTCTTCTTCTTAGCCATAGGCGTCTATGGCAGCCCTATGAACCGTACATAGGAAAATGATGAAATTTGGCACAGTTGTAGTGGTGGTCTTAAAAAGTCATGTGACCAAAAATGGGGTCTCTAATACTAACTCTATAGCGCCACCAGCAGTTCAAAAATTCAATGTTCAAAGGGTTATAACTTCTGATCCGCTTGATCTATGAAAATTCTACTTAGTACACGTGATTGCTCTCCTCATGCTTGTTGATTTTAATACCTTACAGTAAAACTCCACCCATTACAGTAGCGGCCATTTTGAAATGTACAGTATTCCATTTTTTCGCTACTCCTCCTTCAAATGTTGTTCAATTCTTATGAGATTTGGCACAGATGATCTTTGGAGTAAGCCGCATAGAAATGACTGAACAGAATTTTGATATTTATCTTTGTTCAAAAGTAATAAATGCGCAAACTTAACGAGGTTGACGCAAAAATGGTTCTGAAGCTGTAGCTCAGTCATTCTTTGATCAATTGAAATGAAATTTGGTACACTTCATGTGGACCATGAACTTGGGGTCCATGCCAAATTTGGTGACAGCGCCACCTATGGGTCATGAGATAATAAAATAGGCTATTTTTGCCCATAACTTCTGAACTGTTTGTCAGAAAATTATGATCTTGATGTCTATGGATTGCTTACCTCATGCCGCATCTGTCGATGTGTATTATGCCGGGTTTGACCGAACCGCCTGTCCGCCATTTTGAAATTTCACATAATTTGTTATATTTTTTGAACTATTGGACATATCCGCGCAAAAATTAGTAAGGAGCTTCGACATGATGTCCTGAAGGTACCTGGGAAGTCAGAGTACAGCGCCACCTAGGGGTTATAAACTATAACAGTTCTCATGGAACTGCTTATAACTTCTGAATACTTTGTCTGATATTAATTTCTTTGTGAAATTGTATTCACTGGTTTATGCCGATTGCAACGATGCCTCGTTTGTCATTTTCCAACATTCTGTTCATGTGTTATTGTAAAGCATATGGTAGATTATTTTTTCGCTACTCCTTTTACAAATGTTGTTTATTTTATGCCAGGTACTGCTCGTATAATGTTTGGACCAATCCGCACAGAAATGACCGAACAGATTTTTGATATTCTGTTCTCTTTCTTAGAAATACCACTCCAAAGTTGACCGTGCCTGTGACGTTGTCTATTTGTCATAGTAAATTAATGTGACTGTATATTACATTGTATAGCATTACTATACAGAATGATGTTCTTGTCTTCAATCTCATTTGAGCTTTTTGATTCCCATATACATTGTATTTCTGATAGTTCTGCTCTGCACTGTCAGTTCTGCATCTGTGTTGATTGGCACACGTCAATCCTTGAAGCACCTAAGCTGTTTTTTGCTGCCCTTTGAGCTGTGTTAGCTGAGTTGCGCATCTGGTTAACCACATGCCATGAGATTCTGAGGTCATGGGTTCAAACCCCATGTGCAGTGATATTTTGTCTTAACTTTTTTCTCACTTAAGTTTTGTGATTTTCATACAATACATTGTATTTCAGTTATTTGTGCTCTCTGTTGTTATTTCTGCACGTTTGGTAATTGCTGGATATCAATGTTTACAGCTCTAAATCTCTATTCTATAGCTTGGACACACCAACTCAGTGGTTTAATCGTTTACTCAGTGGCGCATGCGGTTAGTGCGTTGCTTTGGGAACCTGAGGTCATGGGTTCGAATCCCAGCTCTTACTTTCACTTATTGAGATTTCCTTTTGTGTTCCCTTTAACACGTTCTTCTCGACCTGTCTGGTTTTCCACACGTGTTATATTTTTGCCATCTTTACTGTTGTTGCTCCGCACTGCAGTGGTTCTGCTCTGCATTTGCTTTGCTTCGGGTTCGGGCTCTGTATTGCGCGCTTTCTGCGCTTTGCGCATTTGCTGCGTCGTGTGGTTTTTGCTGTGCTTTGGGTGCTCATTGCGTTGAAGGTGCTTGACCCCGCAATTGCTGCTTGCAGCTATATTTAGGGGTCAAGCACCGAAGGTGCTGAGACACCTATTGGAATTGTTAGTATTATTATTATTATTCTGCTTCTTCTTCTTCTTAGCCATTGGTGTCTATGGCAGCCCTATGAACTGTACATAGGAAAATGATGAAATTTGGCACAGTTGTAGAGGTGGTCCTGAAAAGTCAAGTGACCAAAAATGGGGTCTCTAGCACTAACTCTATAGCGCCACCAGCAGTGCAAAAATTCAATGTTCAAATGGTTATAACTGCTGATCCGCTTGATCTATGAAAATTCTACTTAGTACACGTGATTGCTCTCCTCATGCTTGTTGTTTTTGATGCCTTACAGTAAAACTCCACCCATTACAGTAGTGGCCATTTTGAAATGTACAGTATTCCGTTTATTCGCTACTCCTCCTTCAAATTTGGTTCAATTGTTATGAATTTTGGCACAGGTGAACTTTGGAGTGAGCCGCACAGAAATGACCGAACAGAATTTTGATATTTATCTTTGTTCAAAAGTAATAAATGCGCAAACTTAACGAGGTTGACGTAAAAATGGTTCTGAAGCTGTAGCTCGGTCATTCTTTGATCAATTGAAATGAAATTTGGTACACTTCATGTGGACCATGAACTTGGGGTTCATGCCAAATTTGGTGACAGCGCCACCTATGGGTCATGAGATATGAAAATAGGCTATTTTTGCCCATAACTTCTGAACTGTTTGTCAGAAAATTATGATCTTGATGTCTATGGATTGCTTACCTCATGCCGCATCTGTCGATGTGTATTATGCCGGGTTTGACCGAACCGCCTGTCCGCCATTTTGAAATTTCACATAATTTGTTATATTTTTTAAACTATTGGACATATCCGCGCAAAAATTAGTAAGGAGCTTCGACATGATGTCCTGAAGGTACCTGGGAAGTCAGAGTACAGCGCCACCTAGGGGTTATAAACTATAACAGTTTTTATGGAACTGCTTATAACTTCTGAATACTTTGTCTGATATTAATTTCTTTGTGAAATTGTATTCACTGGTTTATGCCGATTGCAACGATACCTCGTTTGTCATTTTCCAACATTCTGTTCATGTGTTATTGTAAAGCATTTGGAACATGATTTTTTCGCTACTCCTTTTACAAATTTTGTTTATCTTATGCCAGGTGCTGCTCGTATAATGTTTGGAGCAATCCGCACAGAAATGACCGAACAGATTTTTGATATTCTGTTCTCTTTCTTAGAAATACCACTCCAAAGTTGACTGTGCCTGTGCCGTTGTCTATTTGTCATAGTAAATTAATGTGACTGTATGTTACATTGTATAGCATTACTATACAGAATGATCTTCTTGTCTTCAATCTCACTTGATCTTTTTGATTCTCATATACATTGTATTTCTGTTAGTTCTGCTCTGCACTGTCAGTTCTGCATCTGTGTTGATTGGCATATGTCAATCCTTGCAGCACCTAAGCTGTTTTTTGCTGCCCTTTGGGCTGTGTTAACTGAGTTGCGCATCTGGTTAACCAGATGCCATGAGATCCTGAGGTCATGGGTTCGAATCCCATGTACAGTAATATTTTGTCTTAACTTTTTTCTCACTTAAGTTTATTGATTTTCATACAATACATTGTATTTCAGTTATTTGTGCTCTCTGTTGTCATTTCTGCACTTTTGGTAATTGCTGGATATCAATGTTTACAGCTCTATATCTCTATTCTATAGCTTGGACACACCAACTCAGTGGTTTAATCGTTTACTCAGTGGCGCATGCGGTTAGTGCGTTGCCTTGGGAACCTGAGGTCATGGGTTTGAATCCCAGCTCTTACTTTCACTTATTGAGATTTCCTTTTGTGTTCCCTTTAACACGTTCTTCTCGACCTGTCTGGTTTTCCACACGTGTTATATTTTTGCCATCTTTACTGTTGTTGCTCCGCACTGCAGTGGTTCTGCTCTGCATTTGCTTTGCTTCGGGTTCGGGCTCTGTATTGCGCGCTTTCTGCGCTTTGCGCATTTGCTGCGTCGTGCCGTTTTTGCTGTGCTTTGGGTGCTCATTGCGCTGAAGGTGCTTGACCCCGTATCGCTGCTTGCAGCTATATTTAGGGGTCAAGCACCGAAGGTGCTGAGACACCTATTGTAATTGTTAGTATTATTATTATTATTATTATTATTTTTCCCCAATGGGAGTCTATGGCAGCCCTATGAACCGTACATAGGAAAATGATGAAATTTGGCACAGATGTAGAGGTGGTCATAAATAGTCATGTGACCAAAAATGGGGTCTTTAGCAGTAACTCTATAGCGCCACCAGTAGTCCAAAAATTCAATGTTCAAACTGTTATAATTGGTGAACCATTTGATCTATGAAAATTCTGCTTAGTACACGTGATTGCTCTCATCCCGCTTATTGAATTTGATACTTTACAGTAAGACTCCACCCATTACAGTAGCGGCCATTTTGAAATGTACAGTATTTCGTTTTTTCGCTACTCCTCCTTCAAATGTGGTTCAATTCTTATGAAATTTGGCACAGATGATCTTTGGAGTGAGCCGCATAGAAATGACCGAACAGAATTTTGATATTTATCTTTGTTCAAAAGTAATAAATGCGCAAACTTAACGAGGTTGACGCAAAAATGGTTCTGAAGCTGTAGCTCAGTCATTCTTTGATCAATTGAAATGAAATTTGGTACACTTCATGTGGACCATGATCTTGGGGTCCATGCCAAATTTGGTGACAGCGCCACCTATGGGTCATGAGATAATAAAATAGGCTATTTTTGCCCATAACTTCTGAACTGCTTGTCAGAAAATTATGATCTTGATGTCTATGGATTGCTTACCTCATGCCGCATCTGTCAATGTGTATTATGCCGGGTTTGACCGAACCACCTGTCCGCCATTTTGAAATTTGACATAAATTGTTATATTTTTTGAACTATTGGACATATCTGCGCAAAAATTGATAAGGAGCTTTGACATGATATCCTGAAGGTACCTGAGAAGTCAGAATACAGCGCCACCTAGGGTTTATAAACTAATTTGACATATGTTAATCCTTGTAGCTTTCTAATCTCTTTTCTGCTGCCTCATGAGCTGTGTCATCTGAGTGGCGCATCAAGTTAATCATATGTATTGAGATTCTGAGTTCCTGGGTTTGAATCCCACCTGAGTCAGGTATTTTGTTCTTCCTCATCAGTTCTTCTCAACCTGTCTGTAGTTCAAATGTGTTCTATTTTTCCATGTTTGCTGTTGTTGCTCTGCATTGTGGTGGTTCTTGCTGTGCTTTCTGTGCTTTGTGTGCTTGCTGTGCTTTGGGAGTTTGCTGTGCTTTGTGTGCTGGTTGTGCTTTGTGAGCTTGCTGTGCTTTGTGAGCTTGCTGTGCTTTGTGTGCTTGCAGTGCTTTTTTTGTTGCTATGCTTTGTGTGCTTGCTGTGCTTACTGTGCTTTGTGTGCTTGCTGTGCTTTGTGAGCTTGCTGTGCTTTGTGAGCTTGCTGTGCTTTGTGTGCTTGCTGTGCTTTGTGAGTTTGCTGTTCTTTGTGTGCTTACTGTGCCTTGGGTGCTTGCTGTGCTTTGTGAGCTTGCTGTGTTTTGTGTGTTTGCTTTGCTTTGTGAGTTTGCTATGCTTTGTGAGCTTGCTGTGCTTTGTGAGCTTGCTGTGCTTTGTGTGCTTGCTGTGCTTTGTGAGTTTGCTGTGCTTTGTGAGATTACTGTGCTTTGTGTGCTTGCTGTGCTTTGCGTGCTTGCTGTGCTTTGTGTGCTTGCAGTGCTTTGTGAGCTTGCTGTGCTTTGTGTGCTTGCTGTGCATTGTGAGCTTGCTGTGCATTGTGAGCTTGCTGTGCTTTGTGTGCTTGCTGTGCATTGTGAGCTTGCTGTGCTTTGTGTGCTTGCTGTGCATTGTGTGCTTGCTGTGCTTTGTGTGCTTGCTGTGCTTTGTGAGCTTGCTGTGCTTTGTGTGCCTGCTGTGATTTGTGTAATTGCTGTGCTTTGTGTGCTTGCTGTGCATTGTGAACTTGCTGTGCTTTGTGTGCTTGCTGTGCTGTGTGTGCATTGCGCCGAAGGTGCTTGACCCCGTGTTGCTGCTTGCAGCTATATTGGTCATTGTTTCTGTTAGTAAATTTTTCTTCTTCCCCAATGGGAGTCTATGGCAGCCCTATGAACCGTATGTAGGAAAATGATGAAATTTGGCACAGTTGTAGTGGAGGTCATAAATAGTCATGTGGCCAAAAATGGGGTCTCCAGCAGTAACCCTATAGCGCCACCATCAGCTCAAAAATTCAATGTTCAAATGGTTATAACTGCTGATCCGTTTGATCTATGAAAATTCTACTTAGTACAGGTGATTGCTCTCCTCATGCTTGTTGCTTTTAACACCTTACAGTAAAACTCCACCCATTACAGTAGCGGCCATTTTGAAATGTACAGTATTCCATTTTTTCGCTACTCCTCCTTCAAATGTTGTTCAATTCTTATGAGATTTGGCACAGATGATCTTTGGAGTAAGCCGCATAGAAATGACTGAACAGAATTTTGATATTTATCTTTGTTCAAAAGTAATAAATGCGCAAACTTAACGAGGTTGACGCAAAAATGGTTCTGAAGCTGTAGCTCAGTCATTCTTTGATCAATTGAAATGAAATTTGGTACACTTCATGTGGACCATGAACTTGGGGTCCATGCCAAATTTGGTGACAGCGCCACCTATAGGTCATGAGATAATAAAATAGGCTATTTTTGCCCATAACTTCTGAACTGTTTGTCAGAAAATTATGATCTTGATGTCTATGGATTGCTTACCTCATGCCGCATCTGTCGATGTGTATTATGCCGGGTTTGACCGAACCGCCTGTCCGCCATTTTGAAATTTCACATAATTTGTTATATTTTTTGAACTATTGGACATATCCGCGCAAAAATTAGTAAGGAGCTTCGACATGATGTCCTGAAGGTACCTGGGAAGTCAGAGTACAGCGCCACCTAGGGGTTATAAACTATAACAGTTCTCATGGAACTGCTTATAACTTCTGAATACTTTGTCTGATATTAATTTCTTTGTGAAATTGTATTCACTGGTTTATGCCGATTGCAACGATGCCTCGTTTGTCATTTTCCAACATTCTGTTCATGTGTTATTGTAAAGCATATGGTAGATTATTTTTTCGCTACTCCTTTTACAAATGTTGTTTATTTTATGCCAGGTACTGCTCGTATAATGTTTGGAGCAATCCGCACAGAAATGACCGAACAGATTTTTGATATTCTGTTCTCTTTCTTAGAAATACCACTCCAAAGTTGACCGTGCCTGTGACGTTGTCTATTTGTCATAGTAAATTAATGTGACTGTATATTACATTGTATAGCATTACTATACAGAATGATGTTCTTGTCTTCAATCTCATTTGAGCTTTTTGATTCCCATATACATTGTATTTCTGATAGTTCTGCTCTGCACTGTCAGTTCTGCATCTGTGTTGATTGGCACACGTCAATCCTTGAAGCACCTAAGCTGTTTTTTGCTGCCCTTTGAGCTGTGTTAGCTGAGTTGCGCATCTGGTTAACCACATGCCATGAGATTCTGAGGTCATGGGTTCAAACCCCATGTGCAGTGATATTTTGTCTTAACTTTTTTCTCACTTAAGTTTTGTGATTTTCATACAATACATTGTATTTCAGTTATTTGTGCTCTCTGTTGTTATTTCTGCACGTTTGGTAATTGCTGGATATCAATGTTTACAGCTCTAAATCTCTATTCTATAGCTTGGACACACCAACTCAGTGGTTTAATCGTTTACTCAGTGGCGCATGCGGTTAGTGCGTTGCTTTGGGAACCTGAGGTCATGGGTTCGAATCCCAGCTCTTACTTTCACTTATTGAGATTTCCTTTTGTGTTCCCTTTAACACGTTCTTCTCGACCTGTCTGGTTTTCCACACGTGTTATATTTTTGCCATCTTTACTGTTGTTGCTCCGCACTGCAGTGGTTCTGCTCTGCATTTGCTTTGCTTCGGGTTCGGGCTCTGTATTGCGCGCTTTCTGCGCTTTGCGCATTTGCTGCGTCGTGTGGTTTTTGCTGTGCTTTGGGTGCTCATTGCGCTGAAGGTGCTTGACCCCGCAATTGCTGCTTGCAGCTATATTTAGGGGTCAAGCACCGAAGGTGCTGAGACACCTATTGTAATTGTTAGTATTATTATTATTAGGGGTCAAGCACCGAAGGTGCTGAGACACCTATTGTAATTGTTAGTATTATTATTAGGGGTCAAGCACCGAAGGTGCTGAGACACCTATTGTAATTGTTAGTATTATTATTATTATTATTCTGCTTCTTCTTCTTCTTCTTAGCCATAGGCGTCTATGGCAGCCCTATGAACCGTACATAGGAAAATGATGAAATTTGGCACAGTTGTAGTGGTGGTCTTAAAAAGTCATGTGACCAAAAATGGGGTCTCTAGTACTAACTCTATAGCGCCACCAGCAGTTCAAAAATTCAATGTTCAAAGGGTTATAACTTCTGATCCGCTTGATCTATGAAAATTCTACTTAGTACACGTGATTGCTCTCCTCATGCTTGTTGATTTTAATACCTTACAGTAAAACTCCACCCATTACAGTAGCGGCCATTTTGAAATGTACAGTATTCCATTTTTTCGCTACTCCTCCTTCAAATGTTGTTCAATTCTTATGAGATTTGGCACAGATGATCTTTGGAGTAAGCCGCATAGAAATGACTGAACAGAATTTTGATATTTATCTTTGTTCAAAAGTAATAAATGCGCAAACTTAACGAGGTTGACGCAAAAATGGTTCTGAAGCTGTAGCTCAGTCATTCTTTGATCAATTGAAATGAAATTTGGTACACTTCATGTGGACCATGAACTTGGGGTCCATGCCAAATTTGGTGACAGCGCCACCTATGGGTCATGAGATAATAAAATAGGCTATTTTTGCCCATAACTTCTGAACTGTTTGTCAGAAAATTATGATCTTGATGTCTATGGATTGCTTACCTCATGCCGCATCTGTCGATGTGTATTATGCCGGGTTTGACCGAACCGCCTGTCCGCCATTTTGAAATTTCACATAATTTGTTATATTTTTTGAACTATTGGACATATCCGCGCAAAAATTAGTAAGGAGCTTCGACATGATGTCCTGAAGGTACCTGGGAAGTCAGAGTACAGCGCCACCTAGGGGTTATAAACTATAACAGTTCTCATGGAACTGCTTATAACTTCTGAATACTTTGTCTGATATTAATTTCTTTGTGAAATTGTATTCACTGGTTTATGCCGATTGCAACGATGCCTCGTTTGTCATTTTCCAACATTCTGTTCATGTGTTATTGTAAAGCATATGGTAGATTATTTTTTCGCTACTCCTTTTACAAATTTTGTTTATTTTATGCCAGGTTCTGCTCGTATAATGTTTGGAGCAATCCGCACAGAAATGACTGAACAGATTTTTCTTGCACCTAGGAATTTTTTTGAGAAAAACCTCTGTAAAGTTGATCGTCCCTGTGATGTTGTCTATTTGTCATAGTTAATTACTTTATATTACATTTTATAGCGTTACTCTACGGAATGTTCTTCTTGTCTTCAATCTCACTTGAGCTTTTTGATTCTCATATACATTGTATTTCTGTGATTTCTGCTCTGCGGTGTCATTTCTACATCTTTGGTGATTGGCATATGTCAATGCTTGCATTTCTGTAATCTCTTTCCTGCTGCCCCTTGAGCTGTGTCTGCTGAGTGGCGCATCCACTAAGTCGTATGCATAGAGATCCTGAGTTCATGGGTTCGAATCCCACCTGAGGCAGGTGTTAATTTCTTCTATTTAAGTTTTGTTCTTTCCCACCTATTCTTCTTGACCTGTCTGTAGTTCACATATGTTCTATTTTTGCCATGTTTTCTGTTTCTGCTCTGCACTGCGGTGGTTCTGCTCTGTCATTGCAACGCTTTGGGTACTTGCTGCGCTTTGTGTTCTTGATGCACCTTGGGTGGTCAGTGAGCATTGGGTGATTGATACCTTCTATGTTGCTTGCTGTGCTTTGGGTGCTCATTGCGCTAAAGGTGCTTGGCCCCGAATCGCTGCTTGCAGCTATATTTATTATTATTATTATTATTATTCTGCTTCTTCTTCTTCTTAGCCATAGGCGTCTATGGCAGCCCTATGAACCGTACATAGGAAAATGATGAAATTTGGCACAGTTGTAGTGGTGGTCTTAAAAAGTCATGTGACCAAAAATGGGGTCTCTAGTACTAACTCTATAGCGCCACCAGCAGTGCAAAAATTCAATGTTCAAAGGGTTATAACTTCTGATCCGCTTGATCTATGAAAATTCTACTTAGTACACGTGATTGCTCTCCTCATGCTTGTTGCTTTTAATACCTTACAGTAAAACTCCACCCATTACAGTAGCGGCCATTTTGAAATGTACAGTATTCCATTTTTTCGCTACTCCTCCTTCAAATGTTGTTCAATTCTTATGAGATTTGGCACAGATGATCTTTGGAGTAAGCCGCATAGAAATGACTGAACAGAATTTTGATATTTATCTTTGTTCAAAAGTAATAAATGCGCAAACTTAACGAGGTTGACGCAAAAATGGTTCTGAAGCTGTAGCTCAGTCATTCTTTGATCAATTGAAATGAAATTTGGTACACTTCATGTGGACCATGAACTTGGGGTCCATGCCAAATTTGGTGACAGCGCCACCTATGGGTCATGAGATAATAAAATAGGCTATTTTTGCCCATAACTTCTGAACTGTTTGTCAGAAAATTATGATCTTGATGTCTTTGGATTGCTTACCTCATGCCGCATCTGTCGATGTGTATTATGCCGGGTTTGACCGAACCGCCTGTCCGCCATTTTGAAATTTCACATAATTTGTTATATTTTTGGAAATATTTGACATATCCGCGCAAAAATTAGTAAGGAGCTTCGACATGATGTCCTGAAGGTACCTGGGAAGTCAGAGTACAGCGCCACCTAGGGGTTATAAACTATAACAGTTTTTATGGAACTGCTTATAACTTCTGAATACTTTGTCTGATATTATATTTTTGCCATCTTTACTGTTGTTGCTCCGCACTGCAGTGGTTCTGCTCTGCATTTGCTTTGCTTCGGGTTCGGGCTCTGTATTGCGCGCTTTCTGCGCTTTGCGCATTTGCTGCGTCGTGCCGTTTTTGCTGTGCTTTGGGTGCTCATTGCGCTGAAGGTGCTTGACCCCGTATCGCTGCTTGCAGCTATATTGGTCATTGTTTCTGTTAGTAAATTTTTCTTCTTCCCCAATGGGAGTCTATGGCAGCCCTATGAACCGTATATAGGAAAATGATGAAATTTGGCACAGTTGTAGTGGTGGTCATAAATAGTCATTTGGCAAAAAATGGGGTCTCTAGCAGTAACTCTATAGCGCCACCATCATCTCAAAAATTCAATGTTCAAATGGTTATAACTCATGATCCATTTGCTCTATGAAAATTCTACTTAGTACACGTGATTGCTCTCCTCATGCTTATTGTTTTTAATACCTTACAGTAAGACTCCACCCATTACAGTAGCGGCCATTTTGAAATGTACAGTATTTCGTTTTTTCGCTACTCCTCCTTCAAATTTGGTTCAATTCTTATGAGATTTGGCACATGTGATCTTTGGAGTGAGCCGCATAGAAATGACTGAACAGAATTTTGATATTTTTCTTTATTTAAAAGTAATTAATGCGTAAACTTAACGAGATTGACGCAAAATTGGTTCTGAAGCTGTATCTCGGTCATTCTTTGATCAATCGAGATGAAATTTGGTACGCTTCATGTCGACCATGAACTGGGGGTCCATGCCAAATTTGGTGACAGCGCCACCTATGGGTCATGAGATAGGAAAAAAGGCTATTTTTGCGCATAACTTCTGAATCGTTTGTCAGAAAATTATGATCTTGGTGTCTACGGATTCCTTGGCTCATGCCGCATCTGTCGATGTGTATTATGCCGGGATTGACCGAACCGTCTGTCCGCCATTTTGAAATTTGTGATAATTTGCTATAACTTTTGAAAATTGGATATATCGGCGCAGACATCGGTAGGGAGCTTCGGCATGATGTCCTGAGGAAATCAGAGTACAGCGCCACCTAGGGGTTATAAACTATAACAGTTCTTATCCAATTGCTTATAACTTCTGAATTCTTTGGCATGTAAGCTCTTTTCTGCTGACCCTTGAGCTGTGTCTACTGAGTGGCGCATCTGTTAAGTCGTATGCATAGAGATCCTGAGTTCATGGGTTCGAATCCAGCCTGAGGCAGGTGTTAATTACTTCTATTAAAGTTTTGTTCTTTCCCACCTATTCTTCCTGACCTGTCTGTAGTTCACATATGTTCTATTTTCGTCATGTTTTCTGTTGCTGCTCTGCACTGCAGTGGTTCTGATCTGTGATTGCTACGTTTTGGGTACTTGCTGCGCCTTGTGTTTTTGATTGGGTGCTCAATGCGCATTGGGTGATTGATACCTTCTATGTTGTTTGCTATGCTTTGGGTGCTCATTTCGCTAAATCTGCTTGGCCCCAAATCGCTGCTTGCAGCTATATTTAGGGGTCAAGCACCGAAGGTGCTGAGACACCTATTGCAATTGTTAGTATTATTATTATTAGGGGTCAAGCACCGAAGGTGCTGAGACACCTATTGTAATTGTTAGTATTATTATTATTAGGGGTCAAGCACCGAAGGTGCTGAGACACCTATTGTAATTGTTATTAGTATTATTATTATTATTATTATTCTGCTTCTTCTTCTTCTTCTTAGCCATAGGCGTCTATGGCAGCCCTATGAACCGTACATAGGAAAATGATGAAATTTGGCACAGTTGTAGTGGTGGTCTTAAAAAGTCATGTGACCAAAAATGGGGTCTCTAGTACTAACTCTATAGCGCCACCAGCAGTGCAAAAATTCAATGTTCAAAAAGTTATAACTTCTGATCCGCTTGATCTATGAAAATTCTACTTAGTACACGTGATTGCTCTCCTCATGCTTGTTGCTTTTAATACCTTACAGTAAAACTCCACCCATTACAGTAGCGGCCATTTTGAAATGTACAGTATTCAATTTTTTCGCTACTCCTCCTTCAAATGTTGTTCAATTCTTATGAGATTTGGCACAGATGATCTTTGGAGTAAGCCGCATAGAAATGACTGAACAGAATTTTGATATTTATCTTTGTTCAAAAGTAATAAATGCGCAAACTTAACGAGGTTGACGCAAAAATGGTTCTGAAGCTGTAGCTCAGTCATTCTTTGATCAATTGAAATGAAATTTGGTACACTTCATGTGGACCATGAACTTGGGGTCCATGCCAAATTTGGTGACAGCGCCACCTATGGGTCATGAGATAATAAAATAGGCTATTTTTGCCCATAACTTCTGAACTGTTTGTCAGAAAATTATGATCTTGATGTCTATGGATTACTTACCTCATGCCGCATCTGTCGATGTGTATTATGCCGGGTTTGACCGAACCGCCTGTCCGCCATTTTGAAATTTCACATAATTTGTTATATTTTTGGAAATATTGGACATATCTGCGCAAAAATTAGTAAGGAGCTTTGACATGATGTCCTGAAGGTACCTGGGAAGTCAGAGTACAGCGCCACCTAGGGGTTATAAACTATAACAGTTCTTATGGAACTGCTTATAACCTCTGAATACTTTGTCTGATATTATATTTTTGCCATCTTTACTGTTGTTGCTCCGCACTGCAGTGGTTCTGCTCTGCATTTGCTTTGCTTCGGGTTCGGGCTCTGTATTGCGCGCTTTCTGCGCTTTGCGCATTTGCTGCGTCGTGCCGTTTTTGCTGTGCTTTGGGTGCTCATTGCGCCGAAGGTGCTTGACCCCGTGTTGCTGCTTGCAGCTATATTTATTATTATTATCGTCCCATGGGAGTCTATGGCAGCCCTATGAACCGTACATAGGAAAATGATGAAATTTGGCACAGTTGTAGAGGTGGTCATAAATAGTCATGTGACCAAAAATGGGGTCTCTAGCAATAACTCTATAGCGCCACCAGCAGTGCAAAAAATCAATGTTCAAACTGTTATAAATAGTGAACCATTTGATCTAGGAAAATTCTACTTAGTACACGTGATTGCTCACATCCCGCTTATTGAATTTGATACTTTACAGTAAGACTCCACCCATTACAGTAACGGCCATTTTGAAATGTACAGTATTTTGTTTTTTCGCTACTCCTCCTTCAAATTTGGTTCAATTCTTATGAGATTTGGCACATGTGATCTTTGGAGTGAGCCGCATAGAAATGACTGAACAGAATTTTGATATTTTTCTTTATTTAAAAGTAATTAATGCGTGAACTTAACGAGATTGACGCAAAATTGGTTCTGAAGCTGTATCTCGGTCATTCTTTGATCAATCGAGATGAAATTTGGTACGCTTCATGTCGACCATGAACTTGGGGTCCATGCCAAATTTGGTGACAGCGCCACCTATGGGTCATGAGATAGTAAAAAAGGCTATTTTTGCGCATAACTTCTGAATCGTTTGTCAGAAAATTATGATCTTGGTGTCTACGGATTCCTTACCTCATGCCGCATCTGTCGATGTGTATTATGCCGGGTTTGACCGAACCGCCTGTCCGCCATTTTGAAATTTGTCATAAATTGTTATAACTTTTGAAGTATTGGATATATTGGCGCAAAAATCGGTAGGAAGCTTTGGCATGATGTCCTGATTGTATCTGGGAAGTCAGAATACAGCGCCACCTAGGGTTTATAAACTAATTTGACATATGTTAATCCTTGTAGCTTTCTAATCTCTTTTCTGCTGCCTCATGAGCTGTGTCATCTGAGTGGCGCATCAAGTTAATCATATGTATTGAGATTCTGAGTTCCTGGGTTTGAATCCCACCTGATTCAGGTATTTTGTTCTTCCTCATCAGTTCTTCTCAACCTGTCTGTAGTTCAAATGTGTTCTTTTTTTCCATGTTTGCTGTTGTTGCTCTGCATTGTGGTGGTTCTTGCTGTGCTTTCTGTGCTTTGTGTGCTTTGTGTGCATGCTGTACTTTGGGAGTTTGCTGTGCTTTGTGTGCTGGTTGTGCTTTGTGAGCTTGCTGTGCTTTGTGAGCTTGCTGTGCTTTGTGTGCTTGCAGTGCTTTTTTTGTTGCTATGCTTTGTGTGCTTGCTGTGCTTTGTGTGCTTACTGTGCTTTGTGTGCTTGCTGTGCTTTGTGAGCTTGCTGTGCTTTGTGAGCTTGCTGTGCTTTGTGAGTTTGCTGTGCTTTGTGAGCTTGCTGTGCTTTGTGAGCTTGCTGTGCTTTGTGTGCTTGCTGTGCTTTGTGAGTTTGCTGTGCTTTGTGAGCTTGCTGTGCTTTGTGAGCTTGCTGTGCTTTGTGTGCTTGCTGTGCTTTGTGAGTTTGCTATGCTTTGTGAGATTACTGTGCTTTGTGTGCTTGCTGTGCTTTGTGTGCTTGCTGTGCTTTGCGAGCTTGCTGTGCTTTGTGTAATTGCTGTGCTTTGTGTGCTTGCTGTGCATTGTGAGCTTGCTGTGCTTTGTGTGCTTGCTGTGCATTGTGAGCTTGCTGTGCTTTGTGTGCTTGCTGTGCTTTGTGTGCTTGCTGTGCTTTGTGTGCTTGCTGTGCTTTGTGAGCTTGCTGTGCTTTGTGTGCCTGCTCTGATTTGTGTAATTGCTGTGCTTTGTGTGCTTGCTGTGCATTGTGAATTTGCTGTGCTTTGTGTGCTTGCTGTGCTGTGTGTGCATTGCGCCGAAGGTGCTTGACCCCGTGTTGCTGCTTGCAGCTATATTTAGGGGTCAAGCACCGAAGGTGCTGAGACACCTATTGTAATTGTTAGTATTATTATTATTATTATTATTATTTTTCCCCAATGGGAGTCTATGGCAGCCCTATGAACCGTACATAGGAAAATGATGAAATTTGGCACAGATGTAGAGGTGGTCATAAATAGTCATGTGACCAAAAATGGGGTCTTTAGCAGTAACTCTATAGCGCCACCAGTAGTCCAAAAATTCAATGTTCAAACTGTTATAATTGGTGAACCATTTGATCTATGAAAATTCTGCTTAGTACACGTGATTGCTCTCATCCCGCTTATTGAATTTGATACTTTACAGTAAGACTCCACCCATTACAGTAGCGGCCATTTTGAAATGTACAGTATTTCGTTTTTTCGCTACTCCTCCTTCAAATGTGGTTCAATTCTTATGAAATTTGGCACAGATGATCTTTGGAGTGAGCCGCATAGAAATGACCGAACAGAATTTTGATATTTATCTTTGTTCAAAAGTAATAAATGCGCAAACTTAACGAGGTTGACGCAAAAATGGTTCTGAAGCTGTAGCTCAGTCATTCTTTGATCAATTGAAATGAAATTTGGTACACTTCATGTGGACCATGATCTTGGGGTCCATGCCAAATTTGGTGACAGCGCCACCTATGGGTCATGAGATAATAAAATAGGCTATTTTTGCCCATAACTTCTGAACTGCTTGTCAGAAAATTATGATCTTGATGTCTATGGATTGCTTACCTCATGCCGCATCTGTCAATGTGTATTATGCCGGGTTTGACCGAACCACCTGTCCGCCATTTTGAAATTTGACATAAATTGTTATATTTTTTGAACTATTGGACATATCTGCGCAAAAATTGATAAGGAGCTTTGACATGATATCCTGAAGGTACCTGAGAAGTCAGAATACAGCGCCACCTAGGGTTTATAAACTAATTTGACATATGTTAATCCTTGTAGCTTTCTAATCTCTTTTCTGCTGCCTCATGAGCTGTGTCATCTGAGTGGCGCATCAAGTTAATCATATGTATTGAGATTCTGAGTTCCTGGGTTTGAATCCCACCTGAGTCAGGTATTTTGTTCTTCCTCATCAGTTCTTCTCAACCTGTCTGTAGTTCAAATGTGTTCTATTTTTCCATGTTTGCTGTTGTTGCTCTGCATTGTGGTGGTTCTTGCTGTGCTTTCTGTGCTTTGTGTGCTTGCTGTGCTTTGGGAGTTTGCTGTGCTTTGTGTGCTGGTTGTGCTTTGTGAGCTTGCTGTGCTTTGTGAGCTTGCTGTGCTTTGTGTGCTTGCAGTGCTTTTTTTGTTGCTATGCTTTGTGTGCTTGCTGTGCTTACTGTGCTTTGTGTGCTTGCTGTGCTTTGTGAGCTTGCTGTGCTTTGTGAGCTTGCTGTGCTTTGTGTGCTTGCTGTGCTTTGTGAGTTTGCTGTTCTTTGTGTGCTTACTGTGCCTTGGGTGCTTGCTGTGCTTTGTGAGCTTGCTGTGTTTTGTGTGTTTGCTTTGCTTTGTGAGTTTGCTATGCTTTGTGAGCTTGCTGTGCTTTGTGAGCTTGCTGTGCTTTGTGTGCTTGCTGTGCTTTGTGAGTTTGCTGTGCTTTGTGAGATTACTGTGCTTTGTGTGCTTGCTGTGCTTTGCGTGCTTGCTGTGCTTTGTGTGCTTGCAGTGCTTTGTGAGCTTGCTGTGCTTTGTGTGCTTGCTGTGCATTGTGAGCTTGCTGTGCATTGTGAGCTTGCTGTGCTTTGTGTGCTTGCTGTGCATTGTGAGCTTGCTGTGCTTTGTGTGCTTGCTGTGCATTGTGTGCTTGCTGTGCTTTGTGTGCTTGCTGTGCTTTGTGAGCTTGCTGTGCTTTGTGTGCCTGCTGTGATTTGTGTAATTGCTGTGCTTTGTGTGCTTGCTGTGCATTGTGAACTTGCTGTGCTTTGTGTGCTTGCTGTGCTGTGTGTGCATTGCGCCGAAGGTGCTTGACCCCGTGTTGCTGCTTGCAGCTATATTGGTCATTGTTTCTGTTAGTAAATTTTTCTTCTTCCCCAATGGGAGTCTATGGCAGCCCTATGAACCGTATGTAGGAAAATGATGAAATTTGGCACAGTTGTAGTGGAGGTCATAAATAGTCATGTGGCCAAAAATGGGGTCTCCAGCAGTAACCCTATAGCGCCACCATCAGCTCAAAAATTCAATGTTCAAATGGTTATAACTGCTGATCCGTTTGATCTATGAAAATTCTACTTAGTACAGGTGATTGCTCTCCTCATGCTTGTTGCTTTTAACACCTTACAGTAAAACTCCACCCATTACAGTAGCGGCCATTTTGAAATGTACAGTATTCCATTTTTTCGCTACTCCTCCTTCAAATGTTGTTCAATTCTTATGAGATTTGGCACAGATGATCTTTGGAGTAAGCCGCATAGAAATGACTGAACAGAATTTTGATATTTATCTTTGTTCAAAAGTAATAAATGCGCAAACTTAACGAGGTTGACGCAAAAATGGTTCTGAAGCTGTAGCTCAGTCATTCTTTGATCAATTGAAATGAAATTTGGTACACTTCATGTGGACCATGAACTTGGGGTCCATGCCAAATTTGGTGACAGCGCCACCTATAGGTCATGAGATAATAAAATAGGCTATTTTTGCCCATAACTTCTGAACTGTTTGTCAGAAAATTATGATCTTGATGTCTATGGATTGCTTACCTCATGCCGCATCTGTCGATGTGTATTATGCCGGGTTTGACCGAACCGCCTGTCCGCCATTTTGAAATTTCACATAATTTGTTATATTTTTTGAACTATTGGACATATCCGCGCAAAAATTAGTAAGGAGCTTCGACATGATGTCCTGAAGGTACCTGGGAAGTCAGAGTACAGCGCCACCTAGGGGTTATAAACTATAACAGTTCTCATGGAACTGCTTATAACTTCTGAATACTTTGTCTGATATTAATTTCTTTGTGAAATTGTATTCACTGGTTTATGCCGATTGCAACGATGCCTCGTTTGTCATTTTCCAACATTCTGTTCATGTGTTATTGTAAAGCATATGGTAGATTATTTTTTCGCTACTCCTTTTACAAATGTTGTTTATTTTATGCCAGGTACTGCTCGTATAATGTTTGGAGCAATCCGCACAGAAATGACCGAACAGATTTTTGATATTCTGTTCTCTTTCTTAGAAATACCACTCCAAAGTTGACCGTGCCTGTGACGTTGTCTATTTGTCATAGTAAATTAATGTGACTGTATATTACATTGTATAGCATTACTATACAGAATGATGTTCTTGTCTTCAATCTCATTTGAGCTTTTTGATTCCCATATACATTGTATTTCTGATAGTTCTGCTCTGCACTGTCAGTTCTGCATCTGTGTTGATTGGCACACGTCAATCCTTGAAGCACCTAAGCTGTTTTTTGCTGCCCTTTGAGCTGTGTTAGCTGAGTTGCGCATCTGGTTAACCACATGCCATGAGATTCTGAGGTCATGGGTTCAAACCCCATGTGCAGTGATATTTTGTCTTAACTTTTTTCTCACTTAAGTTTTGTGATTTTCATACAATACATTGTATTTCAGTTATTTGTGCTCTCTGTTGTTATTTCTGCACGTTTGGTAATTGCTGGATATCAATGTTTACAGCTCTAAATCTCTATTCTATAGCTTGGACACACCAACTCAGTGGTTTAATCGTTTACTCAGTGGCGCATGCGGTTAGTGCGTTGCTTTGGGAACCTGAGGTCATGGGTTCGAATTCCAGCTCTTACTTTCACTTATTGAGATTTCCTTTTGTGTTCCCTTTAACACGTTCTTCTCGACCTGTCTGGTTTTCCACACGTGTTATATTTTTGCCATCTTTACTGTTGTTGCTCCGCACTGCAGTGGTTCTGCTCTGCATTTGCTTTGCTTCGGGTTCGGGCTCTGTATTGCGCGCTTTCTGCGCTTTGCGCATTTGCTGCGTCGTGTGGTTTTTGCTGTGCTTTGGGTGCTCATTGCGCTGAAGGTGCTTGACCCCGCAATTGCTGCTTGCAGCTATATTTAGGGGTCAAGCACCGAAGGTGCTGAGACACCTATTGTAATTGTTAGTATTATTATTATTAGGGGTCAAGCACCGAAGGTGCTGAGACACCTATTGTAATTGTTAGTATTATTATTAGGGGTCAAGCACCGAAGGTGCTGAGACACCTATTGTAATTGTTAGTATTATTATTATTATTATTCTGCTTCTTCTTCTTCTTCTTAGCCATAGGCGTCTATGGCAGCCCTATGAACCGTACATAGGAAAATGATGAAATTTGGCACAGTTGTAGTGGTGGTCTTAAAAAGTCATGTGACCAAAAATGGGGTCTCTAGTACTAACTCTATAGCGCCACCAGCAGTTCAAAAATTCAATGTTCAAAGGGTTATAACTTCTGATCCGCTTGATCTATGAAAATTCTACTTAGTACACGTGATTGCTCTCCTCATGCTTGTTGATTTTAATACCTTACAGTAAAACTCCACCCATTACAGTAGCGGCCATTTTGAAATGTACAGTATTCCATTTTTTCGCTACTCCTCCTTCAAATGTTGTTCAATTCTTATGAGATTTGGCACAGATGATCTTTGGAGTAAGCCGCATAGAAATGACTGAACAGAATTTTGATATTTATCTTTGTTCAAAAGTAATAAATGCGCAAACTTAACGAGGTTGACGCAAAAATGGTTCTGAAGCTGTAGCTCAGTCATTCTTTGATCAATTGAAATGAAATTTGGTACACTTCATGTGGACCATGAACTTGGGGTCCATGCCAAATTTGGTGACAGCGCCACCTATGGGTCATGAGATAATAAAATAGGCTATTTTTGCCCATAACTTCTGAACTGTTTGTCAGAAAATTATGATCTTGATGTCTATGGATTGCTTACCTCATGCCGCATCTGTCGATGTGTATTATGCCGGGTTTGACCGAACCGCCTGTCCGCCATTTTGAAATTTCACATAATTTGTTATATTTTTTGAACTATTGGACATATCCGCGCAAAAATTAGTAAGGAGCTTCGACATGATGTCCTGAAGGTACCTGGGAAGTCAGAGTACAGCGCCACCTAGGGGTTATAAACTATAACAGTTCTCATGGAACTGCTTATAACTTCTGAATACTTTGTCTGATATTAATTTCTTTGTGAAATTGTATTCACTGGTTTATGCCGATTGCAACGATGCCTCGTTTGTCATTTTCCAACATTCTGTTCATGTGTTATTGTAAAGCATATGGTAGATTATTTTTTCGCTACTCCTTTTACAAATTTTGTTTATTTTATGCCAGGTTCTGCTCGTATAATGTTTGGAGCAATCCGCACAGAAATGACTGAACAGATTTTTCTTGCACCTAGGAATTTTTTTGAGAAAAACCTCTGTAAAGTTGATCGTCCCTGTGATGTTGTCTATTTGTCATAGTTAATTACTTTATATTACATTTTATAGCGTTACTCTACGGAATGTTCTTCTTGTCTTCAATCTCACTTGAGCTTTTTGATTCTCATATACATTGTATTTCTGTGATTTCTGCTCTGCGGTGTCATTTCTACATCTTTGGTGATTGGCATATGTCAATGCTTGCATTTCTGTAATCTCTTTCCTGCTGCCCCTTGAGCTGTGTCTGCTGAGTGGCGCATCCACTAAGTCGTATGCATAGAGATCCTGAGTTCATGGGTTCGAATCCCACCTGAGGCAGGTGTTAATTTCTTCTATTTAAGTTTTGTTCTTTCCCACCTATTCTTCTTGACCTGTCTGTAGTTCACATATGTTCTATTTTTGCCATGTTTTCTGTTTCTGCTCTGCACTGCGGTGGTTCTGCTCTGTCATTGCAACGCTTTGGGTACTTGCTGCGCTTTGTGTTCTTGATGCACCTTGGGTGGTCAGTGAGCATTGGGTGATTGATACCTTCTATGTTGCTTGCTGTGCTTTGGGTGCTCATTGCGCTAAAGGTGCTTGGCCCCGAATCGCTGCTTGCAGCTATATTTAGGGGTCAAGCACCGAAGGTGCTGAGACACCTATTGCAATTGTTAGTATTATTATTATTATTCTTACTCTTGTCCAATGGGAGTCTATGGCAGCCCTATGAACCGTAAGTAGTAGAGTGATGAAATTTGGCACAGTTGTAGTGGTGGTCCTAAAAAGTCATGTGACCAAAAATGGGGTCTCTAGCAGTAACTCTATAGCGCCACCAGCAGTGCAAAAATTCAATGTTCAAACTGTTATAATTGGTGAACCATTTGATCTATGAAAATTCTACTTAGTACACGTGATTGCTCTCATCCCACTTATTGAATTTGATACTTTACAGTAAGACTCCACCCATTACAGTAGCGGCCATTTTGAAATGTACAGTATTTCGTTTTTTCGCTACTCCTCCTTCAAATTTGGTTCAATTCTTATGAGATTTGGCACATGTGATCTTTGGAGTGAGCCGCATAGAAATGACTGAACAGAATTTTGATATTTTTCTTTATTTAAAAGTAATTCATGCGTGAACTTAACGAGATTGACGCAAAATTGGTTCTGAAGCTGTATCTCGGTCATTCTTTGATCAATCGAGATGAAATTTGGTACGCTTCATGTCGACCATGAAATGGGGGTCCATGCCAAATTTGGTGACAGCGCCACCTATGGGTCATGAGATAGTAAAAAAGGCTATTTTTGTGCATAACTTCTGAATCGTTTGTCAGAAAATTATGATCTTGGTGTCTACGGATTCCTTACCTCATGCCGCATCTGTCGATGTGTATTATGCCGGGTTTGACCGAACCGCCTGTCCGCCATTTTGAAATTTGTCATAAATTGTTATAACTTTTGAAGTATTGGATATATTGGCGCAAAAATCGGTAGTAAGCTTTGGCATGATGTCCTGATTGTATCTGGGAAGTCAGAATACAGCGCCACCTAGGGGTTATAAACTATAACAGTTCTTATAGAACTGCTCATAACTTCTGAATACTTTGTCGGATATTAATTTTCTTTGTGAAATTGTATTCACTGGTTTATGCCGATTGCAACGATACCTCGTTTGTCATTTTCCATCATTCTGTTCATGTGTTATTGTAAGGCATATGGTAAATGATTTTTTCGCTACTCCTTTTACAAATTTTGTTTATTTTATGCCAGGTTCTGCTCGTATAATGTTTGGAGCAATCCGCACAGAAATGACTGAACAGATTTTTCTTGCACCTAGGAATTTTTTGAGAAAAACCTCTGTAAAGTTGATCGTCCCTGTGATGTTGTCTATTTGTCATAGTTAATTACTTTATATTACATTTTATAGCGTTACTCTACGGAATGTTCTTCTTGTCTTCAATCTCACTTGAGCTTTTTGATTCTCATATACATTGTATTTCTGTGATTTCTGCTCTGCGGTGTCATTTCTACATCTTTGGTGATTGGCATATGTCAATGCTTGCATTTCTGTAATCTCTTTCCTGCTGCCCCTTGAGCTGTGTCTGCTGAGTGGCGCATCCACTAAGTCGTATGCATAGAGATCCTGAGTTCATGGGTTCGAATCCCACCTGAGGCAGGTGTTAATTTCTTCTATTAAAGTTTTGTTCTTTCCCACCTATTCTTCTTGACCTGTCTGTAGTTCACATATGTTCTATTTTTGCCATGTTTTCTGTTGCTGCTCTGCACTGCGGTGGTTCTGCTCTGTCATTGCAACGCTTTGGGTACTTGCTGCGCTTTGTGTTCTTGATGCACCTTGGGTGGTCAGTGAGCATTGGGTGATTGATACCTTCTATGTTGCTTGCTGTGCTTTGGGTGCTCATTGCGCTAAAGGTGCTTGGCCCCGAATCGCTGCTTGCAGCTATATTTATTATTATTATTATTATTTTTCCCCAATGGGAGTCTATGGCAGCCATATGAACCGTACATAGGAAAATGATGAAATTTGGCACAGTTGTAGAGGTGGTCATAAATAGTCATGTGACCAAAAATGGGGTCTTTAGCAGTAACTCTATAGCGCCACCAGTAGTCCAAAAATTCAATGTTCAAACTGTTATAACTGGTGAACCATTTGATCTATGAAAATTCTACTTAGTACACGTGATTGCTCTCATCCCGCTTATTGAATTTGATACTTTACAGTAAGACTCCACCCATTACAGTAGCGGCCATTTTGAAATGTACAGTATTTCGTTTTTTCGCTACTCCTTCTTCAAACGTGGTTCAATTCTTATGAGATTTGGCACAGATGATCTTTGGAGTGATCCGCACAGAAATGACCGAACAGAATTTTTATAATTATTTTTGTTCAAAAGTAATAAATGCGCAAACTTAACAAGGTTGACGCAAAAATGGTTCTGAAGCTGTAGCTCGGTCATTCTTTGATCAATTGAAATAAAATTTGGTACACTTAATGTTGACCATGAACCTGGGGTCCATGCCAAATTTGGTGACAGCGCCACCTATGGGTCATGAGATTTAAAAAAATGATATTTTTGCCCATAACTACTGAACTGTTTGTCAGAAAATTATGAACTTGCTGTCTATGGATACCTTGCCTCATGCCGCATCTGTCAATGTGTATTATGCCAGGTTTGACTGAACCGCCTGTCCGCCATTTTGAAATTTGACATAAATTGTTATATTTTTTGAACTATTGGACATATCTGCGCAAAAATTGATAAGGAGCTTTGACATGATATCCTGAAGGTACCTGAAAAGTCAGAGTACAGCGCCACCTAGGGTTTATAAACTAATTTGACATATGTTAATCCTTGTAGCTTTCTAATCTCTTTTCTGCTGCCTCATGAGCTGTGTCATCTGAGTGGCGCATCAAGTTAATCATATGTATTGAGATTCTGAGTTCCTGGGTTTGAATCCCACCTGAGTCAGGTATTTTGTTCTTCCTCATCAGTTCTTCTCAACCTGTCTGTAGTTCAAATGTGTTCTATTTTTCCATGTTTGCTGTTGTTGCTCTACATTGTGGTGGTTCTTGCTGTGCTTTCTGTGCTTTGTGTGCTTTGTGTGCTTGCTGTGCTTTGGGAGTTTGCTGTGCTTTGTGTGCTGGTTGTGCTTTGTGAGCTTGCTGTGCTTTGTGAGCTTGCTGTGCTTGCTGTGCTTTGTGTGCTTGCAGTGTTTTTTTTGTTGCTATGCTTTGTGTGCTTGCTGTGCTTTGTGTGCTTACTGTGCTTTGTGTGCTTGCTGTGCTTTGTGAGCTTGCTGTGCTTTGTGAGCTTGCTGTGCTTTGTGTGCTTGCTGTGCTTTGTGAGTTTGCTGTTCTTTGTGTGCTTACTGTGCCTTGTGTGCTTTGCTGTGCTTTGTGAGCTTGCTGTGTTTTGTGTGTTTGCTGTGCTTTGTGAGCTTGCTGTGCTTTGTGAGCTTGCTGTGCTTTGTGTGCTTGCTGTGCTTTGTGAGTTTGCTGTGCTTTGTAAGATTACTGTGCTTTGTGTGCTTGCTGTGCTTTGTGTGCTTGCTGTGCTTTGTGTGCTTGCTGTGCTTTGTGAGCTTGCTGTGCTTTGTGTAATTGCTGTGCTTTGTGTGCTTGCTGTGCATTGTGAGCTTTCTGTGCTTTGTGTGCTTGCTGTGCATTGTGAGCTTGCTGTGCTTTGTGTGCTTTGTGTGCTTGCTGTGCTTTGTGTGCTTTCTGTGCTTTGTGAGCTTGCTGTGCTTTGTGTGCCTGCTGTGATTTGTGTAATTGCTGTGCTTTGTGTGCTTGCTGTGCATTGTGAACTTGCTGTGCTTTGTGTGCTTGCTGTGCTGTGTGTGCATTGCGCCGAAGGTGCTTGACCCCGTGTTGCTGCTTGCAGCTATATTTATTATTATTATTATTCTGCTTCTTCTTCTTCTTAGCCATAGGCGTCTATGGCAGCCCTATGAACCGTACATAGGAAAATGATGAAATTTGGCACAGTTGTAGTGGTGGTCTTAAAAAGTCATGTGACCAAAAATGGGGTCTCTAGTACTAACTCTATAGCGCCACCAGCAGTGCAAAAATTCAATGTTCAAAGGGTTATAACTTCTGATCCGCTTGATCTATGAAAATTCTACTTAGTACACGTGATTGCTCTCCTCATGCTTGTTGCTTTTAATACCTTACAGTAAAACTCCACCCATTACAGTAGCGGCCATTTTGAAATGTACAGTATTCCATTTTTTCGCTACTCCTCCTTCAAATGTTGTTCAATTCTTATGAGATTTGGCACAGATGATCTTTGGAGTAAGCCGCATAGAAATGACTGAACAGAATTTTGATATTTATCTTTGTTCAAAAGTAATAAATGCGCAAACTTAACGAGGTTGACGCAAAAATGGTTCTGAAGCTGTAGCTCAGTCATTCTTTGATCAATTGAAATAAAATTTGGTACACTTCATGTGGACCATGAACTTGGGGTCCATGCCAAATTTGGTGACAGCGCCACCTATGGGTCATGAGATAATAAAATAGGCTATTTTTGCCCATAACTTCTGAACTGTTTGTCAGAAAATTATGATCTTGATGTCTATGGATTGCTTACCTCATGCCGCATCTGTCGATGTGTATTATGCCGGGTTTGACCGAACCGCCTGTCCGCCATTTTGAAATTTCACATAATTTGTTATATTTTTGGAAATATTTGACATATCCGCGCAAAAATTAGTAAGGAGCTTCGACATGATGTCCTGAAGGTACCTGGGAAGTCAGAGTACAGCGCCACCTAGGGGTTATAAACTATAACAATTCTTATGGAACTGCTTATAACTTCTGAATACTTTGTCTGATATTATATTTTTGCCATCTTTACTGTTGTTGCTCCGCACTGCAGTGGTTCTGCTCTGCATTTGCTTTGCTTCGGGTTCGGGCTCTGTATAGCGCGCTTTCTGCGCTTTGCGCATTTGCTGCGTCGTGCTGTTTTTGCTGTGCTTTGGGTGCTCATTGCGCTGAAGGTGCTTGACCCCGTATCGCTGCTTGCAGCTATATTTATTATTATTATTCTTACTCTTGTCCAATGGGAGTCTATGGCAGCCCTATGAACCGTAAGTAGTAGAGTGATGAAATTTGGCACAGTTGTAGTGGTGGTCCTAAAAAGTCATGTGACCAAAAATGGGGTCTCTAGCAGTAACTCTATAGCGCCACCAGCAGTGCAAAAATTCAATGTTCAAACTGTTATAATTGGTGAACCATTTGATCTATGAAAATTCTACTTAGTACACGTGATTGCTCTCATCCCACTTATTGAATTTGATACTTTACAGTAAGACTCCACCCATTACAGTAGCGGCCATTTTGAAATGTACAGTATTTCTTTTTTTCGCTACTCCTCCTTCAAATTTGGTTCAATTCTTATGAGATTTGGCACATGTGATCTTTGGAGTGAGCCGCATAGAAATGACTGAACAGAATTTTGATATTTATCTTTGTTCAATAGTAATAAATGCGCAAACTTAACGAGGTTGACGCAAAAATGGTTCTGAAGCTGTAGCTCGGTCAATCTTTGATCAATTGAAATGAAATTTGGTACACTTCATGTCGACCATGAAATGGGGGTCCATGCCAAATTTGGTGGCAGCGCCACCTATGGGTCATGAGATAGTAAAAAAGGCTATTTTTGCGCATAACTTCTGAATCGTTTGTCAGAAAATTATGATCTTGGTGTCTACGGATTCCTTACCTCATGCCGCATCTGTCGATGTGTATTATGCCGGGTTTGACCGAACCGCCTGTCCGCCATTTTGAAAATTGTCATAAATTGTTATAAATTTTGAAGTATTGGATATATTGGCGCAAAAATCGGTAGGAAGCTTTGGCATGATGTCCTGAATGTATCTGGGAAGTCAGAATACAGCGCCACCTAGGGGTTATAAACTATAACAGTTCTTATAGAACTGCTCATAACTTCTGAATACTTTGTCGGATATTAATTTTCTTTGTGAAATTGTATTCACTGGTTTATGCCGATTGCAACGATACCTCGTTTGTCATTTTCCATCATTCTGTTTATGTGTTATTGTAAGGCATATGGTAAATGATTTTTTCGCTACTCCTTTTACAAATGTTGTTTATTTTATGCCAGGTTCTGCTCGTATAATGTTTGGAGCAATCCGCACAGAAATGACTGAACAGATTTTTCTTGCACCTAGGAATTTTTTGAGAAAAACCTCTGTAAAGTTGATCGTCCCTGTGATGTTGTCTATTTGTCATAGTTAATTACTTTATATTACATTTTATAGCGTTACTCTACGGAATGTTCTTCTTGTCTTCAATCTCACTTGAGCTTTTTGATTCTCATATACATTGTATTTCTGTGATTTCTGCTCTGCGGTGTCATTTCTACATCTTTGGTGATTGGCATATGTCAATGCTTGCATTTCTGTAATCTCTTTCCTGCTGCCCCTTGAGCTGTGTCTGTTGAGTGGCGCATCCACTAAGTCGTATGCATAGAGATCCTGAGTTCATGGGTTCGAATCCCACCTGAGGCAGGTGTTAATTTCTTCTATTAAAGTTTTGTTCTTTCCCACCTATTCTTCTTGACCTGTCTGTAGTTCACATATGTTCTATTTTTGCCATGTTTTCTGTTGCTGCTCTGCACTGCGGTGGTTCTGCTCTGTCATTGCAACGCTTTGGGTACTTGCTGCGCTTTGTGTTCTTGATGCACCTTGGGTGGTCAGTGAGCATTGGGTGATTGATACCTTCTATGTTGCTTGCTGTGCTTTGGGTGCTCATTGCGCTAAAGGTGCTTGGCCCCGAATCGCTGCTTGCAGCTATATTTATTATTAGGGGTCAAGCACCGAAGGTGCTGAGACACCTATTGGAATTGTTAGTATTATATATTATTATTATTATCGTCCCATGGGAGTCTATGGCAGCCCTATGAACCGTACATAGGAAAATGATGAAATTTGGCACAGTTGTAGAGGTGGTCATAAATAGTCATGTGACCAAAAATGGGGTCTCTAGCAATAACTCTATAGCGCCACCAGCAGTGCAAAAAATCAATGTTCAAACTGTTATAAATAGTGAACCATTTGATCTATGAAAATTCTACTTAGTACACGTGATTGCTCTCATCCCGCTTATTGAATTTGATACTTTACAGTAAGACTCCACCCATTACAGTAACGGCCATTTTGAAATGTACAGTATTTAGTTTTTTCGCTACTCCTCCTTCAAATGTGGTTCAATTCTTATGAGATTTGGCACAGGTGATCTTTGGAGTGAGCCGCATAGAAATGACTGAACAGAATTTTGATATTTATCTTTGTTCAAAAGTAATAAATGCGCAAACTTAACGAGGTTGACGCAAAAATGGTTCTGAAGCTGTAGCTCGGTCATTCTTTGATCAATTGAAATGAAATTTGGTACACTTCATGTCGACCATGAACTTGGGGTCCATGCCAAATTTGGTGACAGCGCCACCTATGGGTAATGAGATATGAAAATAGGCTATTTTTGCCCATAACTTCTGAACTGTTTGTCAGAAAATTATGATCTTGATGTCTATGGATTGCTTACTTCATGCCGCATCTGTCGATGTGTATTATGCCGGGTTTGACCAAACCGCCTGTCCGCCATTTTGAAATTTGATATAAATTGTTATATTTTTTGAACTATTGGACATATCTGCGCAAAAATTGATAAGGAGCTTTGACATGATATCCTGAAGGTACCTGAGAAGTCAGAATACAGCGCCACCTAGGGTTTATAAACTAATTTGACATATGTTAATCCTTGTAGCTTTCTAATCTCTTTTCTGCTGCCTCATGAGCTGTGTCATCTGAGTGGCGCATCAAGTTAATCATATATATTGAGATTCTGAGTTCCTGGGTTTGAATCCCACCTGAGTCAGGTATTTTGTTCTTCCTCATCAGTTCTTCTCAACCTGTCTGTAGTTCAAATGTGTTCTATTTTTCCATGTTTGCTGTTTTTGCTCTGCATTGTGGTGGTTCTTGCTGTGCTTTCTGTGCTTTGTGTGCTTTGTGTGCATGCTGTACTTTGGGAGTTTGCTGTGCTTTGTGTGCTGGTTGTGCTTTGTGTGCTTACTGTGCTTTGTGTGCTTGCTGTGCTTTGTGAGCTTGCTGTGCTTTGTGAGTTTGCTGTGCTTTGTGAGCTTGCTGTGCTTTGTGAGCTTGCTGTGCTTTGTGTGCTTGCTGTGCTTTGTGAGTTTGCTGTGCTTTGTGAGCTTGCTGTGCTTTGTGAGCTTGCTGTGCTTTGTGTGCCTGCTGTGCTTTGTGAGTTTGCTATGCTTTGTGAGATTACTGTGCTTTGTGTGCTTGCTGTGCTTTGCGTGCTTGCTGTGCTTTGTGTGCTTGCTGTGCTTTGCGAGTTTGATGTGCTTTGTGTAATTGCTGTGCTTTGTGTGCTTGCTGTGCATTGTGAGCTTGCTGTGCTTTGTGTGCTTGCTGTGCATTGTGAGCTTGCTGTGCTTTGTGTGCTTGCTGTGCTTTGTGTGCTTGCTGTGCTTTGTGTGCTTGCTGTGCTTTGTGAGCTTGCTGTGCTTTGTGTGCCTGCTGTGATTTGTGTAATTGCTGTGCTTTGTGTACTTGCTGTGCATTGTGAATTTGCTGTGCTTTGTGTGCTTGCTGTGCTGTGTGTGCATTGCGCCGAAGGTGCTTGACCCCGTGTTGCTGCTTGCAGCTATATTTATTATTATTATTATTATTATTCTGCTTCTTCTTCTTCTTAGCCATAGGCGTCTATGGCAGCCCTATGAACCGTACATAGGAAAATGATGAAATTTGGCACAGTTGTAGTGGTGGTCTTAAAAAGTCATGTGACCAAAAATGGGGTCTCTAGTACTAACTCTATAGCGCCACCAGCAGTGCAAAAATTCAATGTTCAAAGGGTTATAACTTCTGATCCGCTTGATCTATGAAAATTCTACTTAGTACACGTGATTGCTCTCCTCATGCTTGTTGCTTTTAATACCTTACAGTAAAACTCCACCCATTACAGTAGCGGCCATTTTGAAATGTACAGTATTCCATTTTTTCGCTACTCCTCCTTCAAATGTTGTTCAATTCTTATGAGATTTGGCACAGATGATCTTTGGAGTAAGCCGCATAGAAATGACTGAACAGAATTTTGATATTTATCTTTGTTCAAAAGTAATAAATGCGCAAACTTAACGAGGTTGACGCAAAAATGGTTCTGAAGCTGTAGCTCAGTCATTCTTTGATCAATTGAAATGAAATTTGGTACACTTCATGTGGACCATGAACTTGGGGTCCATGCCAAATTTGGTGACAGCGCCACCTATGGGTCATGAGATAATAAAATAGGCTATTTTTGCCCATAACTTCTGAACTGTTTGTCAGAAAATTATGATCTTGATGTCTTTGGATTGCTTACCTCATGCCGCATCTGTCGATGTGTATTATGCCGGGTTTGACCGAACCGCCTGTCCGCCATTTTGAAATTTCACATAATTTGTTATATTTTTGGAAATATTTGACATATCCGCGCAAAAATTAGTAAGGAGCTTCGACATGATGTCCTGAAGGTACCTGGGAAGTCAGAGTACAGCGCCACCTAGGGGTTATAAACTATAACAGTTTTTATGGAACTGCTTATAACTTCTGAATACTTTGTCTGATATTATATTTTTGCCATCTTTACTGTTGTTGCTCCGCACTGCAGTGGTTCTGCTCTGCATTTGCTTTGCTTCGGGTTCGGGCTCTGTATTGCGCGCTTTCTGCGCTTTGCGCATTTGCTGCGTCGTGCCGTTTTTGCTGTGCTTTGGGTGCTCATTGCGCTGAAGGTGCTTGACCCCGTATCGCTGCTTGCAGCTATATTTATTATTATTATTATTATTTTTCCCCAATGGGAGTCTATGGCAGCCCTATGAACCGTACATAGGAAAATGATGAAATTTGGCACAGTTGTAGAGGTGGTCATAAATAGTCATGTGACCAAAAATGGGGTCTTTAGCAGTAACTCTATAGCGCCATCAGTAGTCCAAAAATTCAATGTTCAAACTGTTATAACTGGTGAACCATTTGATCTATGAAAATTCTACTTAGTACACGTGATTGCTCTCATCCCGCTTATTGAATTTGATACTTTACAGTAAGACTCCACCCATTACAGTAGCAGCCATTTTGAAATGTACAGTATTTCGTTTTTTCGCTACTCCTCCTTCAAATGCGGTTCAATTCTTATGAGATTTGGCACAGATGATCTTTGGAGTGAGCCGCATAGAAATGACCGAACAGAATTTTGATATTTATCTTTGTTCAAAAGTAATAAATGCGCAAACTTAACAAGGTTGACGCAAAAATGGTTCTAAAGCTGTAGCTCGGTCATTCTTTGATCAATTGAAATGAAATTTGGTACACTTCATGTCGACCATGAACTTGGGGTCCATGCCAAATTTGGTGACAGCGCCACCTATGGGTTATGAGATAATAAAATAGGCTATTTTTGCCCATAACTTCTGAACTGTTTGTCAGAAAATTATGATCTTGATGTCTATGGATTGCTTACCTCATGCCGCATCTGTCGATGTGAATTATGCCAGGTTTGACTGAACCGCCTGTCCGCCATTTTGAAATTTGACATAAATTGTTATATTTTTTGAACTATTGGACATATCTGTGCAAAAATTGATAAGGAGCTTTGACATGATATCCTGAAGGTACCTGAGAAGTCAGAGTACAGCGCCACCTAGGGTTTATAAACTAATTTGACATATGTTAATCCTTGTAGCTTTCTAATCTCTTTTCTGCTGCCTCATGAGCTGTGTCATCTGAGTGGCGCATCAAGTTAATCATATGTATTGAGATTCTGAGTTCCTGGGTTTGAATCCCACCTGAGTCAGGTATTTTGTTCTTCCTCATCAGTTCTTCTCAACCTGTCTGTAGTTCAAATGTGTTCTATTTTTCCATGTTTGCTGTTGTTGCTCTGCATTGTGGTGGTTCTTGCTGTGCTTTCTGTGCTTTGTGTGCTTTGTGTGCTTGCTGTGCTTTGGGAGTTTGCTGTGCTTTGTGTGCTGGTTGTGCTTTGTGAGCTTGCTGTGCTTTGTGAGCTTGCTGTGCTTTGTGTGCTTGCAGTGCTTTTTTTGTTGCTATGCTTTGTGTGCTTGCTGTGCTTTGTGTGCTTGCTGTGCTTTGTGAGCTTGCTGTGCTTTGTGAGTTTGCTGTGCTTTGTGAGCTTGCTGTGCTTTGTGAGCTTGCTGTGCTTTGTGTGCTTGCTGCGCTTTGTGAGTTTGCTGTGCTTTGTGAGCTTGCTGTGCTTTGTGAGCTTGCTGTGCTTTGTGTGCTTGCTGTGCTTTGTGAGTTTGCTGTGCTTTGTGAGATTACTGTGCTTTGTGTGCTTGCTGTGCTTTGCGTGCTTGCTGTGCTTTGTGTGCTTGCTGTGCTTTGTGAGCTTGCTGTGCTTTGTGTAATTGCTGTGCTTTGTGTGCTTGCTGTGCATTGTGAGCTTGCTGTGCTTTGTTTGCTTGCTGTGCATTGTGAGCTTGCTGTGCTTTGTGTGCTTGCTGTGCTTTGTGTGCTTGCTGTGCTTTTGTGCTTGCTGTGCTTTGTGAGCTTGCTGTGCTTTGTGTGCCTGCTGTGATTTGTGTAATTGCTGTGCTTTGTGTGCTTGCTATGCATTGTGAACTTGCTGTGCTTTGTGTGCTTGCTGTGCTGTGTGTGCATTGCGCCGAAGGTGCTTGACCCCGTGTTGCTGCTTGCAGCTATATTTAGGGGTCAAGCACCGAAGGTGCTGAGACACCTATTGTAATTGTTAGTATTATTATTATTATTATTATTATTATTATTTTTCCCCAATGGGAGTCTATGGCAGCCCTATGAACCGTACATAGGAAAATGATGAAATTTGGCACAGATGTAGAGGTGGTCATAAATAGTCATGTGACCAAAAATGGGGTCTTTAGCAGTAACTCTATAGCGCCACCAGTAGTCCAAAAATTCAATGTTCAAACTGTTATAACTGGTGAACCATTTGATCTATGAAAATTCTACTTAGTACACGTGATTGCTCTCATCCCGCTTATTGAATTTGATACTTTACAGTAAGACTCCACCCATTACAGTAACGGCCATTTTGAAATGTACAGTATTTCGTTTTTTCGCTACTCCTCCTTCAAATGCGGTTCAATTCTTATGAGATTTGGCACAGATGATCTTTGGAGTGAGCCGCATAGAAATGACCGAACAGAATTTTGATATTTATCTTTGTTCAAAAGTAATAAATGCGCAAACTTAACAAGGTTGACGCAAAAATGGTTCTGAAGCTGTAACTCGGTCATTCTTTGATCAATTGAAATGAAATTTGGTACACTTCATGTGGACCATGAACTTGGGGTCCATGCCAAATTTGGTGACAGCGCCACCTATGGGTTATGAGATAATAAAATAGGCTATTTTTGCCCATAACTTCTGAACTGTTTGTCAGAAAATTATGATCTTGATGTCTATGGATTGCTTACCTCATGCCGCATCTGTCGATGTGAATTATGCCAGGTTTGACTGAACCGCCTGTCCGCCATTTTGAAATTTGACATAAATTGTTATATTTTTTGAACTATTGGACATATCTGTGCAAAAATTGATAAGGAGCTTTGACATGATATCCTGAAGGTACCTGAGAAGTCAGAGTACAGCGCCACCTAGGGTTTATAAACTAATTTGACATATGTTAATCCTTGTAGCTTTCTAATCTCTTTTCTGCTGCCTCATGAGCTGTGTCATCTGAGTGGCGCATCAAGTTAATCATATGTATTGAGATTCTGAGTTCCTGGGTTTGAATCCCACCTGAGTCAGGTATTTTGTTCTTCCTCATCAGTTCTTCTCAACCTGTCTGTAGTTCAAATGTGTTCTATTTTTCCATGTTTGCTGTTGTTGCTCTGCATTGTGGTGGTTCTTGCTGTGCTTTCTGTGCTTTGTGTGCTTTGTGTGCTTGCTGTGCTTTGGGAGTTTGCTGTGCTTTGTGTGCTGGTTGTGCTTTGTGAGCTTGCTGTGCTTTGTGAGCTTGCTGTGCTTGCTGTGCTTTGTGTGCTTGCAGTGCTTTTTTTGTTGCTATGCTTTGTGTGCTTGCTGTGCTTTGTGTGCTTACTGTGCTTTGTGAGCTTGCTGTGCTTTGTGAGCTTGCTGTGCTTTGTGTGCTTGCAGTGCTTTTTTTGTTGCTATGCTTTGTGTGCTTGCTGTGCTTTGTGTGCTTACTGTGCTTTGTGTGCTTGCTGTGCTTTGTGAGCTTGCTGTGCTTTGTGAGCTTGCTGTGCTTTGTGAGCTTGCTGTGCTTTGTGAGCTTGCTGTGCTTTGTGAGCTTGCTGTGCCTTGTGTGCTTGCTGTGCTTTGTGAGTTTGCTGTGCTTTGTGAGCTTGCTGTGCTTTGTGAGCTTGCTGTGCTTTGTGTGCTTGCTGTGCTTTGTGAGTTTGCTATGCTTTGTGAGATTACTGTGCTTTGTGTGCTTGCTGTGCTTTGCGTGCTTGCTGTGCTTTGTGTGCTTGCTGTGCTTTGCGAGCTTGCTGTGCTTTGTGTAATTGCTGTGCTTTGTGTGCTTGCTGTGCATTGTGAGCTTGCTGTGCTTTGTGTGCTTGCTGTGCATTGTGAGCTTGCTGTGCTTTGTGTGCTTGCTTTGCTTTGTGTGCTTGCTGTGCTTTAAGAGCTTGCTGTGCTTTGTGTGCCTGCTGTGATTTGTGTAATTGCTGTGCTTTGTGTGCTTGCTGTGCATTGTGAATTTGCTGTGCTTTGTGTGCTTGCTGTGCTGTGTGTGCATTGCGCCGAAGGTGCTTGACCCCGTGTTGCTGCTTGCAGCTATATTGGTCATTGTTTCTGTTAGTAAATTTTTCTTCTTCCCCAATGGGAGTCTATGGCAGCCCTATGAACCGTATGTAGGAAAATGATGAAATTTGGCACAGTTGTAGTAATGGTCATAAATAGTCATGTGGCCAAAAATGGGGTCTCTAGCATTAACTCTATAGCGCCACCATTATCTCAAAAATTCAATATTCAAATGGTTATAACTCGTGATCCATTAGATCTATGAAAATTCTACTTAGTACACGTGATTGCTCTCATCTCGCTTATTGAATTTGATACTTTACAGTAAGACTCCACCCATTACAGTAGCGGCCATTTTGAAATATACAGTATTTCGTTTTTTCGCTACTCCTCCTTCAAATTTTGTTCAATTCTTATGAGATTTGGCACAGGTGATCTTTGGAGTGAGCCGCATAGAAGTGACCGAACAGAATTTTGATATTTTTCTTTATTCAAAAGTAATTAATGCGTGAACTTAACGAGATTGACGCAAAATTGGTTCTAAAGCTGTATCTCGGTCATTCTTTGATCAATCGAGATGAAATTTGGTACACTTCATGTCGACCATGAACTTGGGGTCCATGCCAAATTTGGTGACAGCGCCACCTATGGGTAATGAGATATGAAAAAAGGCTATTTTTGCGCATAACTTTTGAATCGTTTGTCAGAAAATTATGATCTTGGTGTCTCCGGATTCCTTGGCTCATGCCGCATCTGTCGATGTGTATTATGCCGGGATTGACCGAACCGTCTGTCCGCCATTTTGAAATTTTTGATAATTTGCTATAACTTTTGAAGTATCGGATATATATTGGGGCAAAAATCGGTAGGGAGCTTCGCCATGATGTCCTGAGGAAATCAGAGAATAGCGCCACCTAGGGGTTATAAACTATAACAGTTCTTATAGAACTGCTTATAACTTCTGAATTCTTTGTATGGCATGTAAGCTCTTATCTGCTGCTCCTTGAGCTGTGTCTACTGAGTGGCACATCTGTCTAAGTAGTACGCATAGAGATCCTGAGTTCATGGGTTTGAATCCAGCCTGAGGCAGGTGTTAGTTTCTTCTATTAAAGTTTTGTTCTTTCCCACCTATTCTTCTTGACCTGTCTGTAGTTAGGGGTCAAGCACCAAAGGTGCTGAGACACCTATTGTAATTGTTAGTTTTATTAGGGGTCAAGCACCGAAGGTGCTGAGACACCTATTGTAATTGTTAGTATTATTAGGGGCCAAGCCCGCAGGGCGGCAGGCCACTATTGCGTTTGATGGTTTTCTTATTATTATTAGGGGTCAAGCACCGAAGGTGCTGAGACACCTATTGTAATTGTTAGTATTAATATTATTAGGGGTCAAGCACCGAAGGTGCTGAGACACCTATTGTAATTGTTAGTATTATTAGGGGTCAAGCACCGAAGGTGCTGAGACACCTATTGTAATTAGGGGTCAAGCACCGAAGGTGCTGAGACACCTATTGTAATTAGGGGTCAAGCACCGAAGGTGCTGAGACACCTATTGTAATTGTTAGTTAGGGGTCAAGCACCGAAGGTGCTGAGACACCTATTGTAATTGTTAGTATTATTAGGGGTCAAGCACCGAAGGTGCTGAGACACCTATTGTAATTGTTAGTATTATTAGGGGTCAAGCACCGAAGGTGCTGAGACACCTATTGTAATTGTTAGTATTATTATTATTATTATTCTGCCGTTTCTTAGCCATAGGCATCTATGGCAGCCCTATGAACCGTACATAGGAAAATGATGAAATTTGGCACAGTTGTAGTGGTGATCATAAATAGTCATGTGACCAAAAATGGGGTG
This sequence comes from Paramisgurnus dabryanus, assembly GCF_030506205.2. Classification (NCBI taxonomy): domain Eukaryota; kingdom Metazoa; phylum Chordata; class Actinopteri; order Cypriniformes; family Cobitidae; genus Paramisgurnus; species Paramisgurnus dabryanus. The sequence goes on along the minus strand of NC_133337.1, from coordinate 75,696,320 downwards.
TCTAGCAGTAACTCTATAGCGCCACCAGCAGTGCAAAAAATCAATGTTCAAATGGTTATAAATAGTGAACCATTTGATCTATGAAAATTCTACTTAGTACACGTGATTGCTCTCATCCCGCTTATTGAATTTGATACTTTACAGTAAGACTCCACCCATTACAGTAACGGCCATTTTGAAATGTACAGTATTTTGTTTTTTCGCTACTCCTCCTTCAAATATGGTTCAATTCTTATGAGATTTGGCACAGGTGATCTTTGGAGTGAGCCGCATAGAAATGACTGAACAGAATTTTGATATTCATCTTTGTTCAAAAGTAATAAATGCGCATACTTAACGAGGTTGACGCAAAAATGGTTCTGAAGCTGTAGCTTGGTCATTCTTTGATCAATTGAAATGAAATTTGGTACACTTCATGTGGACCATGAACTTGGGGTTCATGGCAAATTTGGTGACAGCGCCACCTATGGGTAATGAGATAGGAAAATAGGCTATTTTTGCCCATAACTTCTGAACTGTTTGTCAGAAAATTATGATCTTGATGTCTATGGATTGCTTACCTCATGCCGCATCTGTCGATATGTATTATGCCGGGTTTGACCAAACTGCCTGTCCGCCATTTTGAAATTTGACATAAATTATTATATTTTTTGAACTATTGGACATATCTGCACAAAAATTAATAAGGAGCTTTGACATGATATCCTGAAGGTACCTGAGAAGTCAGAATACAGCGCCACCTAGGGTTGATAAACTAATTTGACATATGTTAATCCTTGTAGCTTTCTAATCTCTTTTCTGCTGCCTCATGAGCTGTGTCATCTGAGTGGCGCATCAAGTTAATCATATGTATTGAGATTCTGAGTTCCTGGGTTTGAATCCCACCTGAGTCAGGTATTTTGTTCTTCCTCATCAGTTCTTCTCAACCTGTCTGTAGTTCAAATGTGTTCTATTTTTCCATGTTTGCTGTTGTTGCTCTGCATTGTGGTGGTTCTTGCTGTGCTTTCTGTGCTTTGTGTGCTTTGTGTGCATGCTGTACTTTGGGAGTTTGCTGTGCTTTGTGTGCTGGTTGTGCTTTGTGAGCTTGCTGTGCTTTGTGAGCTTGCTGTGCTTTGTGTGCTTGCAGTGCTTTTTTTGTTGCTATGCTTTGTGTGCTTGCTGTGCTTTGTGTGCTTACTGTGCTTTGTGTGCTTGCTGTGCTTTGTGAGCTTGCTGTGCTTTGTGAGCTTGCTGTGCTTTGTGAGTTTGCTGTGCTTTGTGAGCTTGCTGTGCTTTGTGAGCTTGCTGTGCTTTGTGTGCTTGCTGTGCTTTGTGAGTTTGCTGTGCTTTGTGAGCTTGCTGTGCTTTGTGAGCTTGCTGTGCTTTGTGTGCTTGCTGTGCTTTGTGAGTTTGCTATGCTTTGTGAGATTACTGTGCTTTGTGTGCTTGCTGTGCTTTGCGTGCTTGCTGTGCTTTGTGTGCTTGCTGTGCTTTGCGAGCTTGCTGTGCTTTGTGTAATTGCTGTGCTTTGTGTGCTTGCTGTGCATTGTGAGCTTGCTGTGCTTTGTGTGCTTGCTGTGCATTGTGAGCTTGCTGTGCTTTGTGTGCTTGCTGTGCTTTGTGTGCTTGCTGTGCTTTGTGTGCTTGCTGTGCTTTGTGAGCTTGCTGTGCTTTGTGTGCCTGCTGTGATTTGTGTAATTGCTGTGCTTTGTGTGCTTGCTGTGCATTGTGAATTTGCTGTGCTTTGTGTGCTTGCTGTGCTGTGTGTGCATTGCGCCGAAGGTGCTTGACCCCGTGTTGCTGCTTGCAGCTATATTTAGGGGTCAAGCACCGAAGGTGCTGAGACACCTATTGGAATTGTACTTTTTTCTTCTTCTTAGCCATTGGTGTCTATGGCAGCCCTATGAACCGTATGTAGGAAAATGATGAAATTTGGCACAGTTGTAGTGGTGGTCATAAATAGTCATGTGGCCAAAAATGGGGTCTCTAGCAGTAACTCTATAGCGCCACCATCATCTCAAAAATTCAATGTTCAAATGGTTATAACTCATGATCCATTTGCTCTATGAAAATTCTACTTAGTACACGTGATTGCTCTCCTCATGCTTATTGTTTTTAATACCTTACAGTAAGACTCCACCCATTACAGTAGCGGCCATTTTGAAATGTACAGTATTTCGTTTTTTCGCTACTCCTCCTTCAAATTTGGTTCAATTCTTATGAGATTTGGCACATGTGATCTTTGGAGTGAGCCGCATAGAAATGACTGAACAGAATTTTGATATTTTTCTTTATTTAAAAGTATTTAATGCGTGAACTTAACGAGATTGACGCAAAATTGGTTCTGAAGCTGTATCTCGGTCATTCTTTGATAAATCGAGATGAAATTTGGTACGCTTCAAGTCGACCATAAAATGGGGGTCCATGCCAAATTTGGTGACAGCGCCACCTATGGGTCATGAGATAGGAAAAAAGGCTATTTTTGCGCATAACTTCTGAATCGTTTGTCAGAAAATTATGATCTTGGTGTCTACGGATTCCTTACCTCATGCCGCATCTGTCGATGTGTATTATGCCGGGTTTGACCGAACCGCCTGTCCGCCATTTTGAAATTTGTCATAAATTGTTATAACTTTTGAAGTATTGGATATATTGGCGCAAAAATCGGTAGGAAGCTTCGGCATGATGTCCTGATTGTATCTGGGAAGTCAGAATACAGCGCCACCTAGGGGTTATAAACTATAACAGTTCTTATAGAACTGCTCATAACTTCTAAATACTTTGTCGGATATTAATTTTCTTTGTGAAATTGTATTCACTGGTTTATGCCGATTGCAACGATACCTCGTTTGTCATTTTCCATCATTCTGTTCATGTGTTATTGTAAGGCTTATGGTAAATGATTTTTTCGCTACTCCTTTTACAAATTTTGTTTATTTTATGCCAGGTTCTGCTCGTATAATGTTTGGAGCAATCCGCACAGAAATGACTGAACAGATTTTTCTTGCACCTAGGAATTTTTTTGAGAAAAACCTCTGTAAAGTTGATCGTCCCTGTGATGTTGTCTATTTGTCATAGTTAATTACTTTATATTACATTTTATAGCGTTACTCCACGGAATGTTCTTCTTGTCTTCAATCTCACTTGAGCTTTTTGATTCTCATATACATTGTATTTCTGTGATTTCTGCTCTGCGGTGTCATTTCTACATCTTTGGTGATTGGCATATGTCAATGCTTGCATTTCTGTAATCTCTTTCCTGCTGCCCCTTGAGCTGTGTCTGCTGAGTGGCGCATCCACTAAGTCGTATGCATAGAGATCCTGAGTTCATGGGTTCGAATCCCACCTGAGGCAGGTGTTAATTTCTTCTATTAAAGTTTTGTTCTTTCCCACCTATTCTTCTTGACCTGTCTGTAGTTCACATATGTTCTATTTTTGCCATGTTTTCTGTTGCTGCTCTGCACTGCGGTGGTTCTGCTCTGTCATTGCAACGCTTTGGGTACTTGCTGCGCTTTGTGTTCTTGATGCACCTTGGGTGGTCAGTGAGCATTGGGTGATTGATACCTTCTATGTTGCTTGCTGTGCTTTGGGTGCTCATTGCGCTAAAGGTGCTTGGCCCCGAATCGCTGCTTGCAGCTATATTTAGGGGTCAAGCACCGAAGGTGCTGAGACACCTATTGTAATTGTTAGTATTATTATTATTATTATTCTGCCGTTTCTTAGCCATAGGCATCTATGGCAGCCCTATGAACCGTACATAGGAAAATGATGAAATTTGGCACAGTTGTAGAGGTGGTCATAAATAGTCATGTGACCAAAAATGGGGTCTTTAGCAGTAACTCTATAGCGCAGTAGTCCAAAAATTCAATGTTCAAACTGTTATAACTGGTGAACCATTTGATCTATGAAAATTCTACTTAGTACACGTGATTGCTCTCATCCCGCTTATTGAATTTGATACTTTACAGTAAGACTCCACCCATTACAGTAGCAGCCATTTTGAAATGTACAGTATTTCGTTTTTTCGCTACTCCTCCTTCAAATGCGGTTCAATTCTTATGAGATTTGGCACAGATGATCTTTGGAGTGAGCCGCATAGAAATGACCGAACAGAATTTTGATATTTATCTTTGTTCAAAAGTAATAAATGCGCAAACTTAACAAGGTTGACGCAAAAATGGTTCTGAAGCTGTAGCTCGGTCATTCTTTGATCAATTGAAATGAAATTTGGTACACTTCATGTCGACCATGAACTTGGGGTCCATGCCAAATTTGGTGACAGCGCCACCTATGGGTTATGAGATAATAAAATAGGCTATTTTTGCCCATAACTTCTGAACTGTTTGTCAGAAAATTATGATCTTGATGTCTATGGATTGCTTACCTCATGCCGCATCTGTCGATGTGAATTATGCCAGGTTTGACTGAACCGCCTGTCCGCCATTTTGAAATTTGACATAAATTGTTATATTTTTTGAACTATTGGACATATCTGTGCAAAAATTGATAAGGAGCTTTGACATGATATCCTGAAGGTACCTGAGAAGTCAGAGTACAGCGCCACCTAGGGTTTATAAACTAATTTGACATATGTTAATCCTTGTAGCTTTCTAATCTCTTTTCTGCTGCCTCATGAGCTGTGTCATCTGAGTGGCGCATCAAGTTAATCATATGTATTGAGATTCTGAGTTCCTGGGTTTGAATCCCACCTGAGTCAGGTATTTTGTTCTTCCTCATCAGTTCTTCTCAACCTGTCTGTAGTTCAAATGTGTTCTATTTTTCCATGTTTGCTGTTGTTGCTCTGCATTGTGGTGGTTCTTGCTGTGCTTTCTGTGCTTTGTGTGCTTTGTGTGCTTGCTGTGCTTTGGGAGTTTGCTGTGCTTTGTGTGCTGGTTGTGCTTTGTGAGCTTGCTGTGCTTTGTGAGCTTGCTGTGCTTGCTGTGCTTTGTGTGCTTGCAGTGCTTTTTTTGTTGCTATGCTTTGTGTGCTTGCTGTGCTTTGTGTGCTTACTGTGCTTTGTGTGCTTGCTGTGCTTTGTGAGCTTGCTGTGCTTTGTGAGTTTGCTGTGCTTTGTGAGCTTGCTGTGCTTTGTGAGCTTGCTGTGCTTTGTGTGCTTGCTGCGCTTTGTGAGTTTGCTGTGCTTTGTGAGCTTGCTGTGCTTTGTGAGCTTGCTGTGCTTTGTGTGCTTGCTGTGCTTTGTGAGTTTGCTGTGCTTTGTGAGATTACTGTGCTTTGTGTGCTTGCTGTGCTTTGCGTGCTTGCTGTGCTTTGTGTGCTTGCTGTGCTTTGTGAGCTTGCTGTGCTTTGTGTAATTGCTGTGCTTTGTGTGCTTGCTGTGCATTGTGAGCTTGCTGTGCTTTGTGTGCTTGCTGTGCATTGTGAGCTTGCTGTGCTTTGTGTGCTTGCTGTGCTTTGTGTGCTTGCTGTGCTTTTTGTGCTTGCTGTGCTTGGTGAGCTTGCTGTGCTTTGTGTGCCTGCTGTGATTTGTGCAATTGCTGTGCTTTGTGTGCTTGCTGTGCATTGTGAACTTGCTGTGCTTTGTGTGCTTGCTGTGCTGTGTGTGCATTGCGCCGAAGGTGCTTGACCCCGTGTTGCTGCTTGCAGCTATATTTAGGGGTCAAGCACCGAAGGTGCTGAGACACCTATTGTAATTGTTAGTATTATTATTATTATTATTATTATTATTCTGCTTCTTCTTCTTCTTCTTAGCCATAGGCGTCTATGGCAGCCCTATGAACCGTACATAGGAAAATGATAAAATTTGGCACAGTTGTAGTGGTGGTCTTAAATAGTCATGTGACCAAAATTGGGGTCTCTAGTACTAACTCTATAGCGCCACCAGCAGTGCAAAAATTCAATGTTCAAAGGGTTATAACTTCTGACCCGCTTGATCTATGAAAATTCTACTTAGTACACGTGATTGCTCTCCTCATGCTTGTTGCTTTTAATACCTTACAGTAAAACTCCACCCATTACAGTAGCGGCCATTTTGAAATGTACAGTATTCCATTTTTTCGCTACTCCTCCTTCAAATGTTGTTCAATTCTTATGAGATTTGGCACAGATGATCTTTGGAGTAAGCCGCATAGAAATGACTGAACAGAATTTTGATATTTATCTTTGTTCAAAAGTAATAAATGCGCAAACTTAACGAGGTTGACGCAAAAATGGTTCTGAAGCTGTAGCTCAGTCATTCTTTGATCAATTGAAATGAAATTTGGTACACTTCATGTGGACCATGAACTTGGGGTCCATGCCAAATTTGGTGACAGCGCCACCTATGGGTCATGAGATAATAAAATAGGCTATTTTTGCCCATAACTTCTGAACTGTTTGTCAGAAAATTATGATCTTGATGTCTATGGATTCCTTACCTCATGCCGCATCTGTCGATGTGTATTATGCCGGGTTTGACCGAACCGCCTGTCCGCCATTTTGAAATTTCACATAATTTGTTATATTTTTGGAAATATTGGACATATCCGCGCAAAAATTAGTAAGGAGCTTCGACTTGATGTCCTGAAGGTACCTGGGAAGTCAGAGTACAGCGCCAGCTAGGGGTTATAAACTATAACAGTTTTTATGGAACTGCTTATAACTTCTGAATACTTGTCTGATATTATATTTTTGCCATCTTTACTGTTGTTGCTCCGCACTGCAGTGGTTCTGCTCTGCATTTGCTTTGCTTCGGGTTCGGGCTCTGTATTGCGCTCTTTCTGCGCTTTGCGCATTTGCTGCGTCGTGCCGTTTTTGCTGTGCTTTGGGTGCTCATTGCGCTGAAGGTGCTTGACCCCGTATCGCTGCTTGCAGCTATATTGGTCATTGTTTCTGTTAGTAAATTTTTCTTCTTCCCCAATGGGAGTCTATGGCAGCCCTATGAACAGTATGTAGGAAAATGATGAAATTTGGCACAGTTGTAGTGGTGGTCATAAATAGTCATTTGGCCAAAAATGGGGTCTCTAGCAGTAACTCTATAGCGCCACCATCATCTCAAAAATTCAATATTCAAATGGTTATAACTCATGATCCATTAGATCTATGAAAATTCTATTTAGTACATGTGATTGCTCTCATCTCGCTTATTAAATTTGATATTTTACAGTAAGACTCCACCCATTACAGTAGCGTCCATTTTGAAATGTACAGTATTTCGATTTTTCGCTACTCCTCCTTCAAATTTGGTTCAATTCTTATGAGATTTGGCACAGATGATCTTTGGAGTGATCCGCACAGAAATGACCGAACAGAATTTTTATAATTATTTTTGTTCAAAAGTAATAAATGCGCAAACTTAACAAGGTTGACGCAAAAATTGTTCTGAAGCTGTAGCTCGGTCATTCTTTGATCAATTGAAATAAAATTTGGTACACTTAATGTTGACCATGAACCTGGGGTCCATGCCAAATTTGGTGACAGCGCCACCTATGGGTCATGAGATTTAAAAAAATGATATTTTTGCCCATAACTACTGAACTGTTTGTCAGAAAATTATGAACTTGCTGTCTATGGATACCTTGCCTCATGCCGCATCTGTCAATTTGTATTATGCCAGGTTTCACTGAACCGCCTGTCCGCCATTTTGAAATTTGACATAAATTGTTATATTTTTTGAACTATTGGACATATCTGCGCAAAAATTGATAAGGAGCTTTGACATGATATCCTAAAGGTACCTGAGAAGTCAGAGTACAGCGCCACCTAGGGTTTATAAACTAATTTGACATATGTTAATCCTTGTAGCTTTCTAATCTCTTTTCTGCTGCCTCATGAGCTGTGTCATCTGAGTGGCGCATCAAGTTAATCATATGTATTGAGATTCTGAGTTCCTGGGTTTGAATCCCACCTGAGTCAGGTATTTTGTTCTTCCTAATCAGTTCTTCTCAACCTGTCTGTAGTTCAAATGTGTTCTATTTTTCCATGTTTGCTGTTGTTGCTCTGCATTGTGGTGGTTCTTGCTGTGCTTTCTGTGCTTTGTGTGCTTTGTGTGCTTGCTGTGCTTTGGGAGTTTGCTGTCCTTTGTGTGCTGGTTGTGCTTTGTGAGCTTGCTGTGCTTTGTGAGCTTGCTGTGCTTTGTGAGCTTGCAGTGCTTTTTTTTGTTGCTATGCTTTGTGTGCTTGCTGTGCTTTGTGTGCTTACTGTGCTTTGTGTGCTTGCTGTGCTTTGTGAGCTTGCTGTGCTTTGTGAGCTTGCTGTGCTTTGTGAGCTTGCTGTGCTTTGTGTGCTTGCTGTGCTTTGTGCGTTTGCTGTTCTTTGTGTGCTTACTGTGCCTTGGGTGCTTGCTGTGCTTTGTGAGCTTGCTGTGTTTTGTGTGTTTGCTTTGCTTTGTGAGTTTGCTGTGCTTTGTGAGCTTGCTGTGCTTTGTGAGCTTGCTGTGCTTTGTGTGCTTGCTGTGCTTTGTGAGTTTGCTGTGCTTTGTGAGATTACTGTGCTTTGTGTGCTTGCTGTGCTTTGCGTGCTTGCTGTGCTTTGCGGGCTTGCTGTGCTTTGTGTAATTGCTGTGCTTTGTGTAATTGCTGTGCATTGTGAGCTTGCTGTGCTTTGTGTGCTTGCTGTGCTTTGTGTGCTTGCTGTGCTTTGTGTGCTTGCTGTGCTTTGTGTGCTTGCTGTGCTTTGTGAGCTTGCTGTGCTTTGTGTGCCTGCTGTGATTTGTGTTATTGCTGTGCTTTGTGTGCTTGCTGTGCATTGTGAACTTGCTGTGCTTTGTGTGCTTGCTGTGCTGTGTGTGCATTGCGCCGAAGGTGCTTGACCCCGTGTTGCTGCTTGCAGCTATATTTATTATTATATTTCTTCTTCCCCAATGGGAGTCTATTGCAGCCCTATGAACCGTACATAGGAAAATGAAACAAATTTGGCACACTTGTAGTGGTGGTCCTAAATAGTCATGTGACCAACTATGGGGTCTCTAGCATTAACTCTATAGCGCCACCAACACTTCAAAAATTCAATATTCAAATGGTTATAACTGTAGAATCATTTGATCAACAAAAACGCTACCTAGTACACCTGATTCCTCTCCTCACGATCATTACAATGACCACCTTACATTAAGACTCCACCCATTACAGTAGCGGCCATTTTGAAAAGTACAGTATTTTGTTTTTTCGCTACTACTTTTACAGCGTTCATTGCATTGTTACGCAATTTGGCACAGATAATCTTTGAACCGAGCCGCAGAGAAATGACCGAACAGAATTTTGATTTTTATCTTTGTTCAAAAGTAATAAATGCGTACTTTTATCGATGTTGACCCAAAATTAGTTCTGAGTCATTATCTCGGTTATTCTTTGATCAATTGAAATGAAACTTGGTACCCTTCATAAGGACCATGAACTGGGGTACCATGCCAAATTTGAGGACAGCCCCACCTATGGGTCATGAGATATGAAAAATGGCTATTTTTGCCCATAACTCTTGAAATGTTTGATAGAAAATTATGATCTTGGTGTCTATGGATTCCTTGGCTCATGACCAATCTGTCGATATATATTATGCCGGAAATGACCAAACCGCCTGTCCACTATTTTGAATTTTATTTTAAATTGTGATAACTATTATTCTATATAATGTATCGGCACAAAAATCGGTAGGAAGCATCGGTATGATGTCCTGAAGGTACCTGGGAAATCTGAAGACAGCGCCACCTAGGGTTCATAAACTATATAAAACAGCCCATAACTTCTGAAAACTTTGTCTGATATTCATTTTCTTTGTGAATTTTTATTCACTGGTTTATGTCGATTGCAACGATATCTCATTTGTCAGTTTTCAACATTCTGTTCATATCTTATTTCATAGCATATGTGCAGTAGTTTTTTCGCTACTACTTTTGCAAATTAAGTCTATTTTATGCCAGGCTCTGCTCACATAAACTTTGGAGCAATCCGCACAGAAATGACCAAACACATTTTTGATATTCTCTGCCATTCTCGAGAAATACCTGTCCAAAGTTGATTGTCCCTGTGACATTGTCTCTTCGTCATATTAAATTATTATGACTGTATTATAACATGTTGTGCATTCCTATACAAACATGTTTTTCTTGAATTAAACTTTAACTCTTCTCACTTAAACTATCTGATTCTCATATAAATTGTAATTTTGTTATTTCTGCTCTGCAATGTCATGTCTGCACCTTCCTTCCTCCATTTGAATGCTTGCAGCTCTGAAAACCTTGGCTAGCTACACTGCTTGTGTAGCTCAGTCTATTAAATCGCATGCATCAAAACTCAGAGGTTGAGGGTTTGAATCCCATCTGATGCATGTGTTATGTTTTTCTATTAATATTTGTTTTGAGTTTATTCTCACCTATTATTCTCAACCAGTCTGTTTTCCATGTTCTGCACGGCTTGCAATTTGGTGGCCAAGCATCATCACCAGTTCAAAAATGCAGTAGCGGCCATTTTGAAAAGTACAGTATTCAGTTTTTTTGCTACTACTTTTGCAGTGTTTGTTTAATTGTTACACAATTTGGCTCAAATTATCTTTGGACCGAGCCACATAGAAATGACCAAACAGAATTTTGATATTTATCTTTGTTCAAAAGTAATACATTTGTCAACAGGAATATCTTTTAAACCATTTAATCAACTAAACTTCTATGGAGAATATTTGATGGGGTAATCTATGCCTTCCCAGTAGCTCAACCAAATGCGTGATGTCTAATGCTAGCTTGATATTAAAATTATGGATTTGTGGCTATATCTTCGCAAAAGTTTTGCACATTAATGTGTGCATTGCCAGTGGTTCAGTGGTTAGTGAAGGTTGTCTACAAATCGGAAAGTTGGTGGTTCAAACCCCAGCTCCACCTGACCAAGTGTTGAGGTGTCCATGAGTGAGACATCTAACCCCAACTGTTATGTGTCATCACAGTCATGAACAGAGGGTGCATGGAGCGGTTTGTCACAAGGCCACCTAGTGGTCACGAGATTTGAAAAGTGACTGTTTTTGTTTTTATGCTGCAAAATTGAGTCTAAAATCATGAAATTGCTATTGTTAGATTCCTTGAGGCATGCCGAGTCAAACGATACCAAAATGTTTTCGGATGGCCATTTTCAATTACAAAGCATACCAACTTTTTCAAACTCCTCCTACAGCGTTCATTTGATTGGCTTGGATTTGGTACACACAATCTAGACTCTAGACAAAAAGTCATAAAAAGATTTTGATAGACCAATCAGTTATTGTATAGCGCATCAACAAATATTATGGCGAGCACGCCGGAATGGATTTGAGGCTATATCTTTGCAAAAGTTTTGCATATTAATGTGCGTATTTCCAGTGGTTCAGTGGTTAGTGTAGGGTGTCTGCAAATCGGAAGGTTGGTGGTTCAAACCCCAGCTCCACCTGACCAAGTGTTGAGGTATCATTGAGAACCCCAACTGCTCCTGATGAGCTGGATGGCTCTCGCATGGCTGACAGTGTATGAATAGGTGAATGTTTCACAACTTGTAAATGTCATGAACTGAGGGTGCATGGAATAATTTGTCACAGAGCCACCTATTTCATCAACATTTTTTTGAAAGCCCTTGTAAACTTTTCAGTGCCCCCTAATGGTTAAGAGTTTTGAGGCTTTATCTCCAGATCGCTTTATTGTGTGTACACCATATTTGGTGGGTGTCATCACAATTATGACCTGAGGCACCATCTATTGTTTTGGTGCAGTGCCCCCAGTGGTCAAGTCATTTGAGGCTATATCTCAACATTGCTTAATCATATGTATATAAAATTTGGTGGGTGTCATCACAATCATGACCCGCGGCACCATCTATTGTTTCAGTGCAGCGCCACCAAGATAAAGAAGATTTGAAAAATTGCAATTTTTGCCTTAAAACTGAAAACTTAGATTTAAAATCAAGACAGTCATTATTGATACTTCATTCTGTGCCCTTTTTGGCTTGACCCCGGCATCGCTGCTTTGCAGCTATATTTTTTCTTAATCTTCTTCCCCAATGGGAGTCTATGGCAGCCCTATGAACCGTATGTAGGAAAATGATGAAATTTGGCACAGTTGTAGTGGTGGTCATAAATAGTCATGTGGCCAAAAATGGGGTCTCTAGCATTAACTCTATAGCGCCACCATCATCTCAAAAATTCAATATTCAAATGGTTATAACTGGTGATCCATTAGATCTATGACAATTCTACTTAGTACACGTGATTGCTCTCATCTCGCTTATTGAATTTGATACTTTACAGTAAGACTCCACCCATTACAGTAGCGGCCATTTTGAAATATACAGTATTTCGTTTTTTCGCTACTCCTTCAAATTTTGTTCAATTCTTATGAGATTTGGCACAGGTGATCTTTGGAGTGAGCCGCATAGAAATGACCGAACAGAATTTTGATATTTTTCTTCATTCAAAAGTAATTAATGCGCGAACTTAACGAGATTGACGCAAAATTGGTTCTTAAGCTGTATCTCGGTCATTCTTTGATCAATCGAGATGAAATTTGGTACACTTCATGTCGACCATGAACTGGGGGTCCTTGCCAAATTTGGTGACAGCGCCACCTATGGGTCATGAGATATGAAAAAAGGCTATTTTTGCGCATAACTTCTGAATCGTTTGTCAGAAAATTATGATTGTGGTGTCTACGGATTCCTTGGCTAATGCCGCATCTGTCGATGTGTATTATGCCGGCTTTGACCGAACCGCCTGTCCGCCATTTTGAAATTTGTGATAAATTGCTATAACTTATCGGATATATCGGCGCAAAAATCGGTAGGGAGCTTCGGCATGATGTCCTGAGGGTACCTGGGAAATCAGAGTACAGCGCCACCTAGGGGTTGTAAACTATAACAGTTCTTATCAAACTGCTTGTAACTTCTGAATAATTTGTCTGATATACATATTCTTTGTGAAATTGGATTCACTGGTTTATGCCGATCACAATGATACCTCGTTTGTCATTTTCCAACATTTTGTTCATGTGTTATTGTAAGGCATATGGTAGATGATTTTTTCGCTACTCCTTTTACAAATTTTGTTTATTTTATGCCAGGTTCTGCTCGTATAATGTTTGGAGCAATCCGCACAGAAATGACCGAACAGATTTTTGATATTCGGTTCTCTTTCTTAGATATACCGCTCCAAAATTGACCGTGCCTGTGACGTTGTTATTTGGCCTAGTGAATTACTGTATATTACATTTTATAGCATTACTGAACAGAATGTTCTTCTTGTTTTCAATCTCATTTGAGCTTTTTGATTCTCATATACATTGTTTTTCTGTTATTTCTGCTCTGTGGTATCATTTTTGCATCTTTGGTGATTGGCATATGCCAATGCTTGCATCTCTGTAAGCTCTGTCTGCTGTCCCGTGAACCGTGTCAACTGAGTGGCGTGGCGAGTTAGTCACACGCAATGAGAGTCTGAGTTCTTGGGTTTGAAACCCGCCTGAGGCAAGTGTTAATTTGTTATATTAAAGTTTTGTTCTTTCTCACCTATTATATTTGTATGTCATGAAGAGTCTGTTCGTGGATTTTTATATATTTGTAGATCTCGTTTTTGATTTGCGGATCATGAGGAGTTTGTTTGCAGATTTGGAACCTATTTGCAGATTTGTTTCGTGTTTACAGATTGTAATATGCATTTTTGACTCCTAGTCTCTTAATTTTCAACGATTATGGCATTATTTTGTCACAAAAGCGAAACAATAGTGTCAGAAATCTGAAAACAAATGTGACACAATCTACAAATAGAAAATGATATTCATCTGCAAAGAAGTCACTTTACATTCATTCAAATTCTGGTTTTCAAGTACAAGTCACTGATTTCTTTTGTAAATCATGCTTTATATTTGTGGATCACAAAGACAATTCGTAGATCTTGTTTTACATTTGCAGTTCACGAGGACTGTGTTTGTGGATTTTTAATCTATTTGTAGATTGCGTTTTGTGTTTACAAGTTGTAATATCTATTTGTGACTTTTAGTCTGTCCATTTTCAAAAATATTGGCATCAAATTACCCCCATAATGTGCGTCTTACCTACACCTGATGTAGCATGTACATGCCGGGCGATGGTGGCCCCGGTGATCCCAACATAGGGGGGAGAAGCAGTTATAAGTGGGTATCTCAAAAGCCTGAGGCAATGTGGGGGGAGAAGTGCTAGCTCGTGTCTTCCACTGTCGGTTTGCTGGCATTGGAGAGAATCTCATCTGGATAGATTGCATCCTAGATGTACATGCCCTGCACAGAGAAAGAGATGGCTTAGTACCTCTATGTCCTATCTCCGATAAAACTAATATGACAGTATGGTTAATATCAAAAACACTTAGGGTTAAAGTCAAATAATAAAAATGTCTGTAACAGCTGGTTAAAAACAACTTACAGCAAATTATGTTGTGATCTGTTTTGCAAAGACATAAACCATAACAATTGAATATTACAGATTTACATAAATGATGTCCAGTTACACCCACTAAAATGTCTTGAGGTGTCTGTCAGTGAAATACTTACACAGCAGTGCCAATGACCTGTTAACACACAAGAAGAGAGGAAACATATAAGAGGGAAATATTAGCTAAGGAAAAGGGCAAGAAATTTATTCAGTCATTTCCAGCCCTTGATGTGTTTAAAATCCGCAGTATGGCAAATGACTATGACATGAAACACCTGTTCATTAAATCACTGTACATTTCATACATAACGTAATAACGTAAATCAGATTGCACTGTGCATAACAAAATGGTTGTCAAAAAATCTGAACTAACTTACATAATGTCAATGTAAACATCTTTTGTTTGTTTTGTTTTTAAATTTGCTGCCATTGTAAGCACTCAAACTATCATACAGATAGATCATAATAATACACTTTATACAGTAACTAAAACTGCCAGAGGGGCATCATAAATATATATAGAGACAAAAATCATATTATTCACACTCACTAAATGTGTTTAAAATGACAATTTACCTCAGACAAGATATTTGCAAAAGCTTTTCTAACAAACGGGACAGAACAATTAACCATAATATTATGTTGATCATTTAAACATCAAACAAACACTCATAATGAAATGAAACAACCAAAATTACTATGTTATTGAACTCAACTATATAATCATCGATAATCATCCTCATATTTTTCCTACAATTTAAATGACCTCAGAATACTTCCAACTGCTGTTCAGAAAAGCGCAATGGCCATCTGCCTATATTAAGTTAATCGTTTATATAGCAACAAAAACACAATACTAAACAAGTGAAAGGTATTTATATTGATTTCAAGTACCATGTTTTTGTCATAGCATAAAAAAACTAGACGAGAAATGACCATTCTGTCCTCAACGTTAACATAACCTCTAGTCGGTCAGACTATACATACCAACAAGCTGACACGTATTGTTTTACAGAAACATTTTAGAACAACAAAAAATAATGGAAATTATAATCTCTATTAAATAATACACAAACATTTTAGCAAAAATGCCTCAAATCTGAATAGCTTCAACTATCTAACAAATCTATCTAACAAATCACCTAACTTCAAATGTTACTATGACTTTATTTGCTGTGCTGTAGTAGACGGAGTGCCTTATACAAACTTTTAAGACTTTTAATATAAGATTTTTGTCGAAAACTTACCTGAACCACGTACGTTTGCGAAGTCAGCTCCCGCACTTTTTCCTTGTTCATGGCAAGACGAGACTGAAGTGGCTTCTCTGGGTTAAGGAATATATCGCCATCTGTTGGTTTGGCATGCTCATGACAATGCTTCATACCGGGGTTTTGCGTGTTCGAGTTGACGTGGAATTGTATGTTTTTTTACGAAGGAGGGGAACACAAAACAATAATACGTGTAAAACAAGCCAATAATCCCTTATTTTTCCTCACTTTTCCGAGTTGCCTTTTCTCTAACTTACTTGAGTATTAACAGCGGCTGGCAACCAGTGTATGTACATTACTGCCCCCTCCTGCTTCGGAATAGTGGAACTTAGCAGCTGTGTGTCATTAAAAGCAAAGAAAGCGCTGCTATTTTATTTATTTTTACTTGTATATTATATTAAAACATTTACATTTACTTAACAGATTCCATTTTTCTTCACTTATTATCATTTACTTAGTTCTTGTACATACTTGATACACCCATGATGTCGCCTTTGCTCTGGTGGGTTGCAAAGGGAGGAGTAACGCCCTATTCAGACAGCCAACGACAAGCAGTAGCAGAGTGACGCAATCTCATTCATTTCAATGGAAACCTGGCGACTTCCGGCGACACGAGTGAAAGTGACCGTTGGCGACCGTATGGGCGTGTCCAGCGACGCGAGAAAGTTAAGAAAAGTTTAACTTTATGCAAATGTCGAGCGACTTTCGGGAGCGACTACCAATGAGAACAAAGCAGTGGAGTTCACGTCATCCTTCTCTCGTCAGTTACTGGCGTGGATGGTACTCATTTGTTTATGACAAGCAGATTTAGAAACGCCTCATTGAAAGAGACGGGCGACACACAGCGATAACGTCGCTGGCTGTCTGAACAAGGGGTAACTGGGCACACACCAACAGAGAGAAACGTGGCATCAGCCTCCGGTATAGTTATCCAACCCAAAGCCGACGTAACAGACAAGCTTGATGAGCGGGAAATACCGTTGACTTGACTGAAGATTTGGCCGATGCCTGGCCAATACTTATTAGATGTTTCTGATAAGGAGGCTGACGTAAGCTCTTGAGCCGACGTCGGGCAGACATACGTGTGCTGTCTGGGGTATGTGTTTTTAACCGTACACCACGCAAACAGATTGTATTTGTATTATACCAAATACACAAAATAACGTTGTCCTAGAATAACTGCAATAAACGCAGAAAAATGACAAGATGCATGGTAATATGTTGTGAAAAAAGTGCATATAAAGTGAGTTAATATGCTCTCAACTAGCCTGAGTTTACATCTCTGTCTGTAGCTCCCTTCAGAAATTGTTGAAATCTTCAACTTTTCTTCTATTATAGAGGTTATTTTGTCACTCCTAAAATAAAAGAACAACTTTTTGTCTAAATATGTGTCACCAGGTGACGATTTGGGAGGGCGGAACCAAAAGTAAGGAAGATGGGTTCCGCCCGGACGACTGACTCCGAACACCGGAATTTCCGGGGTTTCCCCGAACACCAAATCAAGCCAGATTACGTACAGGTGAAGGCGATTAATACAGCGATTGCTGATAGGTCAACTACGAGGGAAGGCAGAGTACAAAAAGACCTTTGAAGACATCAAACGGGGTGCTTTGTGTGTGCTTTATTGCTGCTGTGCAGACCCGTTGTGTTGGCCTATACCGATCCCTTGGGGAAGATAACGGAAGCGGTGGTGTGTTAACAGAAGATAAGAGGTTGGAGGTGACTGGGCGAAGAGAATATTGGGCGATTTCACTTGTGAGTGGGCTGAACACAAGGTCATTGTATGCATTGGTCCATGGACGTATTGACAACGAAGTGTGAGTAACAGTCAATGTGTACTTACGAAATATTCAGAAGAAGAGTTACTTGGTGTGCATTGTGAGTGTGTTGAAGGTTACCGGCCCCACTGCGGAGGGAAACGTGGGTGAGCCGTAAGGGTAACCAGGAGCATACAGGGGTTTGCTGATTATATTTACGTGCCAACATTGTCTCTCTGTGGCAAGGACAACACCCAACCAGCCTCACGAGGGGTCTGAGTCCAGCCGGCCAAGTCTTTAACTCACGTGAAGTGTGTGCAGAGTGCTGTGGGTGAGTTGTGAATTTTATTGCGTGTTTACACTAAAGCTTGCTGTGTATGCTGTGCTTATAGTGACCGAAGCCGCCCTGGCCCAGTGCAGATCGTGAGTAGTCAACAGCACGTTGAGGCCTGAACCACACGAGAGGAGGCAACTAAAACTTTGATCCCCTGTGTGCTAGCAAAGGCCCGCGCCAACCCAGAAAGCAGGCAGTGGTGAAGCTCAGCGGCATATCAGCGTGAGTAGCGATTAAAGTGCACCGTACGGACCGAGGGTCATTGTTGTGGATAGATCTGCCTAGAAGAACCATCTGTGTGTGCGGAGCCTCGTCGAGAGTTCGCCCCAGCTCAAGACCCCTGTCATCAAAAAGGAGGGGGAGCCCGGGAAGCGTTCGGCTCCGCGTCACCTGACCCACCAGTCCCCACGACACCTAAGAAGCCTAAGCGGACGGGTGAAGGTATATTGTGTACAGCCGTCGTGGTGAAAGCCCACTGCCTGGAGGAGCGTTGGGTGAGCCCAAGTCTTGTGAGTAACTTACCTTTTGTGGTGTGTAACCTACCTTTGCTTACAGTGACACCTCGAAGAGGAACGAACAGTCTAAATAGTGTGAACCACTTACCTTTGCTCCAGTGAATGCCCCGAAGTGAATGAAAAGCCCAAGTCTTGTGAGTAACTTACCTTTGTGGTGTGTAACCAACCTTTGCTTACAGTGACACCTCAAAGAGGAACGAACAGTCTAAATAGTGTGAACCACTTACCTTTGCTCCAGTAAATGCCCCGAAGTGAATGAAAAGCCCAAGTCTTGTGAGCAACTTACCTTTGTGGTGTGTAACCTACCTTTGCTTACAGTGATACCTCAAAGAGGAACGAACAGTCTAAATAGTGTGAACCACTTACCTTTGCTCCAGTGAATGCCCCGAAGTGAACGAAAAGCCCTAGCCTTGTGAGTAACTTACCTTTTGTGGTGTGTAACCTACCTGTGCTTACAGCAACACTCGGAAGAGCCGACGACAGGCTCCAGTCTGAGAGAACACTTACCTTTGGTCACTAACTCACCTCTGTGGAACGTGGAAGACCCCCCAGGTGCCCAGCAAAGTCCCAGCAGAGAGGACCTACGAGAGAGAGGCGAGGGTGTTAGGCAAGTAGCGACCAAGTTCTGGACCCGCCCATTAATTGTGTTTTCCCTGTTCTGCCTCCAGGAAGAAGCGGAGGGCGCCACGGATTGCAGAAAGAGTCCTGGAAAGGAGTCCCGGCCCCCGCTCCACAGTTGAAGGAGCCCTGGAGGCGAGAAGCAGTAGCTTGTTTTAAACTGCCCTTCCCCTTTTCCCCTAGTTTTAAAAATTTAATAAAGTTACATTTTAATTTTAGTATACTCGTCTGTCTGGTCATTGGGGTGGTCTTGGGAACCTCCTCGAGGTGGAAAGCTAGGAAGGGGCGTGACCCTTTAGCTATCTCGGGTCCGCTCCGACCTGTGACATATGTTTACAATAAAACATGTGTTTGTACTTGTTTATTCACGCTATATGAAAGTTATTTTCACTGTTTAACTGTGCAGTACATTGCATATTTTAGGCTAAACAAATTAGCTTACTTCCAATAATGCTTTGACAACCTGAACAAAGCTATCATCTCATCAACACATGAAGTAGCTTTTTAAAAAGCCAAAACTTAATAAACAATGCAAAAGCTTTAGTTAGCCTAACATTATCACTTTTGAAAAGCGTCCACATGCTAACAGACTTTTCTTGAAGACACAAACCATTTCTATGAAGTAAATATTAGTGATGTTAGGTTCTTGAACGAATAGTTCTTTTGAGCCGGTTCTCAGGAAGTAACCGGTCGAGCCGGTTCACAAATCGAACTGAATCAAACTTTAGTTTTGGGCATAGGTTCTGGGTTGATGACGCAGGACGCACAGCCGAAATAGCACGTCGAACTAAAAAAGAACCAAACGAAGTAGGTCGATGATTGCCGAGGCGAGGATTGCCGATGATTCTGACGGATGAGTTGCTGACACTGCGTGTGAATCACAGAGGATTTGAACGAGCCTGATATGCGAGGTTTCTTGTTTTATTAGTTTCAATTGATATGCTTGTTTTATTAAAAAGCTTTAGTTTTAGTAGGATTTATTGTGCATGCAAATCATATTGCAGTTGTTTAAGGAAGACCAATGAGTTTAAAAGACAAGTTTATTTATTCTTTATACTTACACATCCGCAATTGTGCACCAGTGTCTTAATCTTATTCAAGTTGTAGGCTAGTCAAAACTGGTATCTGGCATTTACAATCCGCGATTGTGACCACAAACATTACTAACTTGTGAATGAAATGCAATAAATCACCTACGCCTTCACAAAAACAACTTTTTATTTGAATGTTTTAATGTGTTGACACAAACGACTTTATTTGAATGTTTTATTGATACAAGTAATTAGAAAATAAATGCTTAGCAATGTCATTTCTTGATGACGTCAGAAACCGTTGAATCGGTTTTTTGAACCGGTTCATTGAGCCGAACTGTCCGAAAAGAGCCGGTTCGCGGAAATGAATCAGACTTTGCATCACTAGTAAATGTGACCCGCTCTGGCGAAATGAGTCGGAAGTCGCAACGTTCTATTTTAAGATATGAGCCGATAAGGTGGAAAAACAATTAAATTATCCAAAAAAATATTTTTAGCTAATTTCAAAGAACAGACATTAAACAATAATCTCCCAAAGTTTCGTAGTCCAAATAATTGAGTAAAGGTGTTCAAATGACTAGTAAAGTTGAAACAGTTTTACTAAATTCGCTGGAAATTGCTTTTCTCAAGTCCTCTCGTCACCTCCGAGCATTTCCCGGGGATCCCCTGAAACGTATCTCTCCAAATATGGTGTTACACGTTGTTTTAGAGCCAATCAGAAATCTTCATAAACGCTGATCATTTGTCAATGGGAAACCCCGGGGCACGCGATTGGTCCAGCCATCCTCCTGTCAGTCTCGCAGCACTCTCCTATTTAACTCCTTTTTGAATTGTTTACACTGTTGTTGTCAACTAACCTACACAAAGATATGATTGCATAGGCAAGCATTATTTGTTTTCTTTTTGCTTGTCTCTCTGCCTCTCTCAATTTCTCTGACACGCGCGCGAAAACGTACACGCAAACACGCGCGCGCGCACGCACGCACGCACACACACACACACACACACATACTGGTTTTTGTGGTTTATAAAGACTTTGATCACCAAACCAGTAGGGTGGTGGTTTAAAGGGACCCACCTTTCCCAATGCCCTACAGAGATGTTAACAATATCAAAAAAATTATTTTGATCTGCAGATGAAATATCTGGCCTCAAATTTATTATACACACAACAGAACTGTTAATATAACAACATGATATTTTGGTGGTACAGAAGGCCATTCCCGCCCCCTCCAAAAAGTTCCCGCCCTAGACAAATTTGGTGTTTGTAAAGTCCTGACTGATTTATGAGGACATCAATTTTACAATACACAAAAGATGTAAGTTTGCTGGCTTAAAGGGACAAATGTGTTTTACTGGTACGTTACCATACACAACACACACGTGTGATAACGGTGTATTGTGAAGACAAATGTGTTTAAAGAGAACTCGATCACCCATACTATACACAATTAAAGATTTTACAACATTATAAGGACAAATGTGTTTTAATGGCACGTTACCATACACAATACACACGTGTGATACAGGTAACTGTGTATTGTGAAGACCAATGTGATTAAAGAGAACTCGATCACCCATACAATACACAATTAAAGATTTTACAACATTATAAGGACAAATGTGTTTTACTGGCACGTTACCATACACAACACACACGTGTGATAACTGTGTATTGTGAAGACCAATGTGATTAAAGAGAACTCGATCACCCATACAATACACAATTAAAGATTTTACAACATTATAAGGACAAATGTGTTTTACTGGCACGTTACCATACACAACACACACGTGTGATAACTGTGTATTGTGAAGACAAATGTGATTAAAGAGAACTCGATCACCCATACTATACACAATAAGATTTGGCAACATTATAAGGACAAATGTGTTTTACTGGCATGTTACCATACACAACACAAACATGACAACACTGGGTAATAGGGATGTGCATTTCCAAAACTAAGTCTGATGTGATACGCATCTCGATGCATAGCCTACGATGCGATACATTTAAAATATATAATATATAAGGAATAATTGACCAAAGTACCGGAGTCAATTATTCCTCTTATACCACGGTTACCACAAACATTGCTCTGGTGCCTATTAAGACATTTGACAAGTTAGGTGTGCGGTTATCAGAAATTAATGCATACCCACGGAACATTTCTCAGCCAATCAGAATACAGCATTCAACAGACCCGTGGTATAAGCTTTGCAATTTAATATGGTACACTCTTAAAACAGTATATAAAACATTTAATGTGTTGTCCCTAACTAGACACATATCTGTGTTATTATTGGAACAACACATTTTGCACAATGCACCAAGCACATCAGGGAATCTTCCCATCACTACTGTGTATAATCAAGACTAAGGTGAATTGAGAGAACTGGATCACCCCTACAATACACAATGAAAGACCAAACAACATTTTAAGGACAAAGGTGTTTTAATAGCGCATTACCATACTACGGTGGCTCATTGCTGCCACATACATATTATTTTTTTCACTCAGTTATGTCGCTATAACGACATCTTTTCTCGTTAAAACGACATCTTTTCTTGTTAAAACGACATCTTTTCTCGTTATAACAAGATATTTCGTCGTTAAAACGACATCTTTTCTTGTTAAAACGACATCTTTTCTCGTTATAACAAGATATTATCTCGTTAAAACGACATCTTTTATCGTTATAACGAGATATTATGTCGTTAAAACGACATCTTTTCTCGTTATAACAAGATATTATGTCATTAAAACGAAATGTTTTTCTCGTTATAATGAGATATTATGTCATTAAAACGACATCTTTTTCTCTTTAAATTTACATATTTTCCGTATTAAGGAGATATTATATCATTTAAATTACACATATTCTCACGCGTGCGCTGTTTCATTAATCGACCCTTCAATGCAGAACTGCTTTTTGCAAGATCATTGGACATTCAACTCACCTAATCCATTCTTACTTTATTCTTTTCATTTGTACTTTTTTATTAATTTATTTTGATTAGGCAATGTTGACAGGATGCAGCAGACGTTGGAACTTCACTTTTACAAGAATCAAACGGAGCATTATTTGGAAATGGCATTATTCTTTGTGCACGAACTTGGCCGTTATGGGAAGCTATTCATATATAAACTGCAACATCTGAAATGTATTTAGGCTGGATTTTTTGTCAGTCAAAGTGTAATTCGATCTGGTGGTTTACCTTATTACAATTTTATGCTGTGATCAAAGCTGTATTTTTATTTTTTTGTGCAATATTTTGCTCATGACATTTTTGTTTTTAAAGAAATAAAAATTTGCTCAAGTCATTTAAAGTATTTATTTTGTTCAATTCATATAAAAAGTTGCAGAAGCAATTTAATGTTCCACCCAGAAAACAGACTGTCACAGCTAACACAAAACTTTCCCCTAACGTTTGTTTTTGGTTATCTTTCGGTCATTTAATGGGGACCAAATAATAATGTTCTGGGAATATTCTTTTTATGTTTTATTTTTGCAACCAAAAAACTATGTTCCCATAAAGTTGCAGGGTGGTTATTTATAAGTAACTTATACATGACGTTTTTGTCGTAGTAATTTTTTTTATATTTTTCTGGGAACCATAAATAACGGTCCCATAAAGTTGCAGGGTGATTATTTAAAAATAACTCATACAGAACCTTCTCTAATGGTTGTTATTATTATTTATTTTATTTTATTTCATTTGAGGAAATGAAGTGAAAGCATAATAAAACCCATTATTTAGTGTGCATGTCTGATATGTGCGTGCTCTTCTGCACCAGGCACCGCTCTTCACCAGTAGGCCAATACCCGCTTTATTTTGTGATCAGCAAAAAGCTTGAACTCAAGTCATTAAAAAAAATTACGGTCATTTCGTTTTACCTCTCAGAGACTTACCTATTTTTAGCTTTTTTTTATCATACTTCATTTAGTAACTTAAATATGTGAGAAGGAATATTTGAGTAATTTTCGATCGATTTGACACGTCTATATGAGGACAATATGATGTAAGCTTTTGATTAATGTACAAACGGATAGGCGACTGTGACTGTGGTAAGATCTGTTTCAAAATGTTTATTTGTCATTTCGTTTTTACCTCGGAGTCTAACATTATTCTAGTGATTTATTTTTTCTTTGTTTATTTAGTGACTTAAATATGTGAAAACAAAAATATATTTTAGTGATTTCCAATAGAGAATAAGAAGCTTTTGATTGTTGTAAAAACTGAAAGCTAGGCGGCTAAACTGATATGTTAAGGTAAAGTGAATTAAATGTTTATTTATTTGTCATTTCGTTTCACCCCAGAGTCTAACATTATTCTAGCAATTTCTTTTTTTCTTTCTTCATTTAGTAACTTATGTGAGAACGAAAATGTATTTTAGTGATTTTCGTCTATGAAGAGATGATGTTAGAAGCTTGATTGTTTTAAATTTAAATAACAGAGAGGCGACTTAAGATCTGTTAGACTAAAATGACTAAAATGGTTATTCTTTTAAATAAATATCTGTTTTAAGTCATCTATTGTGTTGAAGTCACTGGTTATTTATATATTTGATAAAATACAATGTTATATAAATACCATGTGCGATTTACAAATTGTTTAAGTATTTTTATTTAAAATAACCTGTAATGCATTCATATAATATTTCAATAGACAATTATATAATAAAATAATTTAATTATTATAGATTTTTATTAAATATATTGTTTTATTCCTCCGTATTATATTGACAAGTATTTTAGATAGATATAAAAACACACTTCGGAGCAGATCCGCCCCGGAGTCTATTGCTATCTGGGGTCGATTTACACTTTGACAAAAAAATCCAGCCTAAATACATTTCAGAAGTTGCCGTTTATATCTATGAATAGCTTCCCATAACGGCCAAGTTCATCCAAAGAATAATGCCATTTTCAATTGCTCCGTTTGATTCTTGTGAAAGTGAAGTTCCAATGTACAGTCTGCTGCATCATGTCAACATTGCCTTATCATAATAAATTAATAAAAAAGTCAAAAGGAAAAGAATAAAGTAAGAATTAGGTTAGTTAAATGTCCAAATGTCTTGCAAAAAGCAGTTCTGCATTGAAGGGTCGATTAATGAAACAGCGCACGCGTGAGAATATGTGTAATTTAAATGATTTAATAACTCCTTAATATGGAAAATATGTAAATTTAAAGAGAAAAGATGTCGTTTTAATGACATAATATCTCGTTATAACGAGAAAAACATTTCGTTTTAATGACATAATATCTCGTTATAACAAGAAAAACATTTCGTTTTAATTACATAATATCTTGTTATAACGAGAAAAGATGTCGTTTTAACGACATAATATCTCGTTATAACGAGAAAAGATGTCGTTTTAACGAGAAAAGATGTTGTTATAACGAGAAATGATGTCGTTTTAACGACATAATATCTTGTTATAACGAGAAAAGATGTCGTTTTAACAAGATGTCGTTTTAACGAGAAAAGATGTCGTTATAACGACATAACTGAGTGAAAAAAATAATATGTATGTGGCAGCAATGAGCCACCGTACCATACAAACTGGTAAACCAAGAGATTTAAAGGGATAGTTCACCCAAAAATTAAAATTCTGTCATAATTATCTAACTCTCATTATGTTACAAACCTGTATTAATTTTTTTTGTTCTGATGAACACAAAATGAAGATGTTTTGAGAAATGTTTGTAACCAAGGATAATTATGATAGAATTTTCATTTTTGGGGGAACTATCCCTTTAAGCTAGCCTAGAAATCTAGACGCACCCTAGCGGCCGCAAAATATATTTGCTGCCAGGGTTTAGTCTAGGCACTCACAATACACTTAACCGGTCCAAAAACCAAAATTTGGTCAGGCCAATCACATCGTGTGTAGCGTCTGTGGGGCGGGCTTAACATGATGACGACAGAGCTGCAACGGTTCCTACTTGAAAACAGAGAATGGCTGCTGCTGCTGGCGAACAGCTTTCTTTTGAAGCGGCTTTGGCCGCGACTCTGGAGGACTTAGACTTATGTTTTTCTTTGAGAGAAGAGCAAATAAACCCTACTGTAGTCCTTTTTAAGCAAGAAAGATGTGTTTGGAGTTTTGCCGACTGGTTACGGTAACTACGTCACCTTCTTCGTTGCTCTGATCCGTCATAGCGCTATCCTATTGCGTGCAGAGGCATTTTGAGGGACAACCTTATATCCCGCCCCTTGCATTGAGCCGTTTGTGTGAAGAGTTGCCAGACCTTACATCTTGATGTAGGTCTGGCTAACCAGGCTACCTTTAAGCATGATGTGCCAATTTACTGAGTAAAAAATGCACATATAACATATTTTTACTTGTAAAGTATTTGAACATTGAAAGTGTTAGGGCCCAGTAAACAAAGGTTCAAGGTTGCAACAAAAGCCATATAGAGTAAACTGTAATCTAAACAAAATAGCCCATTGAAAACAAGGCACGCTGAGAAGATGACAAAGCACTGAAACATAAGATGCCCTCACAAAACTTAAATTCACCATAGTTTCAAAAAACTGTAAAAGGACAGTTCACCCAAAAATGGAAATTCTGTCACCATTTTAACTCTGTATGTCAGACTTTCTTCTGCAGAACACAAAGGAATATATTCTGAAGAATGTTAGTAACTGAAGAAAAAATGGAAAATGAATCTCTTTACCTCTATTGAATGAACACAAACCAATGCAAGTCAACAAGTACCTCCGTTGTTTAAATATTCTTCTAAATATCTTCCTTTGCCTTCTCCAGAAGGAAGGAAGCCATACAGGGTAAATGACAACAGGGTGAGTAAATGACAGATTTTCCCCTTTTGGGTGAACTATCACGAAGATAAACTCTAGAAGCTGTCAAGAAAAGCAACAAAGAAATCAAGAATACACTTTCAAATAATTGGCATACTGATCGACTAACAAGGATCGATCACTTAATTTGGGTTTTTCTTTTCAAACTAATGCCGCGATTTCGTACGAAATCTCGAATGTTTTGTGCAAGTGCGCCTTGCCAAAATGGGATCCTCAGCAGTCTTACACTGCTGGCATTCAGTCAATGTGGCCAGTTTTCCTTTAGTTATGTGTGATTTGAATTGTTTCATCACAGCCGTAACCTCAGCGGTTGACCAGCACACTTTTTGACCTTTCCGTGGGTTCCCAATTCCAGTCTCACTCTCTGTGCACAAGAATGCATACCTTAGTAAGCTTTCATTTTATAGGAGTTCATGTACTTACATTGATGGCTGTGTTCTAATGTAAAACCTCAGGTACCTGGAAAAACTTCAGCAGCCGTTTCAATGGGCATCTGCATATCTGCTGTGACAACATTGATACACTGATAAGAAAACAGCTCAACCATCCTTAACACACATAAAGTACAATTCAAAAGTCTTAGGCACATTTATAGTATTTTCACCCCAACAAAATGTTTTAACCCAGTTATTTATAATTTGCTGTAGTATGTCAGTTGGTAACATCAGTTTACAGTTCTAAACATTCCTTTGCCATCATTTGTAATACTCCAGTGAGATTTTTGTATGGACAGTTCTGACAACAATGTATATGCTCCACATAGATATCTGATCTCACAGGGCTCTAGACTAACATTTGAGAGGGCACTGGTGCACCAGGACTTAATCTGGAGCTTCAGAGTCATGAATTGGGGCAAGAAAGAAAGAAACACAGAAACTACATCCAAGTGTGTTTCATGCATAATTATATGTTTATAACCAATACAGATAAATTCTTGTTTATGGTAAACATCTTTATTAGCATCTTTACCATACTCCTAGTTAGTACATCTTATGTAAACAGTAAAACTTACTGTATGCTTCTTTTTACTAAATCTTTATCTCTTTACATATGTTAACTAATTTAACTGATATAAACATCCATTAAAGGTATTGCAGAGGATTTTATTTTTCCGGGTGGATCATCAAGACTATTGGTCCTCCTAGTCAATCAGGAGTGTTGTGCAATTGCATTGTTTAAAAAAAGTGGAGAAGGCGGTTCTTTTGTAAAATTCGAGAAAATCCTTTGCTACACCTTTAAGTAAACATTATAGTTTATTTAACATTACTATAATTGACATAATGAGAATTACAGACTAACGTCTTTGCTTTAAATATTGAACACTTACATGGAGTACTGCTGCACCTCAGTATACCACATTACAGTCGCAAATAATACGTCACTCTTTCATAGACGCACTTCCGTCAATCATAAAAAATATAACGGGGTCGAATCAGGTTTATGTGCGGTCTTGCTTTTCATTGTATCCGCGTTAAAAGATGTCTGTGCATATAAAAGATCTGTAAAGTTGCAAAAATTAAAGTTTTAAATCTTTCAAGATCTTCTTTTTAAAAGTGAAGCCTCATCTACACCTACCTAAAACAGCATGTTCAAATACGCCAATGCAATTAACTTATGGTTAAGCCACGGCCCTCCACTAACTCGAACAATCAATCAACATTCGATGACAGGCGCTATGGCAGCTATCACAGGAGGAGACATTTTACAGGAGGCAATTGATGATTTTTGGAGACAGAAAGACTATATATCATCTCGAAGTTACCGAACGGCAGCTAGAAGCTAACATTAACATTTTCTAATGTTAGGGTAACGTTACTTTAGAGATATTAAAGATAACGTTCAAATACGTTGTTGACTTAGCTTAGAACAGATGTAGACATCCTTGTTTAATTTATACACATTTAGTTGGTGTTGTGGTCTACCGCATAACTTAATCTGGATTCAGCAGACACTTATCTCGGTTGAGATGTGGCTTGGGAAAGGGTTAAAAATACACCTAGTGCCTTTCGGGACACGTGTGTCGGAGTTGCATGTACCCCATTGCACACCGTTTGACCATTTTCAACTTAAAATGACAAGAAATAACTTATGTAAATGAATGAAAACTGACTAACTGCAATGGATTTCAATGGACGTGGAGGGAAAGAATGTATTGGATTGCTATGCGCACTGTGACTGGCTCATTGCATTTGGGGGCGTGGCTTAGCCATAGGTCAATTAGACGTCATACTGGTTTGAACATTTGCATAACACCACCCTTATGTATATGCAAAGATAGAGGGTGTTACTTTCAATCACGCTGTAGTATTGTTGTTTCCGCCATATCGAGTACGCTGTGTTTCTTTGCGAAAGACAAACTACTTTGTTTGGCCTTCCAATAGAGTAAACAT